>NC_047034.1:128332907-128675407 GCF_011762595.2 Tursiops truncatus | reverse complement strand
AAGTTCAGTATTCGACATGCTTGTCAGTGTCGGGATAGACAGATTTCCTTATTTTCTGTTGCCACTTTCACTTCTGTAGCCACCGCTCTTGGATTTTTTTTATCCAATTTCCCTACTTGGCTGAATGGTATTGACTAGTGAAAATATGGTAGTGCTTTAGTATTAATGTAGGACTTTTGGCTTGAGAACAATTAGTGTAAACTTGGCCCAATTTTGAGTTTTTTTGGTACTTTGCCTGTATTTTTTAATTTGTGCCCAGGCTTTTGTGACTCAACTGGCATCTAACATTTCACAGAACACGCTAGTGTTTTAGGGGTGTCGATAAAGGAGAGAATTCTCTCGAGGCTGATTTGCTCTCTTAAGCTCCCTCTAATTTGTTCCAGCTTTAAAACTGTGAATAGAGACCTCATTAAGCCTCTTCTCACAAACCTGCCCGCACCGCACACTAGCAGAAGGTTGCTTTGGTGGGAGGCACCTCCACCCCTTTGGCGTTCCCCCCCACCTCCACCCCTTTTCTTAATGTTGGCAAACAAAAACCTGGCAAGAAGAGTGGCTGTCACTGGCTTGGACAAATCTGATGCCACAGTTTTAAATGCTCGGATAAGGGGCCTTTTGGTGGCTGACCTGTGTAAATTGTTTCAGTATAGAAAGGAAAAGGGCCCTCCTAGCAGTGGCTTTTGTCTGGGGAGAGAGAAACCAGACCAGCTATTCAAAGCTGCTCAGCGTGCTCACAGATGACAGGCTGCCTCCGTGTTAGCCAAGCCCCACTCTAAATCTGCAGAGGACCCCCGCACTGGCTGGTGGACTTTTTTCTCCCTGCTATTCTGTCTCTGCTGCCCGGGGGGCCACCAGTTCCATTTCCAGGGAGGGTGGACTTTCACATATGCTGCAAAAGCCAGCCTTCCAAAGGCTTTGCTTCTTAAATCCTTCTCCCGGTTGCTTTAATCTTTGGAAGGCAGAAGTCACCAATCCCTGTTCCGCAGACGCACACTGTTGTCTTGAGGTCTTGTTTTCAGTGCACCAGAATAGTTTCTCGTTCCATGCTGGT
Organism: Tursiops truncatus; assembly: GCF_011762595.2. Classification (NCBI taxonomy): domain Eukaryota; kingdom Metazoa; phylum Chordata; class Mammalia; order Artiodactyla; family Delphinidae; genus Tursiops; species Tursiops truncatus. The sequence continues at coordinate 128,674,359 of NC_047034.1, read as the reverse complement.
CTCTCCATCCTTGTGCCAAACCCCCAGAAACACAGGGAGGCCAGCGTGCCTGCCCATATGTAGCACTCATAGCTGTGTGAGGTTGAGGCCTTTACTCTAAACCAGGACTGACCCCAGAGAGCTTCTCCCCATTCTAGACCTATCTACGTCTCCACTGTCCGGCCGCAGTCAAAGCACATAGTAGTGATCCTGGACCACGGGGCTTCCGTCACAGACACCCAGCTTCAGATTGCCAAGGACGCTGCCCAGGTCATCCTCAGCGCCATCGATGAACACGATAAGGTGATGATGACCCCAGTGACCCCCCCCCACCCCATTGGCATTGGGTCTTTCTTGAATACCTTTTTAAAAGTACTTTATGTTTTACGATATGTATTTTTCAATCCACCTTTAAAAATGACTTTGAGAAAAGAGAGTGCTGTAGTTTTTATTCTCGTATTTAAGGAAGCAGCTGCCAGCCCTAGTTCCAAATCTCTTTATAAAACCATCCCCACCAAACTGAGTCTTGCACTTCCTGAATGGCCCTGCCTAGACTTCTAATTAGCTGTGACTTTCACACTGGAAATTATACTAAGGAGGAACAGGGCTAGGGCTTGGACACTGGTGGATGACTTGTCTTTATCTCAAGATTGATGGGAGGCAAGGGAGAAAAGAAGGCTGCTAGAGGTTTACTAATCTCTAGGATACCTCAGAGATAGGCGTGTTTACAACTAATGATAATCTATTGCCTGTAGGCATTTTCTGCTTCATCATTTTGACTTTTCCACCTCCTAAGGTTTTACTCACTAATCTAGTTTAAAACACACACCCTATGCCTTTACCGTCACCGCCACCTCCAGTCGGAGAATCCAGACGATTAGTACTTGCCAAGATTTTTATGTGTGCGAAATACTGTTTTTAATGTTCTAGATGAACACCGTACTGCTGACTTCATCTTGGAACAAAAGCCAAATTCTAGGGTCCCTGTCCCTTACCAATCCTGAATTAATCTTCTTCAAATTTGATAGGTCGATGCCTCTAGGCATTTCTTTTTAAACTCTCCAAAACTGTTCGGTAGGACTTGTCACTTTGGGCGCTCTTCTGAAATGTAAAAAACCTTTCCCTGGCAGAATAACAAGGTCTGTTTGTCTGTTTGTTTGTTTGTTTTGCCCTCCAGATCTCCATGCTGACTGTGGCAGACACCGTCAGGACTTGCTCACTTGACCAGTGCTATAAGACATTCCTGTCTCCAGCCACCAGCGAGACAAAAAGGAAAATGTCCACCTTCGTCAGCAGTGTCAAGTCTTTGGACAGCCCTACGCAGCACGCGGTGGGATTTCAAAAGGCATTTCAGCTGATTCGAAGCACCAACAATAGCACCAAGTTCCAAGCAAGTAAGTGCCTTTGCTCACTAATAAATTAGTTGCTCATAAACTAACAGATAGAGGATGGCAATAGAAATATATTGTAAATTGATCACATAACTATGTCTAGAGGGATTTTTTTCTAAATTGACGGGATAAAATTTTCTTGTGTTGTCATAATGGTCATCTAATACTAGGATCTTACTAGATTTTCTCATCTTTTCCAATCAAAGGTACTCAGTCTGCACGATTTCTTTACTCCCTGAGCCTCTTCTTCCTGCGCCTTTATTAGGAACATATCCCCGTTTATTTCCCAGGAGAATATCCACATCCTTTTTGATGCTAATTGTCAGCCTCTCCTCCTCAGTGACTTAGAGTGGCTGTCTGCTCGTGCGCATGTGCTCAGAAACGGGGCAGCCGGAATTCTTGCCTCGATCCTTCCTTCTTCTAACCAGCTGTCATTTAGATGAGCACAGCCCTTCAGATGTACAAAGGCACTCTAATTTAATTTTCATGTGTTAAAGAAAATCTGGAATTAGGATGCCTGCTAAAGTAAAGGGAAGGATATTTGAAATAAGATACATGCTTTGAAACTACTGAAAGGAACCTATGTCATTTTCTCTTTTATATTCGAAAATCTGTTTGTAGGTTGTTTTTTTCAATGAACATATCCTATTGAGATAAACTTAAAGAACTATTTTCAAGCTCTTCAGTGTGTCTGCATTAAAACTAAGCCCACATTGATAAATGCACAACTTAGTGCCTGGCACATGGTGGGCCCTTGAAAGACAGAAGCTACTGTAATTATTACAGCTAATGATGGTAAATGGCGTATCAGTTTTACGTTTCTGTGTATTGTTAGCTCACAGTTTATTGTCTCACAGTTTCCGTGGGTCAGGAGTCCATGAGTTGCCGAGCCGCTTCTCTGTTTAGGACTGCACAAGGCTGCATTCTAGGTGTCAGCCAAGTCTGTGGATTCATTGAGGGTCAGAGTCCTCTTCCAAGCTCAACGGTTGGCAGAATTCATTTCTTTGCAATTGTGAAACGCATGTCTACTTGTTTCTTCAAGGCCAGGAGGAGAGCATCTTTTTTTCAAGCCCCTGACTTCGGGGAAGGCTTGGACCCTCTTTTAAAGGCCTTGTCTAACCTAATCAGGCTTACTCTCCCTTTTGATTTAAACAGATTACTCTCCCTCATGGTTAGCTTATTAAGACCTTCATTACGTCTGCAGAATCCCTCCATCTTTGCCAAATATATAGCACAGTCACAAGAATGATATCCCATCACCTTAGCCACATTCTATTGGCCAGAAGCAAATTACTGGTCATGCCCACACTCAAGAGGAGGGAGTCATACAAGGGTGGGGGTCATTGGGGTCATCTTAGAATTTTGCCTGCCAGCCTTGGCAAGCACCAGCTATCCACAGACCAATATTACAGGATGGCTGAGTGTAAAGTTGTCCATAGTTCAATAAGGCCAAAGGATAAGGCTGACCTCTCAAGTGTTCAAGACAGATTGGCTAGTTGGTCAGTGCCATTCACCTGTGGATGCCGTTTACCAGCTGCCATCCGGCTGTCGGCATTCCTCACCAGATGTGCTCTTTTTACTTGATTCTTCAGCCATCAAACCATCTTTAGAGATGAAGTCCGATTTCGATGATTATTACACTGTTTAAGTAATGAAGAGATATGTTATACTGGCAGCAGCCAGGCAGTGAGTGTGTCAGGTGAGCTCGAGGTAAGGTAATGAGGATTGTTTGGGGAGCACAGGAAGCTAGAAGGCGCATGCTCTATCAAGGAGGCAGCTGCTCTCCTGTTCAGCCTCTCGTTGCCTTGCAGGAATGCCTATCCAGTGTTGCCAGATATTCTGTTTTAAGAGAAGCCAGAAATCTGGATCTTTATGTGAAACCCCTTCATTTTCAAATGTTGTCATTTGTTCCAGCTTTAAAACTGTGAATAGAGACCTCATTAAACCTCTTCTTACAAACCTTCCTGCCCTGCACATTAGCAGAAGACTGCTTTGACAGGAAACGTTTCTCCTCTGGGTTTTGGGGGTTTTTCTTAATGTTGGCGAGCAAAAACATGGAAAGGAGAGTGACCATCACAGATTTGGACACATTTTGATGTCTTTTTTCTCAATGCTCAGAGGAGTCTTTTTTAGGCCAAGTAAGATGTATCTAAAGTTTAGCTCACAGACCTCCACTTTACAACTTCTACTGGCAGTTCAAAGAAAAAAGAACCCAAATTAAATTGCATAAAGAAACACATCAGGAATTAGTATTACCCAGTTTATTAAGGAGAGGTTTGAGCTGCTCTCCAGCAATGTTGCACAGTGGTTAAGTATGTGGGTTTTGAATTTCAACCAATGTGTGTTCAAATTCCTACTCTGAAATTTTTCTAAACTTGTGTGAATTATTTGATTTCTCCAGGTCTGGTTTCCCCATCTGCAAACTGGGTGTGATAATAAGATCCAGGGCTCCATCATAAATATTAAATAAATATTAGCTGTGGTTATTATGATATTCTGTTTCCTTCAAGACTTCTAGCTCTGGGGACTTCCCTGGCAGTCCAGTGGTTAAAGATTTTGCCTTCCAATGCAGGGGGTACGGGTTCAGTCCCTGGTTGGGGAGCTAAGATCCCACGTGCCTTGTGGCCAAAAAACCAAAACATAAAAAACGGAAGCAATATTGTAACAAATTCAATAAAGACTTTAAAAATGGTCCACATTAAAAAAAAAATATATATATATATATATATATATATATATATATATATATATTTTTTTTTTTTTTTTTTTAAAGAAAAAGCCTTCTAGCTCTGGCTAAAGGAGAGCGGATACCCTAGACATCCTAAGTTGACCCCAAGCCCAAAGACGGTCAAGGACCATTAGTAGCCTTGGCTACAGCATGGTGTGAGGGGTCTATGTACTCCTCATAGGAGCTTGTACTCTACATCATTACTTGTGTTCACTCCACAGGCAATTATTTAGCATCTACTGTATACCTGGCACTGTTTGAAGGCAGTGGGATAGGATTATTCCAATGAGTCTACCCTGTAGGGTTATTGTAAGGATTAGTCTGTGAATGACAGTAAGGTATCTGCCCCACATTGGTGGTCATATGAACAGAAGCCACATGGCATATATCATGGTGGCTTTGTCCTGATTTGCTTTGTACTAATCAGAAAATCTAAAACTTTTATCCAGTGCTGGCTCTTTTTCAATCCCATGGTAGATCTGTAACTGATACCATCGACCCATTTGGATTGTTTGTTCTGGGTTTGTCTGGGGGATAACTGGTTGGGGAGGGTCATTTTGTAGCAGAAGGAATAAGATGGCTGGGAGTGGGAATCTAATGGCATGGGCAAAGCCCAAATTTGACTTGTTCTCTCCCCTTTGATACTGACCCCAAGGAATGCTAGTGGCTGAGACAGGAACTTGTCAAACGGAGAGGGTTGCATTTTCTTCCAGGTACATGCTATGTCTTTGCCCTGCCCCAAGTCCCTATAATTACTCATCCCTAACATTACTAACCACAAGGCTTAATGTTCCCATGAGCGACTAGAGAGGGGATATCCTAGCAAGTAAAAAAATAAATCAGACCAAATTTGGCAGGTCTGATACCTAAAAATAGAAAAATAACTCAATTTTGCCTAAGGATAGGGCAGGAGTAGAGTCAGTGGCTGGGCAGAGACAGTGAGGATGCTTGCAGAGTGTATGTCTTATTGTTGGGACGGAAAGAAAATACACTTGGCGACTAAAGGAGCTGCAGGCTGCAGGGCCTTCTGGTTTTCCAGTTGTGGACCTGTGCCTAAAACCAGCTCTCAGTGACAGCGTGTTTTATCCAGAATCATAAAGCCAAGTAAGAAAATTCAAGAGTTCATTTTAAGTCAGTCTTGCAGGTGTCCAGGAATTTATCACACATAAGTGACAGACCACAGGGCGATGGCTTGTTAGCTTCATGGTATATCTGTATTCTACCTGCTAGGGTCAAGTAGTATTTTCCAGTCTGAAGCTTAAGTGAGCTGTTTAGCATCCTAAAAAAAATAATTTACAGGACTGTATTTTCAACACTGGAAAAAGATTGACATCTAGTTTAAGACCGCGATATTCCCTAGCATATGATATTTTTATACATCAGCTTTCATATCTTAATTTCTGATGAAAAAATATGTAATTTAAATTTGCAGTTAATATTTATTAGAGAATTGTTCAAGCATCAAAATTAGCTTTAAGACTTGCTTATATATTAAGTCTTAGTAGTAATTATTCAATTCTGCATAATAAAGGCTGTTGCAGTGTCTAAAATGGAAATTTACAAACGGAAGAAAATTCTGTCATTGTACCCTCATAATTGTTAGGATAATTTTTTAAATTATCTGTTCCTGGGTAGTAAATTACCCAACACTCACTGGCTTAAGGCAATAAACATTTATTATCTCAGTGTCTGTAGGTCAGGAATCTGGGCACAGCATGGTTGGGTGCCTCTGGCTAAAGGTATCTCATGAGGTTGCAGTTAAACTGTTGTCCACAGCTGCTGTCATCTCATAGTTCAACTTGAGAAAGGTCTGCTTCTAAGTTCACTGACATGGTTGCTGGCAGATTCGATTCTGAAGGCCTCAGTACCTTGCCTCTCCATGGGATAGCTCACAACATGCTCTCTGGCTTCCCCGAGAGAGAGCACACAGGTGGAAGCCACTGTCTTTCTGTAACCTAATCCATCTCTTGACACCCTGTGACCTCTGCTGCATTCGGTTCACAAGAAGCCGGTCATTAAATCTAGTCCACATTCAAAGGGAGACCACACAGGGATGTGAATATCAGGAAGTGAAATCGTTGGGGGACCAACCTGGAGGTTGCCTACCCCAGTAACTATAAAGCAATCTCAGATAAATGACAACCATAAAAACCTGAAGAATTAAGCATATAGCATATCAATCATTATTTCTCAATAAAAGGTAAACGTCTGTGTAGGTTGTCTTAAAAATAGATATTGAATCAGCGAATCTCAGATTAAAAAGACAGTATAAAAATCCAGCTGGCTTACTTCCCTTCCTCCATTAAAGCCATCATTCAGCCTCTGCATCTTTAGTGGTAGGAAATGCACCACTTTTATTTTTGAGTAAATCCACTTGAAAGAAGTTTTCACCCTGAGCTAAAATGACTTCCCAATCATTAGCCCTGGTTGGAGAGTCAATTTACTCTAGAGTCATAGGTGCTACTTCAGGCCAATGCGAGGGTTTCGTTTTTGTTTTGTTTGTGTTGAGGTTTCTTTCTTTTCTCTTTTATCCTCTATTTACCATCACCCTTTGGGCTTTCACTCTTTTTTGAAACTATAATTGACCCTTTTTTTTTTAATGTTCTTTTTCTTTTTTACATTTAATTTTTATTTATTTATTTATTTTTTGGCTACATTGGGCCAAAAAATAAATTTTTTGGCTGCGTGCAGGCTTTCTCTAGTTGCAGCGAGCGGGGGCTACTCTTTGTTGTGGTGCACGGGCTTCTCATTGCAGTGGCTTCTCTTGTGGAGCACAGGCTCAAGGTGCATGGGCCTCAGTAGTTGCAGCCTGCGGGCTCAGTAGTTGCAGCATGTGGGCTCAGTAGTTGTGGCTTGCGGGCTTAGTTGCTCCGTGGCACGTAGGATCTTCCCGGACCAAGGATCGAACCTATGGCCCCTGCATTAGCAGGCAGATTCTTAACCACTGTGCCACCAGGGAAGTCTGACTTTCACTCTTAAATTAACCAGTTGATCCTCACAGCAACCCTGTGAAATAAATACTGTCATTATCCCCATGTTGTTGTAGATAAGGACATTTAGGTGTAGAAAGGTTAGGAAATCTGCCTGAAACAATCCAGACACAGCTTGAAAGTGGCACAGCTGGGATGTGAACACAAGCAACCGGGCTCCTATGTCCATGCTTTTATTGCTCTCCTACACTGGTGAGTTTTAAAACAAAAATGTTTTTGGCATTACCTGGCATAGAGACAGATAACCTTACATGTCTCAGGCATCCTTGGCAGAACCACCATTTTAAAGCCTAGTTCTGGGACTTTCCTGGTGGTCCAGTGGTTAAGACTCCACGCTACCAATGCAGGGGGCCTGGGTTCGATTTCTGGTCAGGGAACTAGATCCCACATGCCACAACTAAAAGATCCTGCATGCCGCAACTAAAGATCCCACGTACCTCAATGAAGATCCCTCATGCAGCAACAAAGAGTCCGTGTGCTGCAACTAAGACCCAGCAGAGCCAAACAAAAATAAATAATTTTTTTTTTGTAAAACCTAGTCCCCCAAAAAATGTGTGTTCCTGGGGAAAACCCTGAGACACTAAGGAAAAGGTAAATCAGGTTCTGAATCCTCCATTTCAGAAGGCAGGAAAGATGTCCCTTTAGGATGGCTAAATTACCACAACCATAGATGCCTAAAGGAACACACCTTCTTCAATCTGGTAAACTCATTAGGAACATCTCCTTACCTGACACTGGGTAAATGAGACCTCGTGGCCCACCACGGGCAGGATGAAAGAGCAGTGGAGGCAAGAAGACGAAAGCCCGGCATCAGACGGGCGGGAGTAGGAACGGTGGACCGGGCAGGTCCTCAAGGCAGGAAAGCCCAGTGAAAGAGAAACTGAGTAGCTGCCTTTAGCCAGACTCCGATGTAACATTCAGTTTGCATGTTTTTGTTTAGATACAGACATGGTCATCATTTACCTGTCTGCTGGCATTACATCAAAGGACTCTTCAGAAGAAGATAAAAAGGCGACTCTCCGTGTCATCAGTGAAGAAAATAGCTTTCTAAACAACTCCGTAATGATTCTCACCTACGCCCTCATGAACGGTAGGTAGTGTTTCGAGATTCTTTTCTTTCAGATGAAAGTTCTGTCTACGTGCATGCTGCTTTCAAAAAAAATAACGAAGAACCATCACAGGGTGCTTTGATGAAGGGTATAAGAAGCAGATTCCTTCCCAAGCCTGTCTTTCTCTACCTCCCATGGGTACTCAGGGTGTGTGTTAGGATGTCCCTGTCTCTACATCTCTCTCTCTCCGGCCAGCTGCTCATTTCTAAACCGTCACCAGTTATGTGGTCTTGTACAAGATTCTGTACAGCTCCATTTTTTTCACTTCTCCTCATATTCTTGGATTTTGATACTGCATAGAGGTTATTAACTTATCTCATTGATTTAAGAGCAGGAAGCTGAAGTACTGACCTAGATTCTTCTGTATAACCAGGACTGTGAATATCACATTTCCCTGCGGAATCACTACCTGGAGCCTCTTGTGACACTTTCTTTACCTCCCCTTCCTTAGCTGTGTCATTGGAGATGAGAATTATCTACTTGACAGGGTTATTGTGAACCCCGACATACGGTAGGCACCCAGGATGGTGCCAGGCACTTGCTAGGTGCTCATCAAGGTTGATTGTGTTGCTATTAAATCAGACAATATGTGAGAGGGTTTAGTAAACTAGCAAATCTGAGGAAATACTCATTATTTTTCCTTCAGCAATTTAACCATCCTCCAGTCTGATGAAAGCCCAATTTTCCAGCCTCTCTGCTGTGTCATGTCCCTCCCACCTGTTAATACGTCCTCTTCTTTGGGTCCCTGTTCGTCAGTGTTCAAAGTGGCCCCATTCTCTTGTTTTTAAGAGAGCATGTCTTGATCCAGCAGCCCTTCCCACCTATGGGCTTTTATCTCCCCTATCCACTTTCAGATTTCCATGCAGAACCAGGTGGCTTTAGGGACACTGGTTCTCATATTTTAATGGGATAAGGATATATTAGAGACTCATTTTTAAAATGCAGTATCTACAAATTTGTACTCAGACCCTCTTAGATGGGGTCCAGGAATCTGTGTTTTGGCCAGCATGATTTTTTTGCAGATATTTTTGTGGACTGCATACACATGGAGGAACACAGGGGATGGTGTCTAGAGGTTCTCAGTTTCAGTCTCCATTTGCTAGCCATGTGGCTTATGGCAAATTACTTAATCTCTTGAGGGCCTCAGTTTTATCTGTAAAATGAAAAGAACAAAGTCTTCATAGGATTGCTGTGATAATAAATATACAAGATATGTTGTGTTTATCGAGCACGTGCCATATACAACATAGTGCACTGAGGTCCTAGAGCTGTAGTACGCAAAATCTCTGTCTTCAGGAAGCCCTTGACCCAGTGAAGAAGACAGACAAGGCAGATGAATTAAATGCAATAGGACAGGAGTAAGGAAACATAAAAGGAAGTGATCATGTCTTTTCCATTCAATTTGAAGGTCTTCCCAGGCAGATACTGAGTAAAGAAATTTTCTTGCCGTCACCCATCTCTTCACTGTACCTACATCTTCCCACTGGAGTATCTTGTGCTCTTGCTGTGCCCCTGATAATTCCATTCTTTGAAACTTCTGGTTACTTCCCTCTAACTATTCTCATCTTTTCTCTTTCTCCCCCTTAATCTAGCCTGAAATATGTCCTCATTGCAAGTTTTCCACCTCTCTGAGAGATATCTCTGAACATTGTTCACGAGGGTTGACACATTCCCTTAACTCTGTCATAGGGAAGGAGAGTCACTATGAAAATTGTGGTACAACATATTATCAGAATAAGAGTGTATACTGTTGGTGGGAATGTAAATTGGTACAGCCACTATGGAAAACAATATGGAAGTTCCTTAAAAAACTAAGACTTGTGCTACCATATGATCTAGCAATCCCACCCCTAGGTTTATATCTGGAAAAGACAAAAACTCTAATTCACGAAGATACATGCACCCCAATGTTCATAGCAGCGCTATTTATAATAGCCAAGACATGGAAACAACCCAAGTGCCCATCAACAGATGATTAGTTTAAGAAGATGTGGTGTAATATATATGGAATCTAAAAAAAAAAAAAAAAGGTTCTGAAGAACCTAGGGGCAGGACAGGAATAAAGACGCAGACGTAGAGAATGGACTTGAGGACATAGAGAGGGGGAAGGGTAAGCTGGGACAAAGTGAGAGAGTGGCATGGACATATATACACTACCAAATGTAAAATAGATAGCTAGTGGGAAGCAGCTGCATAGCACAGGGAGATCAGCTCGGTGCTTTGTGACCACCTAGAGCGGTGGGATAGGGAGGGTGGGAGGGAGAGGCAAGAGGGAAGAGATATGGGGATATATGTATATGTATACATATATAGATATATGTATATAGCTGATTCACTTTGTTATACAGCAGAAACTAACGCACCATTGTAAAGCAATTATACTCCAATAAAGATGTTTAAAAGAAAAAAAAGATTTGGTGTATATATACAATGGAATATTTCTCAGCCATAAAAAAGAATGAAATATTGTTATTTGCAGCAACATGGATGAACCTAGAGAATATTATACTAAGTGAAGTAGTCAGACAAAGAAAGACAAATATGAGATCACTTATGTGTAGAATCTTAAAAAATACAAAATTATACATATATATTATGTATTATATATGTAATACATATCTATATATAAAACAGAAACAGACTCACAGACATAGAAAACACACCAAAGGGGAAAGGGCTTGGTGGGGAAGGATAAATTAGGAGTATGGGATTAGCAAATAGAAACTACTATACATAAAATAGATAAGCAACAAGGATTTACTATATAACACAGGGAACTATATTCATTATAATGGAAAATAATCTGAAAAATATATATGTATATAACTGAATCACGTTGCTGTACCCCTGAAACCAGCACAATATTGTAAATCAACTATACTCCAATGAAAAAAAGAAGAGTGTACACAATTATGGGGGTAAACTGGAAGAGTAAAGATGCAAAAAGAGGAAATGACAACTCAAAGGTTATTAACCAGCTCTGGTCTGGGTGAACAAGTTGGAACTTGCAGGGATTTCTGGAGGCTAGGAACACGGAAGACTGCTTAGGAGGTCTGGTGTAGAAGTCTATGAGAGGTTGTTGGCTTTTCATGGCCGCTACCCCTGTGAATTCTCAGTGAAGCATCTGGAGTGGAGTTGCACTTGGTGAGTATGCCAGCAGCTGGGAAAGGGAACTGAACACAGAGCAGAAGAGTGGGACGGACTGGAACATTCTGGTTCCTCTATGTCTGTCTCTTAACATCTCTCTCTTCACCTCTTAAATCTTACAACACTTCACTTTTGGCCACCTTTAACCTGGAAGCATAGAAGAAAGGGGATTGTGGGAAATGTAGTTTCCAGCATGACCACATTGATGATAGAATAATCCAGTCTGCCACCCTACTGACTCTACTGCCACCCCTGCATAACATTTCATGATGGAGTGACATAAAAAAATGGAGTGATATAAAGTAACCCAATCTTTGATATCCTTTACTGTGCTTCTTTGTCTAGTAGATGTTCCTGTTTGTTACTTTTCTTGTACATTTTGAAAGAGCTGTGCAGTGCATGACAAAGAAAGGAAATGTGTTTATTGCCTTGAAGTTGCCTCCTTTTATCATTCGCCCCTGTGAGTTTATCAAGGGTGTAAGATCAGGGATCGATCACATCTTCTGTGTTGTCTTTTACTCCCAGACATGGGAGGTAAGTGTCTTTTACCACTCACCTCCCAATGTGAATTCTGTGTCAAGCAAAGGCAACAATAATCTGATGCAAACTTTCCTTTAGCATTGTCTGAGTGGAGCAAAATCCAAATTATTTACATACAGCGTGTGAAGAAAGAAATTAGATCTTGCCGTGACTTTAGAAATGGACTTACAAGGCTAGAAGTATATATACTTCCTATTTAGAAATGATAAAGTCACTTAAGGTAGGTGAACCATGAACTCTTCAGATTTTTTTAATGACTAAGCAGTTCAAGAACATGAGGCAAAACCTTTTTAAAAGTCATTGGTAGAATCTCAGTAGTGACTGAAATCATTTGAATTTGTTTACAATGGTACCCATATGGGACCAGTTACTAATCCTTTTGACTGTGTTCCAACAATAGCAAACCAAAATTTTAAAAAAGGTTTATTAAATTTATTTTTGTGCTATAGATTACAGATGTTGTAGAACAATTCAGCCCAGTATGCCTGAATCTTTTACAAAAATTTTAAAACTCTAAACATAAAAAAAGTATACTAAATAAATCAAATCCAGTATTATCCTAACAATATAAAGCATGAAAACATTTGTAATTAAAATGAGCTTAAAGAAACAGCGTTTGGAGACACCACTCAATACAATCTGTAATTCTTTCATTTAGTTGCATGGGACTTTGGCAAGTGTTTAACAGGCAAAGAGGTAAGAAATGAAATGGTAAACCTCTATCCTTTAAAACTCTTACAACTTCATCTACTAATTTAAATTAAATTCAAACTTGTTAATCATTACTTTTGCTTTCAAATATTAAATGCAGAACAATAATTTAAATTTTATAATTAAACTTTAAGGGGAGAACATCCTTGCTGGATGGGGGTTCCTTTATTTACTCATGTGTTTTTCATCATTGCCTTTGGAAGAATTCCTTTGCCCTCTTGACTATTTGAGGAAAGATCATGCCTCCAGCTTTGTTCATCAGCAGGAACTGGTATCTGTGTCCTGAGTCCACACTGTCTCTGCAAAGACCCCCTTGGCATTGCAAGACCTCGTCCAGACCCTTATTAGATCTAAATGGCAAAGTTATTCTATGGATATCCACTGTTTTGTTGTACATTGTCTTCCCTTGGCTTTTTATTTTAGATGGGGTGACTGGTTTGAAAGAGCTGGCTTTTCTGAGAGATCTTGCTGAACAGAACTCAGGGAAGTATGGCGTGCTGGACCGGACAGCCTTGCCTGTGATTAAGGGCAGCATGATGGTGCTGAACCAGCTGAGTAACCTGGAGACCACAGTTGGCAGGTTCTATACCAACCTTCCCAACCGGATGATTGATGAAGCTGTCTTTAGCCTCCCCTTCTCTGATGAGATGGGAGATGGTGAGTTTGGAGAAAACTTCCTACTAAAGGAAGGGGGAAAGAAATGGGCAGGAGTCAAACAGTAACTTTTAAATGTTGTTCAGTACTTACCATGTGAGCATTAGGGAGTGTGGGCAGGCAAGGGAGTGGGCATCACTTTCTCTGGTCAGAGGATTGTGTAGCCTCCTGCCATTGGTCCAGTTAGCACTGTATTCTAGAGCAGAAATCCCCAGGCCTGTTTTTTCCTCATTGCCCTAGCCTCAGTCAACATAATGGGTACATCTACTAGGGAAGCTTTGTGAGGACTTCCCAATATCTAAAGGTTAGGGATTTTGGAACTAAAGAGTAACTTTGCATAGCAGATGGTAAATAAAAGTTAGAAGTGCTTGGAATTCGGCCTCAAAGGCAAGGCAACACAATGTCTGTCAAATAGATACAGGCTTGACGTGGAGAGGATTTCAAATCCCACTCTACCACTTAGCTGTTGTCCTTGGTAATGTATTTAATCTTGTTAATTCACATCTGGTTATCTGTTCAAAGTGTAATGACATCTTTCATGTAATAGTCTTTGAGTTATTAGGTTATAAGATTATATTACTGCCCAGCATACCTCTCAATAATGATGGCCACTGTTTATTTATTTATTATTTTACTTTTGTTGTTATTACTATTATTGTTATCACTATCCTGATGTCACAAGTTACCCATAATATGATGTTGGGTAAAGTGTTTCAACTTCACATGATTAAACTTTTGGTCTTTAAAGTAGAAAAAATAGGGGCTTCCCTGGTGGCGCTGTGGTTGAGAGTCTGCCTACCGATGCAGGGGACACGGGTTCGAGCCCTGGTCTGGGAAGATCCCACATGCCGCGGAGCAACTAAGCCCGTGAGCCACAACTACTGAGCCTGCGCGTCTGGAGCCTGTGCTCCGCAACAAGAGAGACCGTGACAGTGAGAGGCCCGTGCACCGCGATGAAGAGTGGCCCCCGCTTGCCACAACTAGAGAAAGCCCTTGCACAGAAACGAAGACCCAACACAGCCAAAAATAAATAAATAAATAAATTTAAAGTAGAAAAAATCGTATTTCCATCAAAGTAGTTGTGAAGATGAAATGCACTAGTATATGTAAAGCATCTAGAACAATGCCAGGCCAACAGTATGTGCTCACTAAAAATACAGCTTTTTTTCTTTTCCTCCTCATATTCTTGCTTATCTTTTTCCCCCCACATCCTTCCCTCTCTTCTTTCTTGATAGCGAAGGTTGAAGAGGCAGCTAATGACTAGACAGACAGCACCACCATATGAGATCTTGTTTTTATGTTCCATTAACTAGGAATTTTCACAAATAGATATTCAGAGAAAACTATGTATAAAAAGTAATAAGCCTTATAGAGACTGTGTTTTCTAGAAAGTAGGTAGACATGTTCTTTCTATAAGGAAGAAATATGGTAGCTACTGCTAACCTCATTTTTTTTATCCTTCCTAGTTCTGGCAGGGCCAACAGATGTGTATAGAATAGAAACTCCCACCTTTAGATAAAGTTATTTCCTTTTGTAGGGAAATGTCAAGTCTTAAATGCGAGTGACCTTAATGCGTTAACCAGCGTCACTGAGTGCCTGTCAAGCATTGTGTCAGGCAGTGATGGGCAAGGCACATATCTCACCCTCAACAAGCATTTTAATCTGATAAGAGAAAAACAGATCAATGAATCATGATAATTCTGTGTGAAAGGAACTGAGACGGATGTAGAAACTGAGTCCTGTACGAGCACAGAAGATTATGCCGTCAAATTCTCTTACCATTAGTGGTATCAGGCAGAGTAGGACCTTTTCTGAAATTTACTCTACCATCCAGAGAGCTGCCATGAATGCTTTAAATTAAATTATGTGCAAAGCTGATGCTTTCCCAAGTGTAGTCCTTAGGGCCTGTTTTATGACTCCTATGCAGTGAGTTTCAGTGATTGGTTTACAGGTCTGCTGCATTCCCTTACTTGAGTGTGTCATTTTCATCTTTGTATCTTCAGTCCCTAGAATTACTGGGTGACACCTCCTCCAGCTCCATGACGAGGGGACCCTGAGTCTAGGGAAACTCATGTTTACGTGGCTCTAAATCAAAACCTCCACAGATTCAAATATCAGTTACTGGGCATATTTCTTTTAAAATGCAAGTCTGTGTGCTTTAAATTAAAGTAGGGAGGGCGTATGGGTATTTCATTAAGTGTAGGAAGAGCTTAGCATACTTTATTTGCCACAATGGGATAAAGAGTCTTCTGTCGAAATTGCTAATTGAGAAGTAAGACTGCGTTTCTTTTATCAGACTTGCTCTCAGTGTGTCCAGAGGAGAATAGAATTTTGAAGTGAGCATGTGGTCTCCGAGTATTTCTGTTGTACTTTACTACTCTATGAAAATGGCTTTAATCTTAGACCAAAGCCCAGGGGAATGTGGTGTGCAGACCGTGACCTCTGTCTCCCTGCTGACCCTCACAGCGCTGCTCGCATCACTTGTGACCCCTTTGTCCAGGGATACCTGAGTAAAAGCGTCCTCCAAAATGCATTTTTAAAACCTTCTTAGTTACTTATTATTTTTAAAATGTTTTAAAACCAATAGATAGCATTCTAAATGTTGACTACTTAAAGAATGCTTTTGAAATTATAATAGGCACCCATTGCATAATTTTTATTTTTTCTTGTTTTATTGAGATGTAGTTGACATACAACATTACATTAGTTTTAGGTGTACAACATAATGATTTGATATATGTATATATTGCAGAATAATGACCCCAGTAAGCTTAGTTAATACCAACCACCTCACATAGTAATAATGTGTTTCTTGTGTTGAGAACTTTTAAGATCTACTCTCAGCAACTTTCAAATATGCAATACTGTATTGTTAACTATAGTCCCTGTGCTGTACATCCCCGAACTGATTTATCTTGTAACAGGGCATAACTTTTCACAAGGTTTTTCAGTGTTGCATCCACTTCTTCCTACCAAGTGATGCATTTAATTGGCCTTTGCAATCACAACAACTCAGTAATACTTGGAGTGGACATCAGACATGATTCTCTCTGTAGAAGACTTCAGAGATCCAAATCCCCTCCCTGGTGTTGATAGAAGAAAGGCTTTCTAATGTGCTGCAAAAGCATGGACGAGTCATCAAGTGCAGGAAAATACAAGAGCAAGATGGAGAGAAACGATCCATCTTTTTGTTCTAAGTTTCATTTAGAGCCATAGGGTTATAGAATTGCTGGGGTCCTAGAGATCACTTTGTCTCAGCTCCCCATGTGTTACATAAAATGATGCATTCAGAGAGGTGGAACAACTTGCCCAGCCCAGCAGCAGAACTGGAAGGACAGCCCAGCTGGCCTGGGGCTTGAGGCCACACACTGACCGCCATTCATGCCCTCTCCTTCTGTACCTCTTCCTCCCCTTGGCTTTTCCCTTTCCCTAATTGTCCTATTGTTTTCCTATGGCCTGTGAGCTAAGGATGGTTTTTATACATTTAAAGCTTTGTTGGAAAAGAAACAAAAAAGTATATGCAACAGAGAATATATGGCTCACAATGCTTAAAATATCTACTATCTGACCCTTTACGTAAAATTTACAAACTCCTGGCCCAAGTGACTAGAAATACATTCCTTTAGAACTTTAGTGTCTCCTTCTAAGTGGTCAGATAATAAGATTCTGTACCTTTCTAGGTTTTTTTTCTCATCATCTTCCTGTTTTTTGATAGGATTCATTAATAAAATATAGTACCTTCTAAGCTTTCCTTCATCCGTAATCTCTTTCATTTAACAACCCCTAGAAATTAGTAAGGCAGTCACTACTGTTTCCTTTAAACAGACATGAAGGCCAAGGCTCAAAATTATGTCCAGTGTCACATGTATGATACATAAGGGGCTGGCTAGAACCCAGAATTTTAGATTCTTTGTCCAGTGGTCTTTCAAGTTCAACTGAATCATCCTCACTTCAGGAAGTAGAATGATGTGTATTAAGTGTTGCTGATGTCTTGCACTGATCTGGAATAGCATGTCCTTTTAGGTGAAAAAATAGTGGAAAATATACAAACTCTCTCCATTTAAGTTAACTAAGATATCTGAACCCCCAAAAGAGTTTATTTTCCTCACACTCTAACTCCCTTATGCTGTCTGCAAAGGCAGTGCTTGGTTACTGTATCACACGGAAAACTTTTCTTCAGAGCAAATTGAGACGTCTGATAGTAGCCTCCACAGTCCCCTAGAGTACAGCGCCAGCCTTTGTTCGGTACCTTTTCTGCCATCCTTTGAATATTTTTTGTTTTTAACCCACAGGTTTGATAATGACTGTGAGTAAACCCTGTTATTTTGGAAACCTCCTTCTGGGAATTGTAGGAGTGGATGTGAACTTGGCTTACATCCTTGAAGATGTGACGTATTACCAAGATTCTTTGGCTTCCTATACTTTTCTCATAGATGACAAAGGTAATCTGCTAAAATCTAATCATTGGAAAGAATGATTTCTTTAGGATCTTGGAGAAAATCATCTGGACATTCTGATACTAACAAAATAGGAAAATGGTAGTATTTGTAGAAAAACTGTGTGACTAGGACTACTCACATTTCATAGAACACCTCAACGATGGCAGAATGAATCTAAAAATTATGCATTTGTTTCTGTGTTGTGTTGAGAGATGGGTAACGGTTATTTTGTAACATCAGGAAATTAGACTTGAGGATTGAACGACACAGAGAATGTGATCCTTTGGATCCTTTTTTGGTCTATATTGTTTTCTTTACATTTACCGGCATTAAAGTTTATGTGATAGATTAGAATATTTTATGAAACGAAAACCAAATGACCAGCACCTCAAAAATACTCTTGATGAGGCAGATGTCCGATAATGTAAGGTGTCTTGCTACACTTCCAGAGTTTTATGCAAGAACACATAAAGTAAGTTCAGTTTTTTGTTGGACTGGTGAGTTACAGACTGAGAAATTGAGTGTCGGGCAGCCATCCCAGAGTATCCCGTATTTCAAACTTGTGATGGGCACTTTTATCAGAATCAGTACTTCCTACGACATGTTTCTCATAGCATGCGTTTTTGTTTTCTTATTTCAGGGTATACCCTTATGCACCCATCTCTTACCAGGCCATATTTACTATCGGAACCCCCGCTTCATACTGATATCATCCATTATGAAAATATCCCCAAATTTGAGTTGGTTCGGCAAAATATCCTAAGGTAAGGAAAAGATGAGGGTCGTAGTATTTTGTTTTTCTCTGAGAATAGGATCCATTGAGGTCAAATACGAGTGTTCATAATAGGATATAAAACAAGTGTACAAATTATTTTAATGGTATCAAAAGTATAATTTTTAATATAAGGATCATAGCCAAAATTTTGTTTACTTTGTAAAACAGGTAAGATCTCTCAGAACTATTATTTGGGGGAAATGTCTTGTAAATCAAATTCTTATGTTCATGTTGCCTTTAGTTGTAAAATCAGATATATCTTATCTCATTTTTTAAAATGCTCCAGTTATATCAAGTGGAAAAATTTTGGCAAAATAAGAGGGTTAAGTTGAGGACCAGCTCCAGAGCATGCCAAAAACTAGCTTGGCAAAGTAGCGTCCATTCCAAGTTGACAGCACAATCATATACAACGTTTTCTCTTGAAATAAGGAACAGATTGGATTTTTTCCCACCGTGATACATTATTTTGGCAGATGGTAACCTATAGAGAAATGGGTCTTTGTGCTCATTGGTTGTAAATTAATGACTGAGTGATTTGAGACAAGTTGGTCTCTGGAAAGAATTACAACTGGGGGGCAGGGTAGAGAGTAAGGAATGTTTTTGGTGCAGAGCTGACAGAATGCTTTTACAGAATTGAAAATCTCACATTATCTCTTTCAAAAGTGATGAGCTCCATTGCTTTTCAAAATCAGGAGGTGGTCATTGACTCACAGCATCTTCCCTGCCTTTAATTAAGTGCTTCATTTTATCATTTACCTGAAGTATTGCATTCTGTTTGCCAACGCAGCCTCCCTCTGGGCAGCCAGATTATCGCAGTCCCTGTGAACTCATCCCTGTCCTGGCACATAAACAAGCTGAGAGAAACTGGAAAGGAAGCCTACAACGTTAGCTATGCCTGGAAGATGGTGAGTGAGAGGAAGCCTCCTTTGCCTGAGGAGCTGTGGGGTGCTGCGTTCTTCCTCGTACGGGAATTGTAGGGAACATCGGTCTGATAAAGGTTACTAATCAGTTTTAAAGTGATTGGAAAAAAGAAGAGATTCCACAGAAATTTTATATTTTTTTTCCTTTTTTGTTTATAAAACCAGTCATTGTTCATGATGAATAAATCAAGCCATATAAAAAATAAAAAAGTGACCTCTGCCCTTTCCCCTCCTGACTTTTACCTCCCGTCTCTCAGAGGTAACCACTTTGATCATTTTCCAGAAAATTATTATTCACACACAGGCACGTATCTCTGTGTGTGTATGTGCGTGTGCACACAACTTTAATGGCTTTGTAGTACTGCATTACATAGACGGGTCAAAATTCTTTTAACAGTCCCCTGTTAATACACATGTAGATTGTGTCCAGTTTTGTTTTTATCATTTTCAACTCATATTGCGGAAGTTGGGAGTTGAAAAGGAGATATGAAACCATAAATGTCCTCTGTTGATGCCAAGGAAAAGAAAGGTTTAGATTAGAATGTGGATTATTCCCACGTGTCACAAGCAGATTGACAGTGTAGCCGTACCTGTGGCACGCACTTCAGCTTTCTTTCACTAGCCTCGTTCAGATACTAGGCCTTGAAGAATCATAGAGAAATAGAATCTGACACACACTGTCCATCTTACTTATGTTTTTGTCCTTTAGTCCCTCTTCCAAGCATAGCATAATAATGCTATTATGGGGCCCTAAATACTGTAATTGACTAAAAGAATAGTGGACTTTGATTTTTTTTATCATCAAATATTAATCATTAAACTTAAAATGCAGTCATACTTGAGATTCTCTTGGAGGACCATATCTGCTGTTCTACCTGTTGTTGACTCCAAATGGATCTGTTTATTCATTCATTTAAAAACTGCTTGTTGAACATTGACTATGAACTAAGAAGAATAAAGAAGAATGATATTGCCTCTGCCCTCATAGAGCATCCAGCTTAGTGGTAGAAGCAGAGGATTCAACAACTCTGTACAGTGTCTGCATAGGAATGACAGGAATTAGGAGTAGCCAACACACCTTCAGACATGACTCTCCTCTGACCTTTCTTTTTGGTTTTCAAAGCATCATGTGGCAAGGGTAATTTCTAAAATGGAAATGAAATTAAACAAAATAATAAAACCATTTGAGAAACATGTTTACAAGCCTAATTCTATTGATATTTTACTGATAATGCAGATTTGAAAAAGGTCAAAGTCTATTTTGAAACTCCCTGAGTCAGCTCATTTTCAGGATTTTTTTTGAGAATGATTGCACCATCTGCCCTTATTTTTACAATTATACAATTTTTAAATAACGTCTAATTGCTTAATTTTTCACATCAGAAAGAGCGAGCCAGATACCAGAATTCTGAATTGAAGAATACTTTTATATTTGAAATTGGAGATTGCTTATCTTATTATCTTACAGTATATCCTGATTGAAAGCAATTACGGTTACATCCTGGGAAAATATCTATATTAATGTTTGTTGGCATTAAAAGAGAAAGAAGGAAATGGAGGCATTTTAAGACCTTCTTTGTACCGTAAATAAACCTAGTGTTAACATTTTGGAAAAAAGTATTATCTTAAGATGTTCTTTCTTCAGTCATACAGGTAAATTCTGGCTACTCTACTTAGCCAAATGGATATAATCATGTAGTCACTTGAGGCAGAAGTGTTAGTTTTCTCAGAGTTCTGAAATTGTTAAGAACATCGCTATTAATTGAAAAATTAAAGAGGTAATAAATAATGAAATTGAAGTTAAAAAGGCTTGCCTGGTTCCCCAGGAGTAAGAATAAGTATTTTTAAGCTTTTTTTAGTTACACTGGAGGGAGGGGTGAATAGGTACTCTTCTTGTCCTCAAGAATAAAATGGATTCTTCTACTAAATATAATTTAAATAGATTTAGTTTATGTTGATAATAATAAGTTAAACTGCTTAGCATCTGTAGATATAGCAGGTACCGGTGGATTTTTTCACTGAATTAATTTAAAGGTAAAATGAGAGATTACGTTAGCAGTAGTAAGAGATTACTACTCTGTCACTGTGTAACCCCAGTCCATCTTTGAGCATATGAGGCTCCATGCTGTGACAGAAGGAGCTATTGACCATCAGAAGGTATTGCAATATTCCTGTGTTACATGGTCACGGTTCACTTCAAAACATGAATCCCATGGACAGTCAGTGAAAAAAACCACTCCCCAGTCACGGAGAGCTCTTCTGGATATGTTATACATAGTTCCTTATTGCAAAGACTGTTTTTTTCGGCTAAGAACACAATAGGAAGAAGACCTGTATTGAAATCTGTTTTCCTTTCCAGCTAAAAACTATTTATAAAGTGTTGCTTTTAGATGCTTAGGGTAATTTTTTTTTTCTCTCTTACAGAATTGACCCAATTATAAAATTATATTCTGGTCATTCTGGTAAAGTTTTTGCCTTTTGGTTCCTTAGAACATGCAACACAGGAAACAAACTCAAAGGATGACTGTGTGAGATGGGAAGAGGGGAAGTAGTAAATGCCACTTCAGAACACTCTGTCACTCTCTAATTTGTTGGGTGGAGGAAGAGGATTAAGTTTGCTAATCTAATTGAATATCCTTGGCAGCGGTACTTGAAAGCAATTCCAGGAAGATGCAAATTTCCCCTGTGTTTAAAAAGATTCTGCAACCATCCTCATAAATCCTACATTACTCTGAACTCTAACCTGCCTAGTTAAAAAATTTCTCCTTGATCGTTAAGTAAATCCTTTGAGCTGCTTTGGTTCTGACCATCTTTAGTTCTGACTTAGCTGGTTATCACTCTTTTCATTTATTTACAAACCATCTTTTAAATAGATTCTGTTCATCTCTTAATATAATGGACTTAGAGAAGTTTGGCTTTCTTGTATTTTTAAGTCAAGGAGCTGGAACTAAGTAGTTTGACTTGGCTTTTGACTCATTAGTGGTCACTTTTCCCACCAAATTTTATTCAAGCATCCGTTAGTAGGAGCAAAGTGAATTTGAAAGTACTCCTGTCTCTACACAGGAGCTTAAATGAGGCCAAGCTACAGCACACTTGCCTTTCCTTGTCTGAAAGGACAAGTCAGTCCAGCCCTGCAAGGGAGCTCTAGGATTTGCGCTTTTCATGAGTCTGAGGTCCTAGTCACCTCCAACCAAGAGCAAAGAAAGCGTTCGTTGGGAATAGAATGAGTAAACCAGATTCTGGGTGGACTGTGTTATGGATTTATCATTGGCATTTAAAGTAGTCAGTTCTCGACATAGTCATTTCAAAACCAACTGTATATTTTAAAAGGCATTTCAAACCCAAACAGAAATAAGTTTTGCGTTCTTATGCCGTGTCCCAGCTTGTATCCATTAACTTAAATAAGCAAAAGAGGACTAGGAGTAGGTACTGTTTCAAAGGAACTATTTTCTGATCCCTTCATTAGCTCCATAATTTTCTGTTACATTCATTAATTTCCCTCGATCAGAAAGGAAAATACAAATTAGAAAATGTAATCTTTTGCTAGAGCCATTTTCTACTGCCCCATGTCCATGTCTTTCCTTCACTCATCAAATGTTTTTCTATGTGGAGTAGAAGACAGAGAGAGCAGAAAATAATGTAGGCAAAGTCGCTCTCCCCTGGAACTTTCATTTTCTGTATTAGAACTTCTTTCTTGATTTTTCCAGGTGCAAGACACTTCCTTCATTCTCTGTATTGTGGTGATACAACCGGAAATACCTGTCAAACAACTGAAGAACCTCAACACTGTCCCCAGCAGCAAGCTACTGTACCACCGGCTGGACCTCCTGGGCCAGCCTAGCGCTTGCCTCCACTTCAAACAGCTGGCCACGCTAGGTAAAGCCCTGGCGCTTCTCAGCTTCCTTTGTGGTCTTCCTCACAGCAGCTCACCATGAATATCAGTTTGAATTAAGATGTTGAATACCTGCAGTGCCAGTGTGGGGAGGCAAATGTAAAACCAGTTTGAGGCCTTGCCTGGTATCAGGTTCTCCATCAGACACTGAGATGAAGATTTGTGCGTTGGTGATTTGTTAAGGATGAACTCTCAGAAGAAACTAGCGAGGAAGTGAAGGAAAGAGGATAAGGAAGGAGGAGAAAGCAAGCAAGAGTTTGATTTTAAGTGACATTCCAGCCTCAGCCTAATCCTGTGAGGGGCTTTGGAGTGTAAATTACATCGCAGAGTTTGCCCAGACTCAAGAAAGGGAGCTGGACTTTTGTATTCCTTAGTCACTTCCAGCTTTGTGCTAGTGCTGGACAAAGAGGTTTCAGCAGCTCAAACAATGTCCATCAAAGAGAGTGACAGGTATGGCCCACTAGAGGCGAGCACACAGATACAGGGATGGAAGGCAGGAGGTGGAGAAATGGTAAAGGGTCTGAGGGTAGCATACCTATATATCTAGATAGCATATCTGTATCTATCACAGGTCCCTGCTTGAAAAGAGCTCAGGAGATAGGCAAATAATTCAAAGGAAGCAAAAGGGAATTTACATGTGTTCTGTGCCCGGAACTTTACATTCGTCATCTGAGTTGAACTATTACAGATGAGGATGTTTGAGTTTATTGAAATACATAACTTTCCCACGGTAACACAGAAAGTAGCAAGGCTGAGATGTGGTTCATGCTTCTCCCATGCCTGATTTGCCCCTTTTATTGCATGCTGCCATGTGCAAGGCACATACGAGGCATCCATGGTGTAAGTTGTCAGTACGTCACAGTGTAGTCACAGTACTTTAAAACAGGTATTCTCTTTTTCACTGTTGGAAATACTTAGGGTTCAAAAAGTGAATAAGAATCATTAGACAACTGGAAAACTGAATAGAGGGGGCACAGGTGGGAAGAGGATCAAAGATAGAAGTCACCAGTCTCTAGGTTCCAAATGAGAGCAGTTGTGTTTGGGTTTCTCTTTTGAATTCCATCCTATAGAGTTTCTGCCTGGATATGAGATCAAGAGAGTAGGCAGCCTAAGTGGTCTCATCTGTGACACACTCCAGTGGTGTGGACAACTTGGAGAGGGCCAGGGATGGCAACTTGGATTTTACATTGTTTGTTTGTTGTCATTTAGGTTTGTGGGGGGGGGGGGGTGCCTTCTGTTTCTATACAAAAGAGTATGTATGTCCTTTAATTCATATTTTTAAGAAATGCTTACAGAGGACTTCCCTGGTAGTGCAGTGGTTAAGAATCCACCTGCCAATGCAGCGGACATGGGTTCGAGCCCTGGTCTGGGAAGATCCCACATGCCGCGGAGCAACTAAGCCCATGAGCCATAACTACTGAGCCCGCGTGCCATGACTACTGAAGTGCACGAGCCTAGAGCCCGTGCTCCTCAACAAGAGAAGCCACCGCAATGAGAAGCCCATGCACTGCAACGAAGAGTAGGCCCTGCTCACCGCAGCTAGAGAAAGCCCACATGTAGCAACGAAGGCCCAATGCAACCAAAATTTAAAAAAAAAAGTTGTCTTTAAAAAAAATGCTTACAGGAAAGCTAAGATATGCACGATTCCCTTAGCCACTGTGGGAAGAAGCTAAACACTACTACACTACTGCTGGTGCAAATGAGGTCACTATTTTTATTTTTTTATTCTTTTTAAAAAAAATTTATTGAAGTATAGTTGATTTACAAGGTCATTCTTTTAAAATTTGAGACAGTGAAGTGCAGCAGTTTTTCTTGATGAGAAAACAGCTCAAGCCTAGATTTTTTATTTCCTTTGGATAATCGCTCATAGCTACACTGTCCAATATGGTAGGCACTAGCCACCTGTGGCTTTTGAGGACTTAAAACGTGACTAGACCAAGTTGAGATTTACTGTAATTATAAAATACATGCTTAATTTTTTGTATTGATTACATGTTAAAGTGATAATGTTTTGGATATATTGGCATCTATAAAATATACTAGTAAAATTAATTTAACCTCTTTGGTTTTACTTTTCTTCATGTGGCTACTGGAAAATTTTATATTACAATTGGGGATTGCATTGTATTTCAGCTGGACAGTGCTGCCTCATAGAGATGCCCAGAAAACGTAGAGCTTTATCAACTCCCATACTTTACAGAGGACTAGTGGGCTGATCCTGGGGCACACAGACAGACCTTATGCCAGTGTCTGACTTTCAATGGGTGCTCTTTCCACTGTACCACCCAACTTCACTTTGGCCATAGAACTCCCCCCAGGACAACGTGTGGAGAAGTCACCAAGGGAAGTTTAGTAACATTTGGTAACGAAAATGAAGCAGGATAATTGAAATATTTTTTAAAAGGAATGGAAAATAAGGGAAACAATGGCAAATAAGTGGTTTCCATCTAATTTCATTGATGATGGGGATTTTGAGGCAAGGTATTAAATGTACGTCAGAGCTCCCTTCAAGAGGGCTGAAGGAGGGGACATTGTCTTTCTTGGTACACAAAGAGGCAAAGAGGAATTTTAAAAGAGTATATCATCCAGTGCGATTAAGTACACAAGTATGTATATAAGTACTATGTATCTTATGTAAATTAGAGCTATGTGTCTAGCTCCTGACTGTAAAGCTTTGGGTCCTATATATTGGTTTTTTCTCTCCTTCAATCCATGTCACTACAGGAAAGGCCCACTCCCCAAGTTGTCTGTCCTTCCCTTCCTCTGGCCCAACTCTTTTGTCCCTGAGACATTTCTTATATTATTGTGTTGTTCCAGTGTTGTTGTTTTCCTCTTTTTTCTTTATCCTTGTCTCTCCAATTGGTTCCTAAGCTCTTTGAGTTCCAGGACAGTCCTCTCTCTCTGGCCCATCCTTGCACGGAGGACCCCATGAGTATATACACATGAATTCACTGCTAGGCAACCTAACTTTTTTAAGCCTCTGCCTTTCTTCTCCTTGATATGAATATAATAATAACTCCCAAGCTATACCATGATGATATGAAAGTTAAAGGAGACATAGCATTACTGGAAGCATTGTCTTCTGGTAAAGGAAGACTGGGTAATTCTGACCCATCCTGCTGGGTTCAACCAAAAATCCTGGATGGAACTTTTTTTTAAAGTTTTTGAAAAGTATCAGAGAACTAACCTAATCGGTAGTGGACCTAAAGTCTAGGAGAATATAAGAACACAGAGAAGGAAGCCAACCCTTAAAGCTGCTTTTACCGTGCACATATTTATCAATACAGAAGAAACAACTGAAATTGTGCTTTAGGTAGCTGCTCAGGGCTAGGAAGAGAGGCCAAAATCAAATCCAAGGTTCTCAAAAGGAGAAGACTCACAAGGAAACTCCTCCCTTCCACACACACATACATGCTGTTAGCAGAGGTCCCAAAGGACTATATCTTTAGGGTAAAGGTGAATTGGAACTAAATCAGCCCTTGACATGGGATTCCTGTCATCTGAGTTGTCTAAGGAACCTCAAGCATTCACTCATCGTGGACTTGTTGAATACCAAAGTCTCCCTGTATAGCACTTAGGCCAGTATCCTGTCTCCTTATTGGGAACTGTTTCCACCTTACCTTACCATCTCCTGCCTCATCTTGGTGTGCAGCACAAGATGCAATAACCCTTCTAGAGGAAGATATTCCCATCCTGTTAAGCCTCAGCATTTCCTACACATTTGTTAAGTACAGTGTCCAGTCAGAGATAACCAGGCCACAAGGAAACAAAACACTGTGAGTGAGAACTAACAAAGGAATAGAAAAGGACCCACAGATTTAAAGGAGATAGGACATGTGCTAGTGCTTTCTAATGCTTTTAAAAATATACGATTGAAGAGTAAAATTTCAGAGACAGAGATGTAGTGTTTTCATTTCAAAATGTAATTCATTGCAAGGATTTCTGTCGTAAACAGAGAACTGGGCTTTTCCTCTTAGATAAGACCAACAATTAAATATGTGTATATTAACTACTCCGTTTCCATAGATTTTGTTTATGCCATGTTTGGCTGTCCCCGTCTGTGAGAAGAATTTTTTTAGTTGATTTTTGCGTCGACTCCACTATTCCATTTTTCCTTCTTCCTCGATAATCATACTAATATGAACAATAAGAGTTAACACTTACAGAAGCACTTGAGTTGTGCAAGCTCTGTTCTAAATACTTTACATTTATTAAATCGTTTGCTTTGTGTATATTAACTAGTATAATACCATAACTCTATAAGGTCGGCGCTGCTATTTCCCCCACTTTGCAGATGATAAAAACATCACATGTATTACAACTTGCCCAACATCACACAGCCAGGAAATGGTGGAGCCCAGGCTCAGCCCATGCTGGCTCCATGTCATATGCTGCCTCCTCGACCCTAATAAGTGTAGGATATTATATGTAGGCCTAAGATGTGTTGACTATTTGTCATTCTCAGCTCTTGTATCTCTTTAGGTTCACTCAGGACTGTAAGCTCCCTGCAGGGAGAGGATCTGACTTCTTTCTTTCCCAGCTCCTTCCAGTGTGGAGTTCTTTGCTTTCCTTAGGGAGGACTTTTAAGCCACCACAGCTGACAGATGGGCAGAGCCTTAGCCATGCTTTTGTTTGGGCCTGAGATGCAGGCTCCGTGTTCTCAGGCCTGCTTTGTTTGCTTCTCTCTCAGAAAGTCCAACCGTCATGCTGTCTGCTGGCAGCTTTTCCTCCCCCTATGAGCACCTCAGCCAGCCGGAGACAAAGCGCATGGTGGAACACTACACAGCCTATCTCAGCGACAACACCCGCCTCATTGCTAACCCGGGGCTCAAAGTGAGTGCTGTCCCGGGGCTGCACTTCTGCTGCACCCCTCCACAGGCCTGGGAGGGGGTTCTGGTAGGGAACCTTTGAAGTGGGAAGCCGAGCTCTGGATCTGTGCCTCTCAGCTGGAGAGCCAGAAAGGCAGAGTGTGTGGCCCAGGGGAGGCTGGCCGGCGAGGACCCTTCTGATGGATTAAGAAGCCCTATGGGCCAGATGAAGAATCTCTTTAAGGCCTTAGATGCACTAGGGGCTTTCTTGGTAGGGGGGTATGAGTTAGAGACCAGTGAAACTTTCCAGCCCCGTTTTTCCCAGGGGAATGAAGTAAAGTGCCCCTACTGTCTGTTGAGATAAATATGACGCAGTTTAAGAAGCAGAGATTTAGGGGGTGTGTGTACACGTGTTTGTATGTGTGTCTGGGTGTGTATTTAGTGCTGCATTATAGGATCTTTCCTCTTAAACACAGAAAGCCTAGCTAGGATGAACAATTAAGTAAATCACACGTCCACTGGCTATATTTCAGGAAGCTTTTGTTTCACCAAGTTTGGCTGTATCCATCTGCTGTGGAAAGATTTTTAAAAAGTAATTGGGCTTGGCTTCTCTGCAAGAGAGCTTTGGGAAGCTCTGCCAGCAGGCCTCTCTCTTTTCATGTGAGTCTTAAAGGATCCCTGCTATGTCTTCCTTTGTTTCCCAGTTCTCTGTCAGAAATGAAGTAATGGCTACCAGCCACGTCACAGATGAATGGATGACACAAATGGAAATGAGTAGCCTGAACACTTACATTGTCCGCCGTTACATAGCAACGCCCAATGGCGTCCTCAGAATTTATCCTGGTTCCCTCATGGACAAAGCATTTGATCCCACTAGGAGACAATGGTGAGTTTTAGGGGCTTCCATTATCAAAGGTTTCCCCCCCTCCAGTCCCGAAGAGACATGATAAGTACACACAAGAAAGCAACTTCAGGCAGTCATATTTAAAGAAGATACTTTTCATGACAGTGAAAATATGTTTTTGAATCATTTTTTAAATGTAATATTAACAAAAGCTTTGTGGGCTTCCTCTGTCTACAATGCTTTTATCTCTTCATTGAAATTTTGTGACTGAAATACTTTATACTTGGCCATTTCAATTCCTAGTGGTTTGAATCCCGTCTTGTATGCAGTGTGTCCCCAGCGGGTATACTTAACGTCACTGCGTGTGATGATGGCATCAAATGACAGCTCGTATGTGACCTATGAAAAATGAACACGTGTAAACTGAAAAACACTTTTTACTTCTGGGATTTATTTTGACTCTGCTTTTCAAAAGCAAAAACTAGTCAGGGGTATAGCAGGAGGGCAACCTGGGCATGAAAACGGGATTTCTAGCATTGTGCCGCTTAGTAACTGAGTCTCATGAGTGGCCGCTAGTTTTACTGCCTGTTCCCCCACCTTTAATCCAGGGGCCATTTCTGGGTGCCCAGTTGTATTTGTTTCCACTTGATTTGTTAATTTTTGTTTTAGCCTCTAAAACATCTCTCCTATAGACCTTATTAAAAGCTCACATATATACTGAGCTCAGCATCTTTTTTAAAGAGAATTTCATATTTTTCTTGACCCCTTGTTGCTGATGCTACCGTCAGACATAAAAGGGAGGAATCCTTTTGAACTTGAATGTAACATAAGCACCATTTATAATATTTTTTTAGGGTTATGAGCTCACTTTTCTTCGAAATGTGCAAAGTTGTTGTTCATACCCTCAAGTAACGACTTTCTTTGGTCTCCATCAGGTATCTCCACGCAGTAGCTAATCCAGGTTTGATTTCTTTGACTGGACCTTACTTAGACGTTGGAGGAGCTGGCTATGTAGTGACCATCAGTCATACAATTCATTCATCCAGGTAATATTTCAATTAATTTTTACTCATTTCTTAAACACATTAAGGATACTTTGAAAATCTGAATAGAATAGTAGACACCAAGAATTAGTGGCAAAAGTATGACCTTTGTTGTGGGGCAAGCTGGGGTTTGAATATCTTCTCTAGCTGCGCCATCTTGGATACCCTGACCTTCCTCCTGATGTCTGTAAAATGCGGATAATACTTACCTCACACGATTATCGTGTGATTGAGGCAGTCAAAAGCACTTAGCCCTGTTAGTGGCCGTGAGGGTGCTTATGAAAAAGAAAAAGAAAGATGTTAGATTCAGTAAAGCAGTTCCTAGAAATGCCAGCCGTAAACCAATCAAAGAAATAGCACCAAGAGCCTGACAATTATTATTATCAGAGAGTGTTTTCCCGAGAACAGAGTAGTTTTAGTGAAGAAAAAAATGTATCAAGACTTGAGATTGTTTCCTTTTGTATTTGGGTCTCTTTAGAATTATATAGGGGTTCGTTGTTGTTTTTATGGTTTTGTTGCTGTTTTTACTTTGTCCTTGCTCTCTCTTGAGGAATGAAAAAGCATTGTGAAAATTGATTTTCCAAGCATGCTATAAAATGTCAGTATTACTGTAAATATATTTAGGGTGCTTTACATTTCAGGCTTTTGAGGTTTCAGTATTTAAGCTACAAATGTCAGTGAAATGTTGGTTAGAGAGGCAAGTCCAAACACATTGTTTTAATCCCTTCATTATACAAATCGCTGTTTTTCCCTAGCAACCAATAAAGACCATATTTTGACTGGTATCTGTAATGATGCCTTAAAATTTATGGGAGACAGATTTTCTTGCTTAACTTTAGGCTTTTCACAGTGCTCATTATATATCAAATGGCTGACATTCAGTAGAATTCTTCTAACTCTAGTACGTTGGAATCAAGAATTGGGAAGCAGTGCTGTGTGGAATTTCAATATCATGACCTGTGTCTCTATGGCAGGGCCCTGCTGCCAGCCAAATAGTGATTTCTTTTCAGGACATGGTATCTGTTTGGCTCCATCACATATAAACAAGTAAACATTCTTTTAGAACAGATCTTTTCAATGTTTTCATTAACAGGCCATCTGTAAGGCATACACCTACTATTGTCTGAATAGCAAAACGTGTCATTTCTCCCATCTATTCTAAACAATTGAGAAAAAGTGAACAAATGTGGTTTCTTTGAGGAGGCAGCAGTCACCTTGGTCTTTGATGACAAGGACATGCCCATGGCCAGAATTGGGCTCTTAAAGATGTTGCTGGGGGAGCAGGGAGAGAATGCCTACCTACCTGTGTGTGTCTTCCTTAGGCTTTGACATTCCACCCGGCTTCTCCCATCTGCCACTCATTATCAAGAGCCGTTAGCTTTTCCTTCTACACAGTATTCTTTTTGTTGGGCGGGGGGAGGAGGTCACAGAGAGGTACAGATTTTTATGCTCATATACGTGTTTTTATTAGAATTTGGATGGGTGGAAGAATTTTCATTTCATTTATTGATAAATATTTATGGTGTCAGCCCAAATGACACATGATGGAAATATGATGGGCTTTCAACTTAGAAAAAACCTGGGTTCAATTCCCTTATTTGGTTACTGTTTATAGTGTATTTAGCCCACACAAGTTTAGCTATTCGAGTTTAACAAGAGTTATAAATGGCCATTTAAATCCTGTCCATCAGTCACTCAGTGAGAGTATATTTCAGGAATAAGTATCTGCTCTTGCCTTAATCAATATGCAATCCCATGGACTTGATCATTTGAACATTTTCCTTAGCTGAGCGTGTTTTTATTATTTAAAGCCATCTATTTCATTCACCATAGTTTAGAATGCAAGTCAATTAACGCTTCTGGTTTTCAACCAAAGCAACTATAGCTTTAATGGGTATATTCATAGGTGGGCTCTGCTGAGGTACTTTTTCCAAATGATTACCAGTGATTTTGGTCTCATGTGCCAACTGGAGAACCTGCCCTCCTCCTAAGATGTGATTCCACTCTGAAAAAGCGGATTTGTCATTTACTGTTTGTATGACTATTAACAAGTTCCTTTCTGCCTTGGTTTCCTCACCTGTGAAAGAAGTATATTAGGGCCTATCTCAAATGATTATTTAAAGATTACTGTAAATAATATATGTGAGGCTC
The DNA here is from genome assembly GCF_011762595.2 of Tursiops truncatus. NCBI lineage: Eukaryota > Metazoa > Chordata > Mammalia > Artiodactyla > Delphinidae > Tursiops > Tursiops truncatus. Next base: position 128,642,238 of record NC_047034.1, on the reverse strand, counting down.
CTAGAACAGCGTGTAGCCCATGGTCAGGGCTCAATAAGTGTTAAATACTTTTATTATTATTATGAGCCTCATATGGAAAACAGAGGTAACAATGTCCAAATTGAACTAACATAATGAAAGTTAAAGATAATGCATGTAAAATGCTTAGCACTATACTTGCCAATGTCAAATCCCCAATAAATGGTAGTTATTTTTATTATCACGCTATTCATGCTTTAAATTTCTTGTATTTTAATGGGTCAGAAGAGGGAACTTAAGCTAACGTTCAACTTGTTGGTGAAGCACTCTAATTCTCCCTTGGTTTTCAGAAGCGGTTGGGCTGAGAGCTTGAGGACAGGGTTTTTCAGTGCTCACTTATCAGTTAAACAGTTTCTTTCATCAGCATTATTAGTGGCCTGAGAATCTACGTATGCATTCTTTGGAGGATGATAATGTGGTAGTGATGATGAAGTACAGTCAATGATTAAGGGGCTGGTTAGACAAGTCTTTGGCAGTGAAAATCTCACCAAAGCGCTGCAAACAGCATGGACCGTTGTGCTGAGAAATGTAGGCTTAGTTTGATTTTTCTATGGTATTCTTTATGGGTTGCTATAGTAACCATGTACATTTTTTAAATGCAGGTGAAAATATGAATGCTAGACTTCCATGGGCCATATATAATAGATGCTTTTACTTCAGCACATTTATCATCAACAGGGGCAGATGGCAGTCATACAGAGGAATTTTAGAAACAAAATCAACTTGTCCCACAAAACCTGAATTGTACTTTTCACTGAGGCAGCTATAGTATTGTAGAAAGAACCAGATTTAGTCTCTAAACCATAAATAAAAGGTGCTCAATCTTCTTTAAGTCTTTTAACCATTCTAAACCTAATTTTTCATTTATAAAATAGGAACTATAATTCCTTTCTGATGTCTTCACAGGAAATTAAGTAGATGGTTTAACATTGCTTGGAAACTCTTGAGTACCATGCAGATCTAAGGAGGCAGAAACCCTATTGGTTAGGAATATATGCTTTGGAGTTGAAGGCACTGAGTTTAAATCCCTGCTTCTACTAGTTATTCACTGTGTGACTTTAGCCGAATACTTAATCTCCCCAAGCTTCAGTTTTCTGGAAATAATGCCTCATAAGGTTTCTGTGAGAAATCATTGACGTGATATATTCAGATGCCTACCAGATGCCTATAAATTGTGAACATTCATAAATGGAAGCCGTTACTATTATCGTAATGATGGCGGTTGTTTAGACTCGTCACTCTTTCCTGAACCAGCAAGAGAAGCTTAGACTTCTTCTGACTAATACTTCAGCAAAATATTCTTTTCTACAATGCACAAATCCCATAAGGTAACTGAGTCTTGGAGTTCTTCCATGGGAGAATTTAAGTTACTTAAGTAATAATAGGGGCTCTTATGGAGGCAATAACCTCTCAAAGGCAATCCCACAACATGGTCTTCCCCCATCCCATGCCAAAAACAGCTTTGACAGCAAAGCTCTGATAGAAATTTCATTATGGGTCATGGTCCCTTTTTCTTGTTGTTTGTTTGTTTTTTCTTGTTTTTTGGGTTTTGTGGTTTTTTTTTGATGGGGGTGGTGAGTGGTGAGTTGAGTTAATATGTTAGTATCAGTGTTGTTAGTAACCAGTTGTCTACATAGCAAAGCTAATTTCACTCCCAAGTTTTGATTTTCCCAAAGAGGACTTTACTTTGGGAAGTTTCTTCTGAGCTATTATTAACCCCATTTTCAGATAAGAAAACTGAGGCTTAGAAAGGTTAAGCAGCATCCCAGGAGCCACATAGATAGAAATCAGCAAGGCCAAGTTTTAACCCCAGATCTGATTGATTCCAGAGCTAAAAAGCTAGCAAGCATCATGTTGTATTGCCCAACTTTCTCTTCCTCGGTGCTTCTGTTTTTGAGAGTAGCACTTTAGAATGGAGACAGAACTGGCCTATGAACCAGTAGAGTCTCGTTCTAGAATGTGAGCTGAGTTTTGAGTACAGCCAACTTTAGTGTTATAGAAAGAAAACAAAACGTTGTTTTCACTAAGTTTTGTATGACCTAAAACTAATTAACCTTTGAGAGCTCTATAAAATGAGATGTATAGATTAATAACTGTATATTTATCATGATCTAAAATAAAGGAAATAACTAAGGACATCACTCAGGCTCCTTGTCTAAAGTTTCATTGTTAGAGACTGCTGGTTGCCAAGGGGGAGGGGTTTGGGGGAGGGATGGAGTGGGAGGTTGAGGTGAGCAGATGTAAGCTTTTATATATAGGATGGATAAACAACAAGGTCTTACTGTATAGCACAGAGAACTATATTCAGTATCCTATGATAAACCATAATGGAACAGGATATTAAAGAAAGTATGTATAAATATGTATAACTGAATCACTTTGCTGTACAGCAGAAATTAACAACACTGTAAATCAACTATACCTCAATTAGAAAAAAAAATTGAAGGAAAAATAGAGGTTCCTTGTTGGAAGGAACCTAACAGCCACACATTAAACCTCCCAGCTGATGCCTATCCCCCCACCACCCCCATATTCTTGACAAAGAATAATCCCACCATTGTCTGACCATCTATAGTTAGGACTAGCCCTATTCCACAGCTGCCCATGTTTTGGGCTAGTCTTATTTGGGAAGTCCTACCTTTAATCTTACATTTTTCTCTTGTCAAGTCTCCATGTTATGCTAAACTAGTCATTTAGTTCATTGTTTCTCCAAGGGTGGAAAGTGCGGAAAACAGGAGTCATGTGTTTCTGATACCAGACAATGTCCTTATGAGTGAACATAGCTTTTGCCTTTAAATAAGACACACCTCTTATTCTCACTGATCATTTTCACATGAAGTACACAGCTGTCTTCCGGGCATACTGTGGCTGTGATGGGCATTGACTTCACGCTTCGATACTTCTACAAGGTTCTGATGGACTTATTACCAGTTTGTAACCAAGATGGTGGCAACAAAATAAGGTGAGCCCTTCAGGGACCCTATATCCTATCTAGCTGCAAAATACAAAGAAAAAGATGTCAGCTATCTCCAGTTGAATGCCAAGCACATTGTCATAGTCAGCGTCAGAAACTGAGTCCATTGCCTGGGTGTTCTATAAAGGAGGTTTTTGTTCTTTTATTTTTCTAAGATGCATGCTGTTTATGACTTAGATGGACAGATTTGGCTTCTGACAAGAAGAGTAACTGTGGCACAGAATTCTCCAAAAGCTCTTGTTTCTCTAGGAGTCTGTAATTAGAGGTTTCCCATATCTTGAGTGCTAGAAAGACCAGAGGGTACTCTTGGGTAGTACTTTTGATGTGAACTTAGTTATTAAACCAAAGTCTTTGTGAGATTTTCAGATGCTTAGACTGTTCCTTTGTACATTTCCCCAGAAAGAGGCTCATGGAACCAAAGGTCTTTGCCACCTGAATTTCAAAAGAGCGTGTCAAAGCAAGGGCATTCCCTTGATTTAATACAGGCCACTTTTAAAAATACCTTTATTTCCAACTCATAGCCCATGCTTCATATCACTGCTGAATTTCACATTGGCCCTTAATGGGGAAATGCAGGATTCACAGCAAACTGTTATGACGGATGGAAAGTAAAACAGAGCAGAATATAGTCTTGATTAAAGCAGTTCTAGCTTCACTTATTTAGTGTTTCCATCAAATATATTTTTGCATGTCCTCTGAACATTGTATTTTAGGTATGTTTGTCATTGAAAGAGGAAATTGTATGGTTTACCTATAATTTGTGCCTGAAAATACCCAAGACTGCTTCTTTCGGAATCTCCCTCCCCAGCAAAAAGAAAAAAATGTCCCACTTATACATTCTTGCAAAAGATCTTCGAGCCCATCTTACTTAGTCTGGGTGGTCACATTCTGTACGAAGCATGTAGGTGACCTCAGAGTCAGGTGTAACTCTCTCGCCTTAAACCGTATGCTAGGTAATCCAGCGCCTTGAGAATTAATGTGTCTGTCACCTGACTGCCAGCCTTCCTTCATTTCGTCCATGAATATTTACTGAGAACCTGCTAAATGCAATTTGTGTCAGGGCTAGCAAGATAGATGCTCTCCAGAAGCATAGAACAGCAGCTTCTGTGAACGAGGAATGTCATTGTCTTGGCACAGGTGCTTCATAATGGAAGACAGGGGTTACCTGGTGGCACATCCAACCCTCATTGACCCCAAAGGACATGCACCCGTGGAACAGCAGCACATCACCCACAAGGTATTTGTCACGAAGCTAGAGCCCAGTTCTCCGCCGGGCTGCGGCTCACTAACCACATGGCACCTGTCTTGTGTTCTGCTTGGCCTCGGTAGGAGCCCCTGGTAGCAAATGACATCCTGAACCACCCCAACTTTGTAAAGAAGAACCTGTGCAACAGCTTCAGTGACAGAACGGTCCAGAGGTTTTATAAATTCAACACGAGCCTAGTGGTAAGTTGATTCCTCAACGCTCTCTTCTCCCATCCAGCTATGGAATTGCAAGGGAGTCATGGTTTGTGTCTGAATGTTAGCTATTACCGGCTGTTTCATTGCCTGCGAATTAGAGTGATAGGACATGACAGACCTTAGTCCAACTCCCCAGTCTGATGGTTGTGGGATATAAAGCCCTGAATGGAGAAGTGAGTGTTTTAAGGGTTCACAGTTGGTATTTTGCTTTGGTTTTGTTTGTTTAAAGACTTACCCAATCTAAGCCCTTTGAAATGTCTGCTGAAGTCTGTTCCCACACTCTTGTATAAATATATGTGGCACCATGTGGTCCTCTCTTCCTGTCTTCTAGAGATTACTCAGTCTCCCTAAATTCTTAAAGCCAAATTAGGTTAGTTCTTGGTCATCCACCCTCTTAGATGAGAGCTCTTATGTAGATCATCCAAAAATAATTCCTTTTTTTTTTTTAAGCTTAGAATACTCTCTTGTGATTTGAGATGCTACAGATTTACCTGGATATGGTTAGAGATCTTAAGGATATACTTATTAATTTGTAAATAATCCTAGCTGAGAGAGAATGGGTCATGACAGAACCAACATTCAAAAAGTTATTCACAAGAAGTAAATGTATTCACAAATCATTACATGTATTATTAAAAAGATAATCATAAAGATGTATTGAGCTAGTACACCTGAAACTAACACAACATTGTAAATCAACTGTACTCTAATAAAAAATTTTTTAAATAAATAAAATAAAATTAGCTTGAAGTCAAAAACAAAAGAGGTTGGGGCTTCCCTGGTGGCACCCCAACCAGGGAAGTGGTTGAGAGTCCGCCTGCCGATGCAGGGGACACGGGTTCGTGCCCCGGTCCGGGGAGATCCCACATGCCGCGGAGCGGCTGGGCCCGTGAGCCATGGCCGCTGAGCCTGTGCTCCGCAACGGGAGAGGCCACAACAGTGAGAGGCCCGCGTACCGCAAAAAAAAAAAAAAAAAAAAAAGAGGTTAAATGAAAATCCTAAACTTAGTCTCAGAAAAAGTGATTGTAAAAACAATTGTGTAGGGGACTAGAAGAGTTTTAAGAATGAATATATTAATAGGATAGTGTGTTCAAAGCAAGGGAAGTCATTATTACTCTGTTCAACCCCCATACCCATTCTGATGAGCCCTTTCTGTAAAGGAGACATTGACAAACATGCGTGTAATCAGAGGGAGGCTGTCAGGTAAGGTTGTCATATGAAAGTCTGCCTTACTCTGTTATCTTCTGTCATTTGTACAATGATTTCCTGAGTCTTCAGCAGAGAAGCTGGGATATTCCAGTAGAAATTTTTGAGACATGCAAATTTTAGTGGAATATGAATTAGAATAAATTCTTAATGGCCCAAGTTATTCCAAAATGGAACTGGAACATTCCTGGTTATTGGAGCTAACAGGCTGATAAGCCTATGTTATTGCTTCTATTGTAAAGGTGGGCATCTTCCAGGCAGTAAAGAATTCGTCTAGACCTTTTAAGAAACGATTCAGTGCCATGATTCTCAGGGTTAGGCTTATCCTCACCATGCACACATAAGGGATAACTGGCGTGGAAACCAACATGGGCTTAAATAATTGGCCTACTACATATGACACGTGCAGAAAAAATGACCAGACTCAACTTTACGATGCTGCTTTAGCATCTTTGGCTTTCAAATACTGTAGACATTTCATGAAGCCAGCTACCACATTTTCTTATTGTAGAACGAAGAAAAGGATGCTTGCTTTAGTTGGACTGAAGTATTTTCAGCAGTTGGTTGAAGGGTTGTTTTCAGGATGGTGGAGCTGAAACTTTGCATTGTTGTCTGTCACTTCTGACAACTCTGTTGTCTGTAGGGGGATCTGACAAACCTTGTGCACGGCAGTCACTGTTCTAAATACAGACTGGCGAGGATCCCGGGAACCAATGCATTTGTCGGCATTGTCAACGAAACGTGTGACTCTCTGGCCTTCTGTGCTTGTAGCATGGTGGACCGGCTCTGTCTCAACTGTCACCGGTAAAAATGGGACGGGTCATATTCTCTGTTTACCACACTACTGAATATTTTAACTGATGCCAACTGCAAAATAAACATGAAGTGTTCAGGTGTGTCCTAGAGGAAAGGAAAGTCCTGGTTACAAAAGCATTTAGAGCTGTGTTGTTCGTAGCATCCTTGTCCAAAGAACAATGGATTGAGGTCAGTTGTATTTAAACCTTCAGTGATAACTTTTACTGTCCCTTTTAACTAGCTCATGGTGTCCTTATTTCATTTCCCTCAGTGCATGTACAATATATAGTTTATCAACCCTCTGCATAGTAACTTTCTTTTTCCTTTTCAGAATGGAACAAAATGAATGTGAATGTCCTTGTGAGTGCCCTCTAGAGGTCAATGAGTGCACTGGCAACCTCACCAATGCAGAGAACAGGTAAATTTAAAATGTGCGTGTGTGTGCATATTTATAATGGGAGTCTTGTTTATAGATTTGTTTCGAGTTGGAAGTATAAGAAGGTGGTTCATTCTAATGATGGAACTGTTCAGTGAGCCAGTTTTCAAACTCCATAGTGTCTTAAAATGAAGTCCACTTTCAGGTTTGAATATAAATGCTAAAAAATTTTTGAGTATATGTGCTACTTACAAAAATATGAGACTGTTACAAGCATTAACTAAGTGCCTAACATGTGTCAGATACTGTATGTCCAATAAGTCACTTAGTTTTCTTTCTTTCTTTCTTTCTTTTTTTTTACTTTATTTATTTTTGACTACGTTGGGTCTTCGTTGCAGCATGCGGGCTTTCTCTAGTTGCAGCGAGCGGGGGCTACTCTTCATTTCGGTGCGTGGGCTTCTCATTGCAGTGGCTTCTCTTGTTGCAGAGCACGGGCTCTAGGCGCCCAGGCTTCAGGAGTTGTGGCTCAAGGGCTCTAGAGTGCAGGCTCATTAGTTGTGGCACATGGGCTTAGTTGCTCCGTGGCATGTGGGGTCTTCCCGCACCAGGGCTCGAACCCATGTCCCCTGCATTGGCAGGCAGATTCTTAACCACTGCGCCACCAGGGAGGCCCTGTCACTTAGTTTTCAAATTAACCCTTTGATAAACATGTAGGAACATTTCACACACACAGATGCTCACCCATAATATAGCATTATTTATCTCAGTGACAGATTTTCAGGCCAGATTGGCCCAAGGTTTCATAGAGCTAAGTGGCAAAGCCAGGATTCAAACCCAGATCTGTTTGACACTGTCAGGGGCCAAGGGCATGATGAGTTTGGAATATGGATGGTCTTGGTCCTAACCTTCAGACTTGCTCCTACGTAGAAACCCAAGCTGTGAAGTCCACCAGGAGCCAGTGACGTACACGGCCATTGACCCTGGCCTGCAGGAGGCTCTTCACCAGTGTGTCAACAGCAGGTGCAGTCAGAGGATGGAGAGTGGGTAAGCAGTGCCCGGTGCTGGTTTCACGTCAACATCATAGCTGCAGGAGCAGAACCTAGTAAAGAATAGGGACCGACAACCTCCTTGAGCTGTCCAGATGGTATTTATCATCCCCATTCTTGATGTTTTAAAAAGATGTACCAGTTTTTCAGGTCCAGAACTGATTTTGATATGCCCTTTATCTACCAGGTTTAATGTTATCTGGTTTCCACTTGTTACAGCTATTTGGCACATGTACCATACCTTAGTAGCCTCATCTGTGGATGGGAAAGTTATTCTTGAAATAAGAGGAGTAAGAGAGGAAATGGCATGAAGAAGCAAGGGCAAGGGGGCAGGAACTCGTGGGTTCTAGAAACAGAACCCAGCTCTATGTGTGATACATTGAAGCTCATCAATTCTTTCTTAGAAAGCAGATATGCTTTACAGGAGTGTTGAGAACTGAAAGCCGCACGCTCCCTGCTCCCTCCCCCTCCTCCCTAGGGTGTTTGGGACTAAACAGCGGCACCTCCCCCTCCTCCCTAGGGTGTTTGGGACTAAACAACTGCAAGCTGCCATTTGATTCAACAAAATTACTGGGTGAAACGGGCAGCCAGTTTTACTTTCAGTATGTATTTTAGCAAAGGAATGGTAGGGCATCAGATAGATTAATTCGGTGTGTTATGCAGTAACCCAAAGCCTGTTAAGCTTGAGAAACACTGTGTCAGAATGCACTCAATATGTTAAAAGTTCTAAGAAATTGGCAGCAAAGAAATCTGGTGAACTCATCCACTGTTTCCCCAACTTGTTTGATCAATTTTTCCTTCCTTCCTTTTTCTTTTTTTTTTTTAATGACCATATACCTGGGGAGTGTGAGGCCAAAGTCTAACAAACCTTGGGGCCATGTGGTCTTTTAAGATGATTCTGAGTGACTCTGCACTAATCCATGATGTGTGGACTTCATGGTTTGATGTGCAGAGAGCGGTTCTGTTTCTCTCATCTCCAAGTTGTTGAGGGACATTAGACAGCTTTCCCGTGGCAGGCTATGGCTGTTCTCCTTTTATAAGGAAAGGAAACTCAGGCTCAAGGAGTTATAGCACTAGTGAGTCATGGAACCCCTGAGAGCTATCTGATGCCCAAGTCCATGTGCTCTCCCCTGCATGACACCGCTTTCTGGAATATTCAGCGTTGTCTTTCTGGCAGGGACTGCTTTGGTGTGCTGGATTGTGAATGGTGCATGGTAGACAGCGATGGCAAGACCCACTTGGACAAATCCTACTGTGCTCCCCAGAAAGAATGCTTCGGGGGGATCGTTGGAGCCAAAAGTCCCTATGTTGATGACATGGGAGCAATAGGTATGTTTTTGGGGAACCCAGAATAATTTGATTCTTGAAAACATATTTTCTTGCCTCTATACTAGGACAGAGATCTTAAAATAATTCTCTACCCTACTTCCCTGATTTCTTTGCCAGTAGTTTTTAGTTGCAAAACCAAGGCAAATAATTACTTTCAAAGCTGGCTAGCTATACTGTGCAGAGTAAGCAGCCATCTTTCCTGCCAAATTTTGCAAGCCTGGAATTCATTCCCATAAAGCTTGTTCTGAGAAAAATCAGGCCTGATTTCTGAGCAGCTGAACTGTGGGGTTGTGTGAATGTGAATCCCAGCTGTCAGAAACACAGGGCTGGTGATGGGCAGAGTGACCCGTGCATATCGCTTTCCTGCTGCTACCTTCCCTCACAACTTTTGAAGGCAGAAATCTTATGGCTACAAATTAGTATTTAGGTCCTTGAGGTTGGCAAAAGCCAGAGCTATCCAGTGCAGTGGGGTGGCTTGGGGTGGGGGAAAGGGACATTTTGGGGAGGAATACCATTGGGATTAGGCCCCAAGACCTCAAAAATACTACCTGCATACCCACCCTGAGATCTTCTCAGTGTCTTTCTGGAATTACCACAAGCTCCTCAAGCTTAGCGGGCAAGTGAAAAGATATTTAAGCCCTTAGTTAATGCCTTTTTTGACATCTCCCCACATTAGCCTGTCTGTGGAAGAAAAGCTTTTCCTATATGTGAGGAAGGGTTCTGAGCTCTCATATGACTACCGGACGAGGTTAGGACACGATTGAAGTGACCTTGCTCCAAGAAGTCACTTTATATGCCCACCTGCAGTTTCCTGTCTGAAAAGTGCAAATAGTGTCTTAAAGGGAACCCAATAAGCTTTGAAATTTGATCCTTTTGGGAGGTCACGTGACTGAGCCACTGAAATAAATGACACCGTGTAGAGTAAATATGTGCGAAGAGACCCACGTCGCCCTGCCTCACCTCTGTACTAAGAGCAGTGCACAGCCCAGGGCTGGGCCCTTAGACTGGGCACTGCATGTTTAAGGGACCCTCAACCACGTGCTTATTTCACAAGTCCTTGCCAATTGTGTGCTCTGCAAGCAAGCAGCATTTCATCTGAGAACCAGAAATTAAAGGAAGCCCTGTTCCCACATCCCAGTGGGTCTTCTTTAAGGGATTCAAAGCTTAAAGCCGCCGTTCTTACATATCTTCACTGAACCCCTTCCCACCGCATTCCTTCCCATCTCACCCCCGTCCCCATCTCCTGCTACGCTTGGGAAATCTTTATGAAGGACGTCTGTTTGTTTATTTTAATGAAGGTGATGAGGTTGTCACATTGAACATGATTAAAAGTGCCCCTGTGGGTCCCGTGGCCGGAGGCATCATGGGCTGCATCATGGTCTTGGTCCTGGCCGTGTATGCATACCGTCATCAGATTCATCGCCGGAGTCATCAGCATATGTCTCCTCTTGCTGCCCAAGGTGAGCTCGAAAGGAATCCCAAAGCTCCCCCAGGAGGCGGCAGGCTCCCAGGGTTGTTCCAAGGCGAGAAGGACAGTAACCAGTTGTAAGCCTTTAAGCGACTGTAAGACCAGTGCTACATTTCCTGCTACTGTGGAGTAGATTCGGAGGTCCCCAAAGCCTGCTTTTCCCTCCTTTAGTTCACAGCTCATTCTTTAGGGCCTAAATCCTGCAAGCCCCATTTGATTCCCCAGAAAATCCCTAGATTATCTCTCTCCTTACACAAGCGTGAGCCCGCCATAGCTTGCCTCTGGAATAAGACAGTCAGGGGAGCTGGGAAGCTGAGTGGGAAATTTTGTTCTTCGCTAAGCTCAGATAACCTGCCTTTGCTGTTCCGAAAAGACGGGCAGACCAAAGATACCTCAGGCCACTACTGGCAGGAACATGAATCTGTTCTATTGCAGCTATTACTATATTGTGTGAATGAACACACATTCAAAGGAATGATCACATCTCTTAAAACAGGATAAGGACTGTCCAACCTGGATAAGGACTTGAAGTCAGATACAAAATGATTAATTGGTCATTATGGCTTCCATATCAAGAGTTAAATGTGGTATCTGTGCTCGTTTGCAAGGAACAAAACCATTTAACGACCATCCCCATCCTCCCTACAAACCCCTTGGGATGTGTTACCCTGACCTTTGTGGAGATAAGACTCACTCATCATTTTTCCTGGACTTGGTCAGGAGCCTGGCAGCCGTCATGATTAGTCGATGTTGGAATATTTCACTGTGGTCGCAATCCTGTCGGGGGATCATGGGATCGTGTTGCCTGATTTAGTAACTGAGCTGACCACAAAGCTCTTTCCTCTTGGTAAGGTTTGGTTTGACTGAGGGTGACTGCCCTCCAGTGTAACCTTAGGCCTGGCCTTTTCTAGCATTCTGTAGCACCATTTTATCAGCACAGTCAGCCGTGGTTTTAGACCCCTTCCTTCCCTTTCAGGTACTTGAGGAGAGGATTAAAGACCTGTTAGCCTCAATCAACATCTTTTCTCCTCTGTCTCCAGAAATCAATCTCAGGTGCCCCACTGGATTATTCACCTCTTGTTCTCTCTTCTGATTCCTGCTCCCTCCTCCTTTAAAAAAAAAAAAAATGAGATGGGGCATCAGTTCATTGATGGAGTGCTGTCATCCAGTCATCCAATGAACACTCTGCAGGGCATTAAAGTGGGTGATTTTGTTTGATTAAATAGTCATGTTTCTCTCTTTTGAATGATGGGTAGAAATGTCAGTGCGTATGTCCAACCTGGAGAATGACAGAGATGAAAGGGATGATGACGGCCATGAAGACAGAGGCATCAGTGAGTATCCAGGCTGCTTCCGTGCAGAACGTGGCAGCAGGAGCTAATCCAGAATAAATGTGCTTTCTCGTATTAAAGTTTAAGATGCTTTGGCATGATGGGGTTCTTTCTTTCCCCCATTTTCATTAGGAATAAGCGTAGGTATTTGCTTTGTTCTAGTACATCTCAAAAGATTTCAGGGTGTTCTTTGTTGCACTAAGTACTTTGGCCTAAAACACTTTACTCTTCCCTTTCTTTCTCCTCCTCATTACTTTCCAGTATAGCATTTTAGAAAGGGAGTCATCAGGCATGCATTTCTTTTAAATCCCTTAACTAATGTATACAACTCAGGGGGAAAAAAAGAACATTTCTCTATCAAAAGAGAGCTCCATGTGTGTTGAGATACTTTGGCCTTCAACTATACAGAGTATATCTCCTTGATGCATGTTGGAGATATGTCATTAGGGACCTCTTGCTGTCCCAGTCCTAAAACCAACTCCCCTAATCCTCAGAATCGTTGAAAAATGACTCATTCTAGCTCTGCAAGGAATAAGTCCCCCCATCACGTGAATGAGGCTACTTAGCGCAAATGTGCTTGATACAATAAAGATACTGGCCTAAGAGTGACTAACCATCCTTGCCTTCCACAGTCAGCAATACTCGATTTATAGCTGCAGTCATCGAACGGCACGCACACAGTCCAGAAAGGAGGCGTCGCTACTGGGGTCGCTCAGGAACAGAAAGCGATCATGGTAAGAAGGTCTGGCTTCCTGCGCTCGAGGCCCTGAGGACCCTGGTGCACTTGTGGGCCAGTGCTCACAAGTTATTTATGCATAAATAACCCTTCTCTCTCTTTCCCGTTCCATGCTCAGGTCAATTATTTTGACATAGTTTTCCAAATAGTTACATTCCAACATGAAACTTTTATAAGAGCCCCAGGAGAGCTTGGCTTATGGCTCAGCATTCCCAGGCATACGTGGGATGACCTCTGGGCGCACAGATTGCCTCCCGGGTTTTCTCCATGAATAAGCGTTCAGATCATCTCAATGGTACCTGCTTACCCATTCACTGAGAACCAGTGGTACCCCACGTGGTTCTCAGTGAATCGACTTAGTCATAGGTCCTGCTGCCCAGTGATGTTGGTTGGCAAACACCAGTATCGACAAGGGCTCTCTTGGCCACATACTCTCAGGGCCTGGCAAGAATCCATGCTGTCATCTGGCATCCCCTGCCCTGACCTCCTGCCTGGCCTGGAGCCCCAGGGAAGCCTTCACCAAAGAGACAACACTTACCCTGGGCCTTGAAGGATGATTAAAGAAAAGTGAGGGACAAAGGATATTAGAGGCAAAGGGACTGGTGTGTACAAAGTCATGGAGGTGCCTAAAGTGCCTGTAAGATGCTCGGGAAGGGTCGGGACTGAGTTGTGAAGAGACACTGGGTGCTAAGTGAGCTACCAATTATCAAGTCCACGGCTGTACCAACAGCATGGCCACCATGTACCTTCTCACCTTCCCAGTGCCCGTATGGCTCATTGTCACAGAGAACAGCAGATGTGTCCTACTGTCTAGGCATCCCTGCCACTGTTGCACAAAACTATAACAGAAGTGTACATCCTTTCCTGTAATTGTCAGATCTTTTTGTTTTTCATATAGCTGTTTAATTTTCCAGAAATCTTTCTTTTCTTCCCAGAATCAGGTCTTTTTTTAATGCATAAATAATGCATTTATGCTTTTTTTATTCTGCTTTCTCCACATCTACCCTGAAAAAAAAAACGTCTTCAAGCAGTGTGCTTCCACACCTGTGCTAAAAAATGCAGGAGTAGATATTCATCAAAGCAGCCAATGTGGCCTTTTACACGGCAGCCAGGTATCCAAACTCCCTTTGGAAAACAGGAGAAGCCAAAGGTCTGATTTTTAAATTGGTGACTCTTAATTTGGGCTCTGAATGACATTGTTCCCACCAACTAAATAGAAACTTCTGGTTTCTATGGAGAGTCAAAGCAGAACTTAAATTTCTCAGTTTCTTTGACTTTCTGCCTTTTTTCCAGAAAAACCTTTGAACCTGCATAAATTCATTCTGCCAGGCAGTTCTGTGTCTCTTCTCCTTTGAATAATAAAACAGGTTTGAGGCTACTAGAGTTCAACAGAAATAATTTCTTATTCAGCAGAAATACTGAGTTCTTTCTCTCTCTCTCCCTCTCCGTCTCTCTCTCCCTCTCCCCACCCCCCTTTCCCCTGGTAGAAACCGCTTCAGTACAAAATTGGAATTCTGAGTGATGTTCTAATGTTCCATTAGCCCTCCCATCATCTTAGTAAAAATGGCATATGAAGCAACAGCTGAGATAAAAGGAATAGTGCGGTGTCAGCATCCAGAAGCCAAGGAATTTAGCTAAGGGCTTGCTTTCTTTCATTTTTCACAATAATTGGATCCCTGTTATCCCCAGAGTTTCTCATGCAGACAGAATGCAGCGCCAGAAGAAGCGGAAGACATTGACATTCCACGTAATTCCAAAGGCACCACAAAGTCAGCAGCATTTAACCGAGTGTTGTCCTATCCCTGAACCTGTATGGTGGGTCACTGAAAGTGGTGGTATCAAGCTAATGTCCCCGTGGTACCTAGAGGATAGGTACACGTTAAACACGGAAATCTGATCTAGTTCTTTTGTGGCACACGACTTGCTCAAGCGTGTGTTCTCTTATTTGGTGAAGGTATCAGGCGGGCATCTGCTGTTTGCTTGGCAGAGAGGAAGGAGTTGGGGAAGGGAGCGGGATGGGCCTTATTTCTGTCAGGCAGCGTGGTCTAGAAGAGCTTATAAGACAGGTCAAGCAGAATTCACTTGGAATCCCACCTCTCCCCTTCTTTCCAGGTAGTGAGACCTTAGGGAAGCTACGTGGACCTCAGTTTCCTAATAATTAAAACGGGATTAGAAATTCCTCCCGGGTAAGGTTGTCGTGAGAATGAAGTGAGATAACACATGGCAGGCATGAGCTCAGAGCTGACCTCACCTCCATACCCACTCTGCCCTCAAGGAATTGATAATCCAGCACGAAACTGTAAATGCGTGCATGTATTCACAAGACTGATAAAAGGCTGAATGTGACAGCTTCCTTAAAGAAGTGGAACAAAGAAGAAGATGGGGAGAGAGTTCACTTTTATCTGCAAGTAAATCATGTAAGACCCTGGGGGGAGAGGGGACACACACAAAAGGAAACCTCAGAAGAATAAAATATATAAATGTATAAGGATGGAACAGACCAGACTTTCATGGTATGGTTCAGAGTGGTGATATTCCCAGAATTAAAACTAAATGTTACCCACCTAAACTTGGAGACTCCAGGCTGCATTTTTAACTAGAAATATTTCATGTGGCCAACAGAGTTTTGTATTTTAAAAGAACCTGATTTTTAATTTTTGTATCTTAAAAGAAAACTACTCAAAATAAGAATGGTGTCTGAAAAGTAGAATCATTTTTATCAGCGTTCTGACACCACGTAGAATGATCGTTTTCCAGCACTTGGCTATTAACTGTTACACTCTGCTTTGCCCATTATTTCTCTTGAAAATATCATATTCTAACTAATCAATCGGCTTATTTTTAAGTTAAAAATCACCAGTATGTATTTGTTCCTTGTGAATCTGTGTTTTAGTTACCATCTCATTAGAAACATTACAAAGGTACGTTAAGCAACATTTTTTTCTTTGTAAAAGGGAATTTTTCCCCTAGCGAAGTAAATTCCAAAAGACTTAAAACGCAAATGCTGAACCTTGAAAATCTGGTCAAAAATTACATAGTGCACCACGAAACCATTTTTTAGAAGTGCAGAGATATTCTCCTGCAGTTACTCGCTGTGACCACAAAGGGGTGATGACCACAAAGGGGTGAGTGAGTCCCCAGAGGGACCTAACAGCCCTTGCCATCAAGAGGGTTTTCTTAAGAACCGTCAGATAAATACATGAGCAGAATGACAAAGAGCAAAAGCCTAATTTGACTCTTCTATTCCTTTTGGATGCCAGGCCTCCTTCCTGAAGCCTGTTTCGCCTTGAAATTGGCTTTGCAGGAATTTCTCTGTGTGCACCTTTGGATAGTAAAGAAGTCTTTCTTTGAAAGTATTTGTAAATGTCGTCTGTGTCTTAAATGGTGCTGCTTCCTGCATGAGTCAGAGACCGTGTCTGTCTTATGCATCACTGTTCCCAGCACTTCACAGAATTGCCTGGCACTGAGTAAACGCTCAGTTAATTTGCTAAGTGAGAGCACGTGTTTGGCTTTCTCCTGCTTCTCTGAAACATGCTACTCCCTCCCTCCAGATTTCCATGAATTACTGAGATAAGAGGAAGCCTGAGTAAGTTACAGAGGGGTTGAGCAGTAGTGTCCCACTGAGGAAATAAAACAGAATTGCCCCAGAGGGGTTCCCTTCGGAGGGGTCCCTGCTGGGATTCTCATCAGAAAGCACCAGGAGAAACGGGGCTGCCCCCGAGTTGCCTTGGGAATGGCTGCAAGGTCACCACCCACCTGGGCCTGTGACCAGCCAGGTTCAGAGCACCCCTGGACTCTAAGTCAGAACTCCAGGCAGGGCCCAGTGAATCCTAGAATGTCTTCATTATTAGATGAGACTGGTAAAATGTCACACCAGACAGAACCACAGATTGCTGAAAAAATTATGTGATTTTTTTTTTTTTTAAGCACATGCTTTGTGTAAGGCATAAGTCCTCGTACTTGAAGAAGGAGTTTGCTAATGGACAAGACAGCCCTATATTTTTTTGTAATACGGTAAAATCTAAGATAAGGATGTGCACAGATTACCGTTTAAACTCACAGAAGAGTCACCAGAACCCCTATAGGTTGCTATGACTGGGTGGGGTGGATGTTGGTTGGGAAGGTTTCCCAGAAAAGACCTTCAAACATAACGTGAAGCACAATAGCAAGATAAGGGAAGGTGGGAGGGTGAGACAGGCAGAAGGACCACTGTGAATTTTACACCATGAATGTGAAAATCGGCTGTCAGTTCCGCTGGGTGCTTGTAAATGAGCAGTCAGGAAGGCATCCAGGAGGCAAGATGAAGACAGCCTAGCACTAAAGGTTGGCTAAAAATAATCGACACACTGAGATTTTGCTAAAATGTGTTTTCTAGTACTTTAGTCTCTTACGTGTAGAACATTTGTAACTGAGGTTTTAAAGCCTACGTTACATTCTAGACTTAGCACTACTGAAGCTGAGAATCTTGTTCTGGCTCCTGATCTCTTAATCTTGGGTAAAGGCATCACTATTCCTCCAGCAACTGAACCTAGAAACCTCAAGGATATTAACCCTCTTGGCATCTTCACCAGGAAGTCCATTTGGTCACCAGAGCCAGCCCTTCCCTGAACGTGAACAGCTGCTCGCTCCACTTAAACACGGCTAACGTCCCACTTCACGGCCTTGCCGTCTTCTCGGGCCGATGCTCAGTCCCCCGTCCTCTGAGCCTCCCATCCCTCCTTCCCTGTGGCCAGCCTCCTCATTGCCACAAGGGATCATCTTAAAGCACACGTTATGTTGCTTCCATCTACCTTCCCCCTGCCCTTTGACCAGCCTTCCTGGTCTGGTCTCAGCCTGCCTGTCCAGCCTCATCTCTTGCTCTTTTCTCCTACACATGAAGCTTTTCCCCATTCCTCAAATCCATGGAGCCTTTCAGTCTCCTGGTCTTTGAATATGCTCATCTCCCTGCCTGAAGTACCTTCCACCCCTTTCTTTACCTAGTGAACCCCTCTCTCCCATGAGGGCCACCTTAAGTGTCACTTCCTCCAGGATTCTAAGCCAAGTTCATCAGCTTTGGTATTCCTTTGTAATGCCTCTAGTTTCGCACCTGTGTTTCCCCTTCTTGACTGTGGACTTCTCAGAAGCTGGGGCCTCACCTTACCCCTTTTTCTGTTGAACCCCTAGCCTGGCATCTGGCACCAAGAGGGCACTCAGTAATGACGGACACACAACAACGAACTCTCCTTCTTCTGTCCTGATTTATGGCCAACGTGCCTGTTTTTCTGGCTGGGTATCTCTACATACGTTATCCACAGACTCTCAAAATCAAGATGTGCAAAAACAAAATTCGTTTCCTTCCCTGAGACTCAGGATCTCGGAGTCACCCTCTCTTATCATCCTGACTGTAAGTTGCCCCCCACATCAAGTTGCTGATGAACTACTACTGTTTCCACCCCAGAGCTGTCTGTCCAATCCCATAGTTTTAATTCAACAACTCTCAGCTGGGCTGTTGCAATAACCTCCTAACTGCCTCCCTCTCTCTCCTTTTTATTCAGCCACCAAACTGCCACCAGAACTCTCGCTCTTTTTTTATATGTAAATTTATTTATTTAGTTTTGGCTGCGTTGGATCTTCATTGTGCGCAGGCTTTCTCTAGTTGTGGCGAGCGGGGACTACTGTTCCTTGTGGTGCACGGGCTTCTCATTGAGGTGGCTTTTCTTCTTGTGGAGCATGGGCTCTGGGCACGTGGGCTTCAGTAGTTGCAACACGCGGGCTTCAGTATTTGTGGCTCACTGGCTCTAGAGCGCAGGCTCAGTAGTTGTGGCGCACGGGCTCAGTTGCTCCATGACATGTGGGATCTTCCCGGACCAGGGATCGAGCCCACGTTCCCTGCATTGGCAGGCAGATTCTTAACCACTGCACCACGAGGGAAGTCCCAGAACTCTTTTTTTTTTTTTTAATACAGCAAGTTCTTATTAGTCATCAGTTTTATACACATCAGTGTATACATGTCAATCCCAATCGCCCAATTCATCACACCACCACCACCACCCCCCGGCCGCTTTCCCCCCTTGGTGTCCATACGTTTGTTCTCTACATCTGTGTCTCAACTTCTGCCCTGCAAACCGGCTCATCTGTACCATTTTTCTAGGTTCCACATACATGCGTTAATATACGATATTTGTTTTACTCTTTCTGCCTTACTTCACTCTGTATGACAGTCTCTAGATCCATCCACGTCTCAACAAATAACTCAATTTCGTTCCTTTTTATGGCTGAGTAATATTCCATTGTATGTATGTACCACAACTTCTTTATCCATTCGTCTCTCGATGGACATTTAGGTTGCTTCCATGACCTGGCTATTGCAAATAGTGCTGCAATGAACATTGGGGTGCATGTGTCTTTTTGAATTATGGTTTTCTCTGGGTATATGCCCAGTAGAGGGATTGCTAGATCATATGGTAATTCTATTTTTAGTTTTTTAAGGAACCTCCGTACTGTTCTCCATAGTGGCTGTATCAATTTACATTCCCAGCAACAGTACAAGAGGGTTCCCTTTTCTCCACACCCTCTCCAACATTTGTTGTTTGTAGATTTTCTGATGATGCCCATTCTAACTGGTGTGAGGTGATACCTCACTGTAGTTTTGATTTGCATTTCTCTAATAATTAGTGATGTTGAGCAGCTTTTCATGTGCTTCTTGGCCATGTGTATGTCTTCTTTGGAGAAATGTCTATTTAGGTCTTCTGCCCATTTTTGGATTCGGTTGTTTGTTTCTTTAATATTGAGCTGCATGAGCTGTTTGGAGATTAATCCTTTGTCCATTGATTCGTTTGCAAATATTTTCTCCCATTCTGAGGGTTGTCTTTTCGTCTTGTTTATGGTTTCCTTTGCTGTGCAAAAGCTTTGAAGTTTCATTAGGTACCATTTGTTTATTTTTGTTTTTATTTCCATTTCTCTAGGAGGTGGATCAAAAAGGATCTTGCTATGATTTATGTCAAAGAGTGTTCTTCCTATGTTTTCCTCTAAGAGTATTTTTTGGTTTTTTTTTTAATATTTATTTTTGGCTGTGTTGGGTCTTCGTTTCTGTGCGAGGGCTTTCTCTAGTTGCAGCAAGTGAGGGGCACTCTTCATCACGGTGCACGGGCCTCTCACTATCGTGGCCTCTCTTGTTGCAGAGCACAGGCTACAGATGCGCAGGCTCAGTAGTTGTGGCTCATGGGCCTAGTTGCTCCGCGGCATGTGGGATCCTCCCAGCCCAGGGCTCGAACCCGTGTCCCCTGCACTGGCAGGCAAACTCTCAACCACTGCGCCACCAGGGAAGCCCCCTCTAAGAGTTTGATAGTGTCCGGTCTTACATTTAGGTCTCAAATCCATTTCGAGTTTATTTTTGTGTATGGTGTTAGGGAGTGTTCTAATTTCATTCTTTTACATGTAGCTGTCCAGTTTTCCCAGCACCACTTATTGAAGAGACTGTCTTTTCTCCATTGTATATCTTTGCCTCCTTTGTCATAGATTAGTTAACCATAGGTGCATGGGTTTATCTCTGGGCTTTCTATCTTGTTCCATTGACCTATGTTTCTGTTTTTGTGCCAGTACCATATTGTCTTGATTACTGTAGTTTTGTAGTATAGTCTGAAGTCAGGGAGTCTGATTCCTCCAGCTCCATTTCTTTCCCTCAAGACTGCTTTGGCTATTCAGGGTCTTTTGTGTCTCCATACAAATTTTAAGATTATTTGTTCTAGTTCTGTAAAAGTGCCATTGGTAATTTGATAGAGATTGCACTGAATCTGTAGATTGCTTTGGGTAGTATAGTCATTTTCACAATATTGATTCTTCCAATCCAAGAACATGGAATATCTCTCCGTCTGTTGGTGTCATCTTTAATTTCTTTCATCAGTGTCTTATAGTTTTCTGCATACAGGTCTTTTGTCTCCCTAGGTAGGTTTATTCCTAGGTATTTTATTCTTTTTGTTGCAGTGGTAAATGGGAGTGTTTCCTTAATTTCTCTTTCAGATTTTTCATCATTAGTGTATAGGAATGCAAGAGATTTCTGTGCAGTAATTTTGTATCCTGCAACTTTACCAAATGCATTGATTAGCTCTAGTAGTTTTCTGGTGGCATTTTTAGGATTGTCTATGTATAGTATCATGTCATCTGCAAACAGTGACAGTTTTACTTCTTCTTTTCCAATTTGTATTTCTTTTTCTTCTCTGATTGCCATGGCTAGGACTTCCAAAACTATGTTGAATAATAGTGGTGAGAGTGGACATCCTTGTCTTGTTCTTGATCTTAAAGGAAATGGTTTCAGTTTTTCACCATTGAGAATGATGTTTGCTGTGGGTTTGTCGTATATGGCCTTTATTATGTTCAGGTAGGTTCCCTCTGTGCCCACTTTCTGGAGAGTTTTTATCATAAATGGGTGTTGAATTTTGTCAAAATCTTTTCCTGCATCTATTGAGATGACCATATGGTTTTTATTCTTCAGTTTGTTAATATGGTATATCACATTGATTGATTTGCATGTACTGAAGAATCCTTGCATCCCTGGGATAAATCCCACTTGATCATGGTGTGTGATCCTTTTAATGTGTTGTTCGATTCTGTTTGCTAGTATTTTGTTGAGGATTTTTGCATCTCTATTCATCAGCGATATTGGTCTGTAATTTTCTTTTTTTGTAGTATCTTTGTCTGGTTTTGGTATTAGGGTGATGGTGGCCTTATAGAACAAGTTTTGGAGTGTTCCTTCCTCTGCAATTTTTTGTAAGAGTTTGAGAAGGATGGGTGTTAGCTCTTCTCTAAATGTTTGGTAGAATTCACCTTGAGAAGCCATCTGGTCTTGGACTTTTGTTTGTTGGAAGATTTTTAATCACAGTTTCAATTTCATTACTTGTGATTGGTCTGTTCATGTTTTCTATTTCTTCCTGGTTCAATCTTGGAAGATTATACCTTTCTAAGAATTTGTCCATTTTTTCCAGGTTGTTCATTTTATTGGCATAGAGTTGCTTGTGGTAGCCTCTTAGGATGCTTTGTATTTCTGCGGTGTCTGTTGTAACTTCTCCTTTTTCATTTCTAATTTTATTGATTTGAGTCCTCTCCCTCTTTTTTTTTTTTTAAGTTTCCTTGGGTTTTGGGGGTTTTTTTGCAGTACACGGGCCTCTCACTGCTGTGGTCTCTCCCGTTGCGGAGCACAGGCTCCGGACGTGCAGCCTCAGCGGCCATGGCTCACGGGCCCAGCCGCTCTAAGGCATGTGGGATCCTCCTGGACTGGGGCACGAACCCGTATCCCCTGCATCGGCAGGCAGACTGTCAACCACTGCGCCACCAGGGAAGCCCTTCCTCTCCCTCTTTTTCTTGATGAGTCTGGCTAATGGTTTATCAATTTTGTTTATCTTCTCAAAGAACCAGCTTTTAGTTTTATTGATCTTTGCTATTGTTTCTTTGTTTCTATTTCAGTTATTTCTGCTCTCATCTTTATGATTGCTTTCCTTCTGCTGTCTTTGGGTTTTGTTTGTTCTTCTTTCTCTAGTTCCTTTAGGTGTAAGTTTAGATTGTTTACGTGAGATTTTTCTTGTTTCTTGAGGTAGGCTTGTATAGCTATAAACTTCACTCTTAGAACTGCTTTTGCTGCATCCCAGAGGTTTTTGATCATCGTGTTTTCATAGTCATTTGTCTTTAGGTATTTTTTGATTTCCTCTTTGATTTCTTCAGTGATCTCTTGGTTATTTAGTAACTTATTGTTTAGCCTCATGTGTTTGTGTTTTTTACATTTTTTTTCCCTGTAATTCATTTCTAATCTCATAGCGTTGTGGTCAGAAAAGATGCTTGATATGGTTTCAGTTTTCTTAAATTTACTTAGGCTTGATTTGTGACCCAAGATGTGATCTATCCTGGAGAATGTTCTGCGCACTCTTGAGAAGAAAGTGTAATCTGCTGTTTTGGGATGGAATGTCCTATAAATATCAATTAAATCTATCTGGTCTATTGTGTCATTTAAAGCTTCTGTTTCTTTATTTTCATTTTGGATGATCTGTCCATTGGTGTAAGTGAGGTGTTAAAGTCCCCCACTATTATTGTGTTACTGTCGATTTCCTCTTTTATAGCTGTTAGCAGTTGCCTTATGTGTTGAGGTGCTCCTGTGTTGGGTGCATATATATTTATAATTGTTATATCTTCTTCTTGGATTGATCCCTTGATCATTATGTAGTGTCCTTCCTTGTCTCTTGTAACGTTCTTTATTTTAAAGTCTATTTTATCTGATATGAGTATAGCTACTCCAGCTTTCTTTTGATTTCCATTTGCGTGGAATATCTTTTTCCATCCCCTCACTTTCAGTGTGTATGTGTCCCTAGGTCTGAAGTGGGTCTCTTGTAGACAGCATATATATGGGTCTTGCTTTTGTATCCATTCAACAAGCCTGTGTCTTTTGGTTGGAGCATTTAATCCATTCACGTTTAAGGTAGTCATTGATATGTATGTTCCTATGACCATTTTCTTCATTGTTTTGGGTTTGTTTTTGTAGGTCCTTTTCTTGTCTTGTGTTTCCCACAAGATTTGTTGTAGAGCTGGTTTGGTGGTGCTGAATTCTCTTAGCTTTCGCTTGTCTGTAAAGCTTTTGATTTCTCCATTGAATCTGAATGAGATCCTTGCCGGGTAGAGTGATCTTGGTTGTAGGTTCTTCCCTTTCATCACTTTAAGTATATCATGCCACTCCCTTCTGGCTTGTAGAGTTTCTGCTGAGAAATCAGCTGTGAACCTTATGGGAGTTCCCTTGTATATTATTTGTCATTTTTCCCTTGCTGCTTTTAATAATTTTTCTTTGTCTTTAATTTTTGCCAATTTGATTACTATGTGTCTCGGCGTGTTTCTCCTTGGGTTTATCCTGTATGGGACTCACTGTGCTTCCTGGACTTGGGTGGCTATTTCCTTTCCCATGTTAGGGAAGTTTTCGACTATAATCTCTTCAAATATTTTCTCTGGTCCTTTCTCTCTCTCTTCTCCTTCTGGGACCCCTATAATGCGAATGTTGTTGCGTTTAATGTTATCCCAGAGGTCTCTTAGGCTGTCTTCATTTCTTTTCATTCTTTTTTCTTTATCCTGTTCAGCAGCAGTGAATTCCACCATTCTGTCTTCCAGGTCACTTATCCGTTCTTCTGCCTCAGTTATTCTGCTATTGATTCCTTCTAGTGTAGTTTTCATTTCAGTTATTGTATTGTTCATCTCTGTTTGTTTGTTACCTTAATTCTTCTAGGTCTTTGTTAAACATTTCTTGCATCTTCTCGATCTTTGCCTCCATTCTTTTTCCGAGGTTCTGGATCATCTTCACTATCATTATTCTGAATTCTTTTTCTGGAAGGTTGCCTCTCTCCACTTCATTTAGTTGTTTTTCTGGGGGTTTATCTTGTTCCTTCAACTGGTACATAGCCCTCTGCCTTTTTCATCTTGTCTATCTTTCTGTGAATGTGGTTTTTGTTCCACAGGCTGCAGGATTGTAGTTCTTGCTTCTGCTGTCTGCCCTCTGGTGGATGAGGCTATCTAAGAGGTTTGTGTAAGTTTCCTGATGGGAGGGACTCCAGAACTCTCTTTTTAAAATACAGAAATGATCGTGCTATTTTTCTGGTCTGCTCAAAACCTTGTAAGTTCAAGTCTCTCCTCCATCTACCTGCTAGCACTCATCCTAGCCACATGGTGTAAAAATAGCCTTGTGTTTCTGCACCTCTTGGCCATACTCGTCTGTTCCTTTACTCCTAGCCACTTCACCAAACTCCTACTCATCCATTTAAGCCCAACTAAAGTATGAGTCCTCCTGTGATGCTTTCCCAGTCCTCCAGCCAGAATTAGTTAAGCCCTCTGCTGGATTTCAATTAAACCTCCATTATAGCACTTACCATTATCTGCGCTAGAATAAGCCTAATTTTGTAAATATGTGTCTCTTACTCAGTGGTGAAATCCTTAAGGAAAAGGGACATCTCTTATTCGTGTTTCATAGTCTCTCCTTTCAGCCTCCTGATGGTCTTCAATAAATGAATAATTGAACTGAGCTATGCTTGTACTTGTTTTATTTCTCAAGCACTAGTGTATCAGCTCCTTGTGCAGGGATCAGGTTTTCGTCTCCGGGTCTCCTGCAGTGCCCAACACAGTGTCTTATACATAGTAGGTGCCTGATAAATATTTGTTGAGTGGGACTGAAAGAATTATGTTGTTTGAACAACATTTCATTGAGGACTGAGAATTGCCTTTCTCATTTTTGCACGAAGCATAACATTTTCAACCACAAACTATTCCTGCTTGGTTAGTATGCAAGCACGTCAGTTTTGCAGCCATGGATGTGACTAGCGCTACCCATGGGTGAGTGCTGATTGATGCTAACTGTAGATGCAGCGGAAATATTAATGAGCTGTCACTTCTCAAAATTCTTAAAGGGGATTTTTTTTTTTGCAATATTTAAAAACATGCCAAGGTTCTTGGAATGAAATCCTTTGATCAGCAAGGGCATTTTCTTTTGAAACATGTATTACTTAGAACACCAAAAGAAATTAATCTTTAAATATAGTGAACCAGCTTACACAGAGAATAGCTGATTCTTTTGCTAGTTGCTATGAATATATGCAGAGTTAGTGTTTTGTTAGGGGCTGGAACTCAGGCACATTCATTAACCTCTCTGATCATCATTTCCCTCACCTGTAAAATGGACGTTAAAATGTGTGCCTTGTTGGTGTGTAGGGATTACATGACACCAGGGCTGCCATGGTGGCAGCTGTCTTTTGTTCTTACTGTGGCCTCACATTCAGTCATTTTGAAGCTCAGCTTCCCCCACCAGCCCCCAACTGATCTGAGTCCTGTTAGGATCTTTGTCTTGAAGCTGTTTGTTTTTTCCCCTCAAAAATAAAAAATAGCCTTAATCTTATCTGAGGGAATAGTGTAGGAGGATATTTCCCCAAATGTCAGTTGTGGGGTCTATGGATCAGAAAGGATTGGGGTGATTTTTGGTTTGGTTTTGTTGGTTTGGGCATTTGGGAAAAGGGTTGCTGTTCATATTGTCTAAAATGATTGTGTATTTATGGTGTAATTGCTTTAAGGCAAGAGCTAACGAAAGATCTCTTTAAAAATAAGTCACTTCGAGGTCTGCTGACACTCTGCAAACGTTGACACTTATGTAACACAAAGGTAGGAGCGCCTCCCAGTGCCCCAGAAATCTGCAGTGACGTCTCCTCCCTGCATCTGGAAGCTCTCAGCTGCCTGTTTGTTGTGTTCATCTTCTAGGTTACAGCACCATGAGCCCACAGGAAGACAGTGAAAACCCTCCGTGCACCAACGACCCCTTGTCGGCCGGGGTGGACGTGGGAAACCACGATGAAGACTTGGAGTTGGACACCCCACCTCAGACTGCTGCCCTTCTAAGTCACAAGTTCCACCACTACCGCCTTCACCACCCCACGCTGCATCACAGCCACCACCTGCAGGCGGCCGTGACCGTACACACTGTCGACGCAGAATGCTAACCTCCTCACCTCCATCAGAAGATGAGATCTGGGAGATATGGAATGTTCTGGAGGGAGAAAGAGCCAGCAGCAAATCCACTTGTGTCTGTGCTCTGTCTAGAGTCATTTAACTCGTTTTCCTGCCTGTTAATATATTTCAAAACAAGAGAAACAACGACAGAATCACATTTGTGAAGATGCGAGGCTGGTTGTGAAATGGAGGGGAAATAAGTCTGATTAATGAACCTGCCATAATACCAACGGAATGAACAGAAGCAAACCTCTAAACAGAGATGGAACCTACAAGGGAAACATTGGGAGCCTTGGTTAAGCTGAGCCAGGGGAATGTTCCGAGGAGCCCGAAACATTTGGCTCTCCTTAACTGGAAGAGAGAAAAATATGCTCCAGCGGAGACTGGGAACGTGGCACATGCAGAGAGAAATCTGTGCTTTGAAGATTTCACCTGGTTTCTTAGCGGTACCTAGATACCACAGTTGCTGTATGGAACTCATGTTAAGCTCTAAATGATGCATCTCAAAATTTCTAAGTAAAGGATTATTTTTCTACTATTTATTGAACTTTCAAACATTCTCAAACTTTGGGGGAAAGAAAAGGAAACACATGAGAAATTTTCACCAGTTATCCCTAGCTGTTTTGTGTATAATGAAGTGGTTCTTTGATTAAGGAGTTTTAGATCTTATTTAACTGATACCATCCCACTGCCTCACTCCACAAAAATGGGGAAATGAAGAAATCTTTCTCTCTGACTTGTTTACATACATTTTCTTTAGAACATCATTTCATGGAAATAGATCTTGATTTGCAATGCAGTATTCTTTTCTGTGTTTGACAGAGGTGGTGACAGAGGTGGGGGGGTGGGCAGAGGAATCCAGGAAGCTTTTAAAGAAATGTTATGTTTCTTTTGAACTAATTTCCATTTCCCATACAGTGCTTTCCTTAGGTTTCTACGAAACCTAATATTACACCCCCAGCCTTTCAGCTAAAGGAGGGTTGGATTTATTCTCCTTGTTTTAGAGACTATAAATTTTTTAATGTCCCATTTTGATTCTGAGAATATGGAACGCATAAAGGAAGAAGTTTTTCAAATTCAAAATTTTGATTCCAAAATAAAGATTTCTTTTGAAATCATAGTTTAAAGCTGCTGCCAGTCCTCCAAGAAGATACCCACCAAACTGCTTTGTGATGTATACAGAGGGTGATCAAATCTGGCTAATACAACATGGGGCATTGTAATTTTAAAGTAGTGTTCTAATTACAGTGATGTATTTTAGATTCACATTTTGTGATCCAAATATGTTATAAAGACATTCTTGCACCGTGTGTGTGGTAAATCTCCGTTTATATGTAGTTGGAAAAAATTCACTGAATAATGTTTTAATGATAGGGTATTACGATATAATGTAAAAAAAAAAATAAAAGTGGTTCTTCAGCAGTACAGAAAGTCAACTATATGTGTGCTATCAGGAAACCTCTTCATACTGTGTATAAAATTGCAGTCTAGTGAAATAAACTGTATGAACGGACAGTCTTAGTGGCTATAGTGATTTGTTAATGGACCACTTCTTGTGCCTCAAGGCAGATTACACTTTGTAACCTAGCAGATAAGTTGCCAAACTGAAAGTAGGCTTCCTTTCAGTGCCACAGTCAACTTCAGGGGCTTCCTGACCATCTTGACTATGCAAAGAAACTTAAGACTCTAATGGGATGAAATTAAAAGCAAATAAAATGTGTGGATCATAGCTCCCCCTTTCTGAGCATCTAAATTAGTGTCATATATAATAAATAAATGGCTGTTCTCTAACTGCTGGAGGGAATGAATGACTTTCCTGTCTTCCCAGAATATCAAACCTCTCCATGGAACACTGGGGTCATTTCTCAAGTTGAGAGTCTTTGTGTTATGACACTAGCCTCTTGATGGAGGGGAACCTGGTTGTTTTCAAGAAAAGAATCACAAAACTTAGAGCTTAAAAAATAAAATACGGACAGCCTATTCAAAGACAATGAGAGAAATGTATTTTGTGTCTTTTGTGATAAGAATCTCTCCCCATCCTGAACTTTCAGGGAAAGTGATTGAATACTTATACGTGAATAAGAATACAACCAAGTTTTGCAGTTCCTGGAGAATATGACATACAGCTTTGTGCAGTTTGGGTTGAAGTTTTGATCTGCTAAGTTACCTTTTGTCTTCTTCCCCAAGCATTGCATATAATGTTGTTTAGACATTTCTTGTTTGTGTTCTTGTTGTTATTTAAAAGGAAAAATACGGTTTTGGAAACTTTTCATCATGGCAATCAATATTGGCTCCTTTTGCCCCACAGATTACATTGCTTGTTTGTTTCTGTTTGTTTTCTTTTTTTGTTTAAGTAATTTTTATTGCCGTATAGTTGATTTACAATTTTGTGTGAGTTTCTGCTGTACAGCAAAGTCAATCAGTTATAATATACATATATACACTCTTTTTTAGATTGTATTTCCATATAGGTCATTACAGAGTATTGAGTAGAGTTCCCTGTGCTATACAGTAGTTTATTAGTTATCTATTTTACATATAGTAGTGTGTATATGTCAATCCCAACCTCCCAATTTATCCCTCCTCCCCCTTTCCCCCTTGGTAGCCATAAGTTTGTTTTCTACATCTGTGATGCTATTTCTGTTTTGTAAATAGGTTCCTTTGTACCATTTTTTTTGGTTCCACATATAAGCGATATCGTATTATATTTGTCTTTCTCTGACTTCACTCAGTATGACAATCTCTAGGTCATCCATGTCGCTGCAAATGGCATTATTTCTTTGTTTTTTATGGCTGGGTAATATTCCATTGTGTATATGTACCTCATCTTCTTTATTCATTCTTCCGTCAATGGGCATTTAGGTTGCTTCCATGTCTTGGCTATTGTAAATAGTGCTGCAATGAACACTGGGGTGCATGTATCCTTTCAAACCAAGTTTTTCTCCAGATGTATGCCCAGGAGTGGGATTGCTGGATCATATGGTAGCTCTACTTTTAGTTTTTTAAGGAATGTCCATACTGTTCTCCATAGTGACTCTACCAATTTACATTCCCACTAGCAGTGCAAGAGGATTCCCTTTTCTCCACACCCTCTCCAGCATTTATTGTAGGTTTTTTGATGATGGCCATTCTGACCAGTGTGAGATGATACCTCATTGTGGTTTTTTGGTTTTGTTTTTTTTTTTAGGTAAATTAAAGCTATTGTGTCTTTATTTTTAGCATTTTTTTAATCTTTATTTTTTTAACATCTTAATTGCTTTACAATGGTGTGTTAGTTTCTGCTTTTTACAAAGTGAATTAGACAGCTTGCATCTCCCTCCCACCCTCCCTATCCCACCCCTCTAGGTGGTCACAAAGCATCTAGCTGATCTCCCTGTGCTGTGCGGCTGCTTCCCACTAGCTATCTATTTTACATTTCGTAGTGTGTCTATGTCCATGCCACTCACTCACTTCGTCCCAGCTTACCCTTCCCCCTCCCCATGTCCTCAAGTCCCTTCTCTACGTCTGCATCTTTATTCCTGTCCTGCCCCTAGGTTCTGGAGAACCGTTTTGGTTTTTTTTTTAGATTCCATATATATGTGTTAGCATACGGTATTTGTTTTTCTCTTTCTGACTTACTTCACTGTATGACAGACTCTAGGTCCATCTACCTCACTACAAATAACTCAATTTCATTTCTTTTTATGGCTGAGTAATATTCCAGTGTATATATGTACCACATCTTCTTTATCCATTTGTCTGTCGATGGACACTTAGGTTGCTTCCAGGTCCTGGCTATTGTAAATAGAACTGCAATGAACATTATGGTACATGACTCTTTTTGAATTATGGTTTTCTCTGGGTATATGCTTAGTAGAGGGGTTGCTGGGTGGTTTCGTAGTTCTATTTTTAGTTTTTTAAGGAACCTGCATACTGTTCTCCATAGTGGCTGTATCAATTTACATTCCCACCAACAGTGCAAGAGGGTTCCCTTTTCTCCACACCCTCTCCAGCATTTATTGTTTGTAGATTTTTTGATGATGGCCATTCTGACCAGTGTGAGGTGATACCTCATTGTAGTTTTGATTTGTATTTCTCTAGCAATTAGTGATGTTGAGCATCTTTTCAATGTTCATGTGTATGTCTTTTTTTTTTTTTTTTTAAGATTTTTATTTATTTATTTTAGCCACTCCATGCGGCGTGTGGGATCTTAGTTCTCCAACCAGGGATCAAAGCTGTACCCCCTGCAGTGGAAGCACAGAATCTTAATCACTGGACCACCAGGGAAGTCCCTATCTGTATGTCTTCTTTGGAGAAATGTCTATTTAGATCTTCCGCCCATTTTTTGATTGGGTTGTTTGTTTTTTTAATATTGAGCTGCATGAGCCATTTGTATATTTTGAAGACCAATTCCTTGTTGGTCACTTCGTTTGCAAATATATTCTCCCATTCTATGTGTTGTTACATTGCTTGTTAAACAAGTCTCTTCTGACATCCTGGAGGGGGATCCCATCAATGCCTTTCACTCACTAAGGCCTCTTACCACCTGTAGCCAACCTTGCTTATCAGTGCAGACAAGTACCAAGAGCTAAGGGTGTTCCAGGTCATTTTATACAGCTAGACAAGGAAATTTCCTATTTGTGCCCCCAACAAAACAGGGTTCAGACTCACACTAGTTCTTGTGGCAGACATTCATCTGCTTTTTGGATACATTTATTTTAGAAATTTTGGAAAATGTGTGGTAGTTTTTCTTCCTCCACTTCTTGATTGAATTTGAATGTTCAACTAAACTTCATTAATGTTTTTTATTTGAAAGACTTTGTCCAGTTTACTCAGACAGGCTTATTTTGCCTGTTAGAGTGACTGATATGTGAAAAGAAGTCCTGGAAGGTCACTTAAGCTCATTTCTCTGTGGCAATGGCCTGCTGTAGTGATTACATTTTTTAGAATGTATATCTGTTAGAATAATCAAACACAGCATCCTAGAGGCATCTGTGTCCTCTGTGAACAGAGGAGTGGTAATTTTCCTGGCTGAAATCCAATGCCATATTCAGAATTCTTTTGAATTTTTCAGTAAAAAAGTTGGAAGACGTATTTCTGTGACTGTTACTTATAACTGTGTAAGATGCTTTGTTTAATAGCCAAGGTGGGTGTATATCAAAATATGTAGATATATAGACATCTGAGATTTTCCTGGTTTTCCTCCCACCTCCCTCTTCAGTCCTAAACTGCTCATTAAGCCTCTTCATCCCTTAATTCAGTGTTTCTTAACTTTTTAAGAATTCATTATTGTCCCCCTCCTAAAAAGAAAATTTTGATTTAATTAAAATTCACCCTAACAAGAGAAATTAAACACTAGAGGGTAGAGGGTAAGATTTGTCATGGCTTTGGAGAGCTACAAACTATTGTAATACCTGATTTCTTTTCCTCCCCTGAGAATCAGTTTTCAGCACTTCGTGGGCAGTATCTACCCCATTTGAGAATGTGTGCCTTATAATTCTGTCCTCAGCCCCCTTTTCAGTACTTCTTGGGAAGGTAGAGCATTGAAGTGAAAGCAAGGGGGCCTGGGACTCTGATCCCAAGCTCAGAACTGTCTTGGACTTCCTCATCTCCCTCTCATTTCACATCTGGTCAATTGCCAAGTCCAAAGTCTTTGAGCAAACAATATCACTCACCTTCATCCATCCCTTTACTCTTTTTGTGACTGATTTGTAAGCCATCTGTATATCCCCACTGAATCGGTAGCCTCTAAACTGGCTCCTAGACTCTCTTCTCCAATTTTTCTTTCATTCAACAAGTATTCCCTGGGCTCCTACCACACATCCGGCACTGCCCTAGGAGCGAGTATACAGGAAGGAATTAAACAGCGATCCCTTCTCACACTGCACGTGGAGATGTCAGTGGACAATGGGGCTGGGTCCGGTGTTTATCCCACTCTTCCTCCATTATTAAGCAGTGAATGTGACTCCAAGAACTGGTCTAAATCATAGCGTTGGATTTCCTGTTAATCCCACTGCAATCATAATAAACTCATCCTACGTATTTGGTCATAATCTTAGACTTAAGGCAACCAACATAAGCATTCCTCCAGCACAAGGGAAGATGTGATCTAATCTGAATCCCACCCTCCCTCTGGAGCCTTCTTTGTGTAAGACCATTTGAGTTGACTTTAATACCTGCACCTGAAAGTATCCAGTATCGACAATAAACAAGCAAATACAAAAATATAAGTATAATTTCAAATATGGCTATTTGCTGTAAAGGCAAGGGAAAGGTGGTGGACAAAGTAACCCATAGGGGAGGGTGTGGGCAGGGAGAAAATCTGCTTTAGATTAGATGCTCAAGGAGAGCCTTTAAAGAGTGATGTTGAAGCTGCTACTGAAGAATGGGAAAGAGCCAGACAGCAGGGCAGGGGGACAGTGGTAGGCTGACATTTCCAGCTGAGGGAATAGAACATGCAGTGGGCTTAAGATAAGAGGATCGCATCTAGAGCATTGGCTAGCAAAGGGAAAGTGGAATGTGATGAGAATGAAGAGGTAGGAAAACGTGGTCCTGCAGGCCATGGAAGAAAAATAGAGAAGTGGGAAGCCAGTAGGATCTTTTAAGGAGGGGGTGAGGCTATCTAGTCTATATTTAAGAAAGACCATTTTGAGTTGAAAATTATTGTGGGGTAGGTAGCAAAAATGAAAATATGGACAGGAAATCATTGCAGAAGTGTAGATGAGAAATGCAGGATGATAGCAGTAAAGATGGAGGAAAACAAAGTGGTGGAAAATACGTTTTGGAAGCAGAAATGGGGGAGGGTGGGCTTGCTTGGTTACGGAGAGTAATGAGACAGGGGTTCCTGACTTGGACAATTACAGCAATGGTGGCATCACTTTCTGTGCTAGAGAGCAGGAACAGTTTCAGAAGGAGTAAGGAATGTTCTATATGCTGGGTGTGAGATAGCTAGAGATGTCAAGTTCATCCCGCATACTCCCACCCAATAATTACTGATGACTGACTCGCGTGGAGCATTTGCTGTGTGACAGGCACTGTGGTAAGGTGTTCTCATGTGCTAACTCATCTCCTATAATTTAGCTCTGATCAGTCAACACCATATAAGAGCTTTCAGCCTTACCTCTCTACCTAATCCTCTTAGTGGCATGCTCCACAGTTTATATCCTGCTTAAGTTCAGAACTTCATCCTGCTTACCCCTTGTGTACCTCTGCTGTGTTCCAGCCAACTGGTCTGCTGCCCAAACACCTGACTTCTTGATGTAATGTATGTCTTTGTTCATGCTGTGTGTATGGTTTTTTTTTTTTTTTCAGCTTCACTGAGGTATAATTGATATATAAAATTGTAAGATATTCAAAGGGAACATGGTGGTGATTTGATACATGTATTCATTGTGAAAGGATTTCCCCTTAGCTAACATCCATCATCTCACATATTTGTCTTTTGGGGGAGGTGGGGGGGGGTGAAGGTGAGAACACTTAAATTCTACTCTCAGTAAATTTCAGTTGTTGTGGTCAAGTATAGTCACCATATTATCCATTAGATCCTCAGACGTTATTCACCTGACAGCTGAAAGTTTGTATCCTTTTACCCACCTCCAGCCCATGGCAACCATTTTTGTACTCTCTATTTCTGAGATGGACTTTTTAAAAACTATTTCACATGTGATACCATGCTGCATCTGTCTTTCTCTGTCTGACTTATTTCATTTAGCATCAATATATCGGCCTATAAAAGGCTACCTATATATTATAATAATAATTTTTGACATCAGTACCTATCTAAAAGCAAAAATAATTCCTGTTGGCTAATTTATGTGTACAGCTACTTATCTAATATGCAATATGGTTTTAAATAGCATTTCTTTAAGAAAGAGCTTACATATGGAAGGTTTTTAAATCTTTCTCATAAGACTTCTTGTATTTTTTTCACACTCTTCCCATTCTATTTCTGGGTGCTGCTTGATTAAAGTGTTTTATGTAACACTATCCCACCAGGATTACTGCCTTAGTTCTTCCTCTGGCCCTAGTGCTTTTGGAAAAAAAAAAAAAATTACATAACAGAAGCTTGGCTCCCGGACAAAGGTATGTTCTTGACTTTCAGGGCTCCTTGGCAGTCCTTTATCCAGTCCCAGTTTACTCTGCAGTGCGCTCTTCCAAAAACCCACTCCGAAATGTTTCCACTGTCTCCAGCCCTGCGCCAGGGCCTACCGCAGCCCTCTGCAGCTGCCATATGTTCTACCCTGAGGTTTCAATAGAAGCCCTACAACTTTTACATCTTTACATCAAAATGGCTTTCAGACCTCATTCTCTTTATTGGTTCTCAGAGGAAGAAATGTCCCTGCTCCTTACCAGAGCCAACCGTTATGCTCTTCAACCAGTTGCACCAAACATGTACATCCTCAGTTCCCCTTCCCCAGTCAGTGGCCGCAGAGCCTACAAATACACACCGTCCTTAACCTTGCTTCCCCCTCAGGTCACTCTTAGGCGGTCCTCTGTCTGTCTGGACCAATATTTCAAAATTGTAGTATTTACTCAAAAACTCACCCAGGCCTCCATGCTCTCTCCTTGCTGCCTCCCCTCCCTCAGAAGGTGTAGACACACCCTCCTCCCAGGTCTGTACCCCCAGCCTCGGTGTTCCCTCTCTTCCTGAAATCCTGACCCCCCTGTCCATTTGCCTGTGACTCGCCACATGGGTGTTTCCCAGGCCATTCCAGCACCCGACTCCAAGTTGCTATCCTTTCTCACCTGGACCCCTGCAGCAGCGTCCCCGCCATTCTCTCATCTCCATTCTTGCCCCCTCCACTTCATTCTCTACGTGGAGGTCTGAGTAATCTTACTTTTATTGAGTTAAATTTCATGTACCATAAAAGTAACCATTTTGAAGTATACAATTCAGTGGCCTTTCGTATGTTCAAAATGTCATGCAATCATCACCTCCATCTAGTCCCAAAACATTTTTGCACCCCCCCAGAGGGAAACTGCACCCATCAAGCAGTCACTGTCATTTCCCCCTTTTCCCTATCCCCTAGAAACCACCAATCTTTCAGTCTCTGAATTTACCTAGTCTGAACTCTTCATCTAACTACAAGGTGACCTTTCGGGCTTTTTTCACTTAGTATCATGTTTCTGAGGTTCACCCGTATAGCGTATATAGTAGCGTGTATCAGTACTCGATTCCTTTTTGTGGCTGAATAACATCGATTCCATTGTATGGATATACCACATCTTGTTTATCCTTTCACATATGATGGACCTTCGGGTTGTTTCCATCTTTTGACAATTGTGGATAGTGCTGCTTTGAGCATTTGTGTACAAGTATTTGTTTGAATACTGGTTTTCACTTCCTTTGGGTATATGCGTAGGAGTTGAATCGCTTAGTCATATGGTAATTTTATGTTTGACATTCTGAGAAACTGCCAGACTGTTTTCTAGAGTGGCATCATTTTACATCCCCACCAGCAATGTGCGAGAGTTCCAATCTCTCTACTTCCTTGCCAACATTTCTTTTCCTTTTTTCTTTTTCATTATAGCCATCCTAGTGAATGCAAAGTACTAGCTCATTGTGGGAGAACAATCTTTTTTAAAATGTAAAATTAAAACTTGTACTTACTTGCTTAACATGTTTTATTTTTTGCCCTTGCCTCCATTCCCTTTCTGCCCTTAAGATGAATTCAACCTAACACCATTTGGCCCCCTTTATTCCTGGTGTCTTCTCTTAACTTCTTGAATAAGCCTTGCTCTAGTCTACCTCAGGGCCTTTGCCTGTGCTACTCACACTGCCTGAGACACTTCCTCTCCAAGCCCACCTCTCCCAGCCCCATCCCTCATCTGGATAACCACTGCCCCTCCTTCAGATCTCAGCTTCAATGCCACTTTCTCAGTGACTGCCCATGTGGCATTAGTTTACACTGTTACATTACTCTGTTGGGGGGAAAAGGTGATTTAAACCCAAAACTGACAATGGCTGCTTCTGCCTGCTAACAGAGAGGGTAGCATAATCCTTATCAATGGGAAAAATCCATCTTTATACTGGCCCCTTCCACTTACAGAGGGGAAAACAGAGGCTGAAACTCTGAATCCTCTGCCAGTTTTTTCTGTGCTGCAAAACGATGAGACTCTATTGTGTGAAATTGTCTGTGTAGTAAACTGGGGTAAACGGAGCTTCTGAAGGGATTGGAAAACAAGAAGGTGGGAGATGTATAGGGAGTCTTGAGGCAGAAAGAGGACACCAAACATAAAGGCTCTGGGACCCACAGAGAAAGGTGACGACTGAAAGATACACTAGGCACCTAGTGACCAGGAGGCTAAAGGAGTGTTGGGTTTCAATTTGTATGTCACACATACACACCCATCTCCCCACAGCTTCACCAGAGTTTCATAAACACAAGCCTTGAGTGAGAATGAACCAAGTTCCCACCGGCCAGGACGCAGCAGAGAGAAGAGGACAGTTGCGGGTGCAAGAGACAAGCAAAACAACGGACTGAAGCAAAAAAACTCAGAGCCAGAGGCAACAAGAGCCCTGAGGAATTCACAGAAATCTTGGGACAGTCATTGGACTTGGGATAAAAGCTCCAAGCCAATTTTACTTAAGTCTCCAAGCACAGTGTGACCTCAGCTGACATCTGGGTACCACAGCACCGTCTACTAGATGTCTCCTTCGCTCTCATCACACTCTTGTTTTATGTCTGCCTTCCCCACCAGACTGAGCACTGCTCAGTCCTGGGTATCTTTCTTTCTTCGTGCTGCATCCTGGTGCCCATCTCAAGCAGGCAACCTAAAGATATTTGTTGAGTGAATAAACTTTTTTTCTGATCAGAATTTAAGGTGGTTTAAAAAAGAAACAAAAGATACTAAAATGGGATCATTTCTTATTTTTTATTTAGACCCCCCCCCCAAACTGGAAATAGAGTGAAAGACACAGTTGAAAATGGAAGATGGCTAACATGATAGGAATCTAAGTTTATTTACTAAAAGATTGGAAGAGATTGGAATTGGCTTATCAGGATGTTTCACAAGCACATCAAAATCAACCTGTTAACTATAAAAATATCAAAAAGAACTAAAACCCTGTGCTTCTGACCTTGATGAAAAGAAGACTTTCTTAAACAGGGCCTGAAAAAGCAGAGGTCATAACTCAAAGATTGGTTTAATTTAAAATTTCTATGCTACAAAAGTAACAGAAAAGAATTTTAGTTGCAAAAACTAGAACAGACAAAGGCTTGGCACTGAGAAGAATAATATGTATTAAAA
Organism: Tursiops truncatus; assembly: GCF_011762595.2. Lineage (NCBI taxonomy): Eukaryota > Metazoa > Chordata > Mammalia > Artiodactyla > Delphinidae > Tursiops > Tursiops truncatus. Next base: position 128,604,775 of record NC_047034.1, on the reverse strand, counting down.
TTAACCTATTCATAATAATAACCTAATAAAACTAGTAAGCAAAGGAGAAGTCACCTAATGGAAAAACCAGGCCAGGATTTCCTCTTCAGTAAAAAGAAAACATAAGTAGTGAGTAATCAAATAAAGAAGTGTTTGACCCTTCTAGAATTAATGAAATACAAATTGAAATGAGGTAAGATTTTTTTCACTTATAGATTGGCAAAAATTTCAAAGTTGTGTAACACTGTAATGTAAATTGGTATAGATACTTTGGTAAATATTAAAATTTTAAATACACCCTACCTCAGAAATTCTACTTCTCCGCATGTGTCTGGCAGAAACACTAACTTGAGTGTGAGGAAACTTGACAAATATGTTTACCGAAGTATTTGAGCATTTGCTGGAATGGAAAGAACTGGAAGCAATCTCAGTTATGACTAAATAAAGTGTGGAATATCTATATCATGAAATACTATGCAGCAGTTTTTAAAATACGGTGGATCTGTGCACAAACACAGTTATATCTACAAACATCTTGTTGGGTAAGAAAAGCAAGTTGCAGAGAGTTACGTATAATGTGGTACCTACTGTTTTGAAAATCACAAGAAACAATCTTACGTGTTTTCTACTGGGACATATACATGCATGTGACTGCACAGAGGGGGGAAGACCTGCTCCAACAGATCCCAGTAATTATCTCCAGGTGGGAAGAAGGGGTGGCAGTGGCCAAAGGATATTAGACTTCTTACCTATAACGTTTCAAATTTTTGCAAGAAAAAAAAGCATGTTGTTTGTATTATTAAAATAATTTAAAATTAAGTGCATAACAGCAAGACGCTACTGAGCAATGGAAAAAAAAATGAGCCGCTGGGACACACACATCATGGGTGAATGTCACAGGCGGTAGCTAAGCAAAAGAAGACCGATGCAAAGAGTACATTCTTAGCAAGACCATTGAGATGAAGTTCCAGAACAGGGAGAATTAGTCTATATGGGAAAGGAAAGGCAAAGCTATAGGGCTTCCCTGGTGGCACAGTGGTTGAGCGTCCGCCTGCCGATGCAGGGGACGCGGGCTCGTGCCCCGGTCCAGGAAGATCCCACCTGCCGCGGAGCGGCTGGGCTCATGAGCCATGGCCGCTGAGCCTGTGCGTCCGGAGCCTGTACAAACTCAAAGCTATGGTCTCTTCTGAGAGTGGGGAGACTGGTGAGGGGCACTAGAGGCATGGAAAGATGTGGGTCATGTGAATGAATCCGTTTGTTAAAATTGGGCCATTGTGATCTGTGCATTTTTGCGTGTGTAAAAAAAAATTAAATTAACAAAACTATGCATAGTTTTGTGTCTTTCATGATACCATGTTTAACTTTTTTCATTTTGCCCCAAATTAGATCAGCCCTTCCTCAAACATGCTCATCCTGTTTCCCATCTCTGCCGTCCTCTCATTGATTACTGTTCACCCAAGCCCAGCCCAGACTCCAGACAAGAAGGACCAGGCAACTGTGGGCACCCCCCAGCAGCGATGGTTTGAGGAAAAGAGGGGTGTGTTCCATGTGTTGAATGGAGGTGGTGGGTAGGTGTTTTATTTGTGGAGAATGTGTGTTGTGTGCTGCATGGCCAGCGCCATGAAGGAGACCCAGGACAGGAACTGTGAGTCATTTCCTGTGCTAACTAATCAGCATTTGTTTCGTGTTCAGGAATCAGTTTACAGAGATGGGAAGCAGAATAGATGAATAGGAAGATACCAGTTCAGCCTTTTAATTATGGAAAAGTCAGAAAGGGCAGAGACACAAAGCAAATGGGCGCGTGCTCTGGAGAGAAAAAAGATGCCACCTTAGAACAGTTCTCTGTTGACCTTCAAAGGGCCACAGCCTTTTCAGATTAGGTCCTTTCTTCGTATCTTACAAGAGCAGGATGTAAATGTGGAATTTCAGTAAAGAAGGGACCTATGCTCTGGGGTGGGAAGACAGACCGGGCAAATACCCTCCTTGCAGGCTGATGACTGGAATTCCTAACAAAGGATACGAACTTTCAACCAAATAAGTGATAAGATTTAAAACGTAAAATACTTGGGAGTTGTTATGAGGGTTAAACGAACCTTTGCATTAGGAAAAATTCCTGGCATTCAATGGCAGTCATAAACATTATCTAGAAGTTGTAGCAGCAGCCCAAGCAAACTGAGATTGAGATTATTTTTGCTTTGTTCAAACATTTCTTAGTTAATTTTAGTTTTAAAAACTCCAACCTATCTTAGTTGGAAGAAAAGACAAAGAGAGAAAACATTTTTACAACTTGGTCCAGATTGATAGGGGATGTGGTGGTTTAGAGATGAAGGGTGTAAGCAGCCTGGAGACCCAGTCAGTCTCTGACGTGAGGGAGGCTGAGACAGACAGTGAAACAGCACCGAGGCAAGGCTAAGGGAAGCGTGGAGACCAGAGCACCTTTGCATCACAGCCATCCAAGTTGTAGGCTCTTCTCCCCTCTCCTCACTGTCTCATTCATTAATAGACTGGCTGGCTGACTCCTGGTATAAGAAGACTGGGTCCAAATCTAGGCAGATACTTTCCTTTCTTTATTTAAATTGAAGTATAATTGATTTACAGTGTTGTGTTAGTTTCTGGTGTACAGCTTTATATATATGCAGTTTTATATATATATATTCTTTTTCATATTCTTTTCCACTATGGTTTATCACAGGATACTGAATGTAGTTCACTGTGCTATACAGTAGGACCTTGTTGTTTATCCATTCTATATATAATAGTTTGGATCTACTAGTCTGAAACTTCCAATCCTTCCCTCCCCCACTCCTCTCCCCCTTGGCAATCACAAGTCTGACCTGTATGTCTGTGAGTCTGTTTCTGTTTCGTAAATAAGTTCATTTGGGTCATATTTTAGATTCCACATATAAGTGATATCATATGGTATTTGTCTTTCTCTTTCTGACTTACTTTGCTTAGAATGATAATCTCTAGGTCCATCCATGTAGCTACAAATGGCATTATTTCATTCTTTTTTATGGCTAAGTAAGCTTTCTTATGGCTGATATATATATACATATATATGTATATATATGTATGTATATATATATCACATGTGATATACATATATCACATGTGATATATGTATATCACATCTTCTTTATCCATTCACCTGTCGATGGACATTTAGGTTGTTTCCATGTCTTGACTATTGTGAATAATGCTGCTATGAACACAGAGGTGCACGGGATACTTTTTTAATAGACAGATTTTTATTATGATAAAATACACGTAACATAAACTTTGCCATCTTAAGCATTCTTAAGTGTACAATTCAGTGGCATTAAGTACATCAGCAATGTTGTACAGCCATCACCACTATCTATTTCCAAAACTTTTCATCACCCCAATGTGGGAGTACCTTTTACCTCCCCTGACTTACAAAATGATAATTCCATCGTTGAATACTAGAGCCGAAGGACCTTGGAGGCTATCATCAATCACCTCATTTATACAGATAAAGAAATTGATACTCATAAAGGTTTCATTCAAGGTCACAAAGCTAGGTGATAGCAGAGCTGGAACTCAATCTAGAATTCTTGATTCTTAATCAAGAGCTCAGTCCCCAGGGAGTTCTTTCTGCCATACACTCTATTCTGCTTCAACTATTTTTAGTCATTCAGATGAATTAGTCTAATGCAGAGGTCATAATGCCAAATGCCCACCCAAGCCTACAGGCACAAGACAGACATTCAATAGATGTTTCTTGGATAACTGAATTACTATATCTGGCAACCTGAAGGGGTTCATAAATCCCGCTATCTAACTGAGGACAGCCGACTGTAACATTATTGCCAGTTTTTAAAAGAAAAGCCAAAAATTTAGATTTGTATGTAAAATGTCTTAATATTAAACACTATTGGTGTTTGGAGGCCATAGTCACTATTCAGACTTCTGTACCTTCAGAAATCCAGGTGTGCTGTGTAAGAACCATCAGAGAAATATGAGTCCTCAGTAGCATGTAATAGATACTGGACAGATGTTTATTGGATAAGTGAATAAGCATCACGAATTCACTCCATCACATTGCCTCCTCAGGCTAGGACACTGGAGGTATTCAAGAAAAGCCTTTAGAAAAGATTCTTGTGTTTAATGGGAAGTTAGGAAATCGACCAATGAAGTCATTTATTTACTTGTTCATTGATTTACTGACTCACGAATTCATAGATCATATATTGTATACCAGGCACTGTGCTAGGTATTGGATATACGAAGAACAGGAATACACAGCCTTTGCCCACCAGGAACTCACAAGCTCTCATAAACAACTATAAGACGATGTTGTAACTTATTGGAAAGATGGTGCCCAGTGCAAGTGTAAAGGAAATGCACAGGTAGGGAGTGTTTGAGGGGCCCAGGGGAAAGGTGGAAGAGCTAGAAAAAATGAGGAACAGTTTACCCGTGACAGGCTGCAAATGGAGAGTGAAAAAGAATAGGTGGTTGGGCGGATGTCTATTATTACTCTAAAATTTGACATTTCTCTTGTCTATATTAGGAGTGTTGTTCATGAGGTGTGGTAAGCCTAGTTGTTTAATTAACCTTTTACTCTACTTCCCTGAGAATACAGATATCTCTAAAACTTTATGTTTTTGTTTCCTTTTTAATGACTAAATGTAATAATTAGACAAGTATGTCAAGATGTATGTACAAGGATATTTACTGTCATATTATCTCATTTTTTTCAATAGTAAAAAATCAGAAATGAGAAAATCATAGAAAATTTATTAAAGAAGTTATTATGAAATGAACTACTTTGCAGTTATTTAAAATTGTTGTTTTTGTTTTCTGTTTTTTGTTGTTTTTTTTTTTTTTTTTTTGCGGTACGCGGGCCTCTGGCTGTTGTGGCCTCTCCCGTTGCAGAGCGCAGGCTCCGGACACGCAGGCTCAGCGACCATGGCTCACGGTCCCAGCCGCTTCACAGCATGTGGGATCCTCCCGGACCGGAACACAAACCCGTGTCCCCTGCATCGGCAGGCGGACTCTCAACCACTGCACCACCAGGGAAGCCCTAAAATTGTTTTTAAAGAATAAATAATTACATGGGGAAATGCATAAGATGTAATATTAAGTCTTGAAAAAAATACAAAATTATATGTTTACTATCAGAATTAAAATGTATATATGGAGAGAAGTTTGCATAAAAAAAGAGTTAGATCCCACATGCCGCGGAGCGGCTGGGCCCGTGAGCCATGGCCGCTGAGCCTGCGCGTCCGGAGCCTGTGCTCCACAACGGGAGAGGCCACGACAGTGAGAGGCCCACGTGCCGCAAAAAAAACAAAAAACAAAAAAAACAAAAAAAAAAGAGTTAAAGTAAATATTCTAAAATATTAACAGTAGATTTTTTATTGTTGTAATTACAGATAGTTATGTTTTCCCCTCTATATTTCTTTATTTTTCAAACTTTCAACAATGACTATTATTTTCTTGGTTTAAACAATATTAGTTTGCAGTGTTATTTTGGGTGCATATTGGGTTATCCGTCCAGCCAGACGACTTGTCTGGGAAGTGTCCCCAAACTTTCACTCTAAATCCACAAAGTCATTGAGGTGACTCCTAAGACACAAGAGTGTACAAAAAAAACCCTGTCCCCTTGGCTACAGTCAGCTGGTCCACAGGTGGGCATCTGACCCAGGCTAGGCCAGTCAGATTACATTTACTGAAAATTTGGAGATGAAAATGATTCACACATCAGGTGTCCTTTTGAAAGGAAGAGATAAAAACGAGAGCTGGAGGGTGACCATTTTTTCTCTTTGTAAACTAAGGAGTAGAGAAAAGTAGTCCCCAGAGGAGGAAAGAATGTTGCCAATGTGCAGAGAGAAGCAAGGGAGAGACAGCAACCAGGTGGGGTCAGATTCCCATGACATGTGACCCTACCTCTCATCCTTAAATTCCATGAGACAGCTCTATGCCTTACAAGAAATTTCCCTTTTTTGCTTAATCTGAATTGATTTGGATTTTATTTCTTGAAACCTAGGGGTCTATCTAATACAAATATCTCTGGTAGCATAAGGAGAGAAGCCAAGCTCCCTAAGAGAGCTTCAGAATGACACTGCTACTCTGTGAGGCCAAGGACTGCATTTCTCAACTGGGATTCCCATCATCTGACCCACTGTCAGATACAGGGCTGGTGCCTGACACAAGCTCACTGAGTGATAGCCTGCAAGAATGAATGTTGTATTGCTCTGCCTTTACCCTACTTGGTCTACATTGCTACGTAATAATTAGAGTGTATCGGGGTAGTGAAAGGACATTTCAGAGCGCCCTTCCCTTCTTCTTATAGGAAAAGTGCTCAATATAATTGGCCTGGGAAATATCATCTTTTGTTCAATTCCACAATAATTTCATCAGCACTCAAATTCACTTGTAATTAAAGGTTAAGCATAGCTGAAAACATCTCTTTCATTGCTAACGGGCAAAAGGCCTCATTTGGAAAATACAGAAAGTTTCTTATCAAAGCAAAAGAATACAAATTGATGTATAAATGTAATCAGGAGGCACTTTCTACAATTTATTATTCATCTGTCAGACAGTCAAGAGCAGCCACAGGGTGTAACGTGTTGCCAGGTCATTCTCTATTTTAAACATCATGGTGAGTTAGAGAAAGTGCGGAATCGTTTGAATGGAGCCTTTTCTCCAAGGCAATAGGGCAAAATATGTATGGTATATAAATAGGGTAACTTGTAAAAGTTTGGGGTTTTTTGAAATGATGAAACCAGGTCAAATTTCCAAAGTTTCCTATAACTCCAAAATCTCACTTTGGAGATAGGAACATATGTTTCAAAGCTGCGAAACCAGTGGTATGAACAGCATTACCGAATGTTGTTAACAGCGCAAAGTCTTTAAGTTTTCTGACCTACTAAATTTAAATAGGAGGTTTAAAACGTTCTGGAAATTGTATAATGTACAAATTGCAATGTCAGGCTGTCAACTGTTAGATTCAATTGCTAATTGAAAACTCTTCTACCACATGTATGGCTTATATAACCCTAAAGGAAGACGATGGTAGGGCCAGTAGCAAGAAAAAGTAAACTGTGAATCACAGCCATCCAAATATTTTAAATGCATCAGCTTCGACTCTTTGGGAAATAGACCTGTAATTTTCACTCAAACAGAGCCTTATGAGTTGAGGGTTAATATCTGTGTTAAATTTCCTCTCTAGAATCATGAAGATGCAGGCTGAGAACTGAGAATACAGTGATGAATGAAAAGGACAAGCTCTGCTCTCACATGGCAACCTGATAAATGACCTTCAAGTTGGGATCTGAAGGATGAATACTAGTCATGCAAACAAGGAAAGGGAAGGAGTTCCAGGCAAGGAAAGAGCATACTAGAAGGCCTGAATGAAACAGAAAGCGCCTTGAGTTATAGTTTTACCTACATGTATGTACCTGTATTCATCATATTTTTTTATTTCCTGTATTTTATGGTGGTTTGACATCTTGGGGACCAGGGGAGGGACTGCCTCTCTCAGGGTTAGCTGATTTCTAGAGAGTGCAAGCTTGTCTTTAATAGGCAAACCAACCAATCCTGAGTCCATGCCTCCACCTACCTTGTTTTATCAGGCTCCCGGAGTCCAGGATACTGTCCCCCTGTTCTAAATCATCCCAGAACCAGGGACAACTAGGGACCACCTCTATAGCCCAGAGCCCACTGAAATTATTCAAACTCGCTAATCCTAAATCTGCTTACCCTGCCTTGTCTTGCATTTCCCACAGAAACCACGATAAACACTCATGGCTGTATCTTCCCCGTATCCCTTCTGCCTCCTGACCAACCCTGGTGTTTCCCCAAGTGGCCTTGCATGGCACGGCATGCCCCTTTTCTTGGGAACTGTAAGTAACTGTATCTTTTTTTCCTCCAGTCTCATTGAGATGTAACTGACACATAACACTGTATTAGCTTTAGGTGTACAACACGATGATTTGATATATGCACAGACTGCAAAATGATCCACAGTAAGTTTAGTTAGCAACCATCAAACTGTCTCTGAATTGGTAGCCATCTCTTGATCTGCTGGCCTCACCATATCTAAATAAAAACAAAATCCCTGGTGCATTTTAAAGCACTGACTCGCATATTGTCATGGAATAACCAAAACTCAAAGAAAAAAAAACAGTATCAGAATAAATACTGACAAAAGAAATATTAGTACGTACACTACTAAAAATATTTTGAATGAAAAACTGGAAAATATCTCCGATAAAAATGCCATACAGGGCTTCCCTGGTGGTATACAGGTTGAGAGTCCGCCTGCCAATGCAGGGGACACGGGTTAGTGCCCCGGTCCGGGAAGATCCCACATGCTGCAGAGCGGCTGGGCCCATGAGCCATGGCCGCTGAGCCTGCGCGTCCGGAGCCTGTACTCCGCAACGGGAGAGGCCACAGCAGTGAGAGGCGCGTGTACCGCAAAAAAAAAAAAAAAAAAAAGTCATACAAAATAGACTGGCATTCATTCAATCAATGTGTATTTGTTGAACACACTATGTGCCAGGCATTGTGCCGGGTACTTGGATACAATAGTGAACAAAACAAAGATCTCAGTTCTGTGGACCTTGTATTCTAGTGAGGAAGGGAGAAAAAAAAATTAACCATAAAATTGGTAGCTATAAAAACATGTTGACGGCTTCCCTGGTGGCGCAGTGGTTGAGAATCTGCCTGCCAATGCAGGGGACACGGGTTCGAGCCCTGGTCTGGGAAGATCCCACATGCCACGGAGCGACTGGGCCCGTGAGCCACAACTACTGAGCCTGTGTGTCTGGAGCCTGTGCTCCGCAACAAGAGAGGCCATGACAGTGAGAGGCCCGTGCACGGCGATGAAGAGTGGCCCCCGCTCGCCGCAACTAGAGAAAGCCCTCGCACAGAAACGAAGACCCAACACAGCCAAAAATATAAATAAATAAATGAATTAATTTAAAAAAAAATGTTGAGTGCTAAGGGAAAAAATTTTCAGGAATGTGATGATTAGGGTGGGCCTCAATTGAGGAGGTGAGATTTGATCAGAGACTTGAAAGAGATGAGGGTCACGCAGGTATCTGAGGGTACAGCCAATGAAAGGCCCTAAGATGGGGTCAGGTGTGGCTGTTCAAGAAACAGCAAGGCTAGAACACTGTGGCTGGAACAAAGTGAATGAGGGGAGAAGGCTGACCAGGTTAGAGGAGTGACAAGGATAGAAAAGCAGGAAGTAGGAGGTGGGGGAATGGCAGATCGTGTCAGGCCTTGTGCCCCATTTTAAGGACCTAGGCTTTTACTCAGAGTGAGACGGAGAGTCATCAGAGGGTTTGGAGTGACATGATCTTAGGTTTTTAAATGATAACCTGGGTCCCATGTTGAGAATATACAACAGAGTACCGGGGAGGAAGAAGAGAGCCCATTGGGACAACTACGGTAATAATTCAGGCGAGAGATGATGGGCATTCAGACTGCACTGGTAGCAGTGAAGATGGCGAGAACTGATCAGAGTTTGGATGTATTTTGAAGGTCAAGTCAAAAGAATTTCCTGGCAAAGTGGATGTGAAGTTTGAAAGGGAAGAGTCAAGGGTGATCTCAAGGTTTTGGCTGAGCAACTGGAAGGATGGACTTGCCAGCAACCAAGATGAAATAGATTGTGATGAAGAGACAACTGGGGGTTCAAGTCTGGAGAGGAGAGCGAGGTCCATGTGGATGACGTAAATTGGGGAGTTGTCCGCATATAGATGTTTACAGTTACAAGACTGAGAGTGACTGGATATGGGGAAGAGATGACCAAGGCCTCGGCCCTGGGGAGAAGAATCTTCATTCGTGATGAAAATTAAGTCATCAATAGAAGGAAATTATGCTTATGGATGTGAAGAGATGGTAAGAAGCCATTAAAAATGTTTAGAGCTCACAGAACATGGAAAAATATTTCTTTCCATGGGAACAAAGCAATATACAAAATTATATCTAAATATGACACATCATTGTAATATGTGTATAGATATAGATATGGATATAGGGATAGGCATATATATGAATTTATGAGAAAGAGAGGAAAGACATACAAGATTATTAACATTATTTTTCCCTGGGTGGTAAAACTACAGGTTACTTCCCCCTACTTTCTAATTTACTGTATTTTCAACATTTTTTTCAGTGAATATGCATTATATTCGTCATGAGGGAGGACTTTTAAAAAAAAACTTTTTTTCATTTTCAGAAGTAACAAAAGTGTCACTTTTCCATAACAATCATATTTTTTCTTTAACAATTTTTGTCAATGAAGTACCAATGGGTTAATGTAGTATGTTTATGGACACTGTCAGTAATTCAATAATAGTGGATTTTTAATAACATGAAACATGTCTTTCTCTTAAAGTGAAATATTGGTGCCAAATCTTGCCCCATGGGACTCCCCTGGCTGTCCAGTGGTTAAGACGCTCTGCTTCCAGTGCAAGGGGCACGGGTTTGATCCCCGGTCGAGAACTAAGATTCCTCACGCCAAAAAAAAAAAAAAAAAAAGATTCCTCACGCCATGCGACACAGCCAAAAAAGAAAAAAAAATCTTGCCCCACCAAAACTACGAACTAATTATGCAGAGCTTCTAATCATCCCCAACATGAAACCTAGGCCCCGTGAAGTCTTTCCCCATGGCCACTGATGACCACTCCATTCTTCTAGTACTTCAGGCCAAAATTCTGGGAGTCACCCTTCATTTCCCTGTTTCTCTCACATTCCATCCTATCCATCAAGGCACTCTCTTGGGGCTATTTTCAGAATATATCCAGATATGATCACTTCTCATCAGTTCTGCTGCTCTCGGGTCCCAGTCATCATCATTTCCTCTCTGGATTACTTGAAGAAACTAGCCACCGTTGTCCCTGTTTCCTCCTTGATCCCCTATTGCTTCCACACAGCAGTCAGAGTATGTAAAACTTCGCTCAGATGATGACACTTCTCAGCTTCAAACCCTGCAGTAGCTCCCATCACAGTCAGTGAAAGTCAGAGTCTGCAGTGGTCTGTGTGGTCCCACACAATCTGCTTCCCTGCTCACAAACTCCCACCCTACTCCCAGTTAAGTCTTTGATGTCATTCTCAGCCGTTTCTCCCCATCTCACTCGCTCTACTCCAGCGTGCTGGCCTTGCAGTTACTTGAACATGCCAGACATGCACAGTGCTCTGTCTTAGGGTCTTGGCACTGCTGGTCCCGGCACTGTCGACTCCTCTTATCCCTTTCATGCCTTTGCTCAAATGTCACCTTCTAAGTGCAACCAGTCCCCTCCACCTGAACTCTAAATTCCCTGTATCCTGCTCTCTTTTTTCATCAAATATGTATTATCTTCTAACATATGATACAATTTACTTATTGTTTATTATGTATTTTCTCTCTGCCCCTACTAGAATGTAAGCTCCACAAGGGCAGAGATTTTTATTTTTGGTCACTGACATATTCTGTATGCCTAGGACAGTGCCAGCTTATAGTAAATAAGTAGTAAATATTCCTACAGGGTGCATTTTATACAGGTCCCTCAGCAGCCCATCAATTACCTGTTGACCCCTGTGATTCTGGTACACTAGAAAAGAGATAATAACCCTCAAATAAGTTAGGATAATGATAACAGCTAAGTGCTCACTGTGGGCCAGACACTGTTCTAAGGGCATCACATGTAGCAGATTATTTAATTCTCTTAATAATCCTATGGGGTGGGTGCTATCATTGTCCTCGTCACAGAGGAGGAAGCTGAGGCACAGAGAGGTTAAGGGTAATGTCCAATGTCACACAGCCTCTGAAAGGCAGAACTAGCATTTAAACACAAACAGTCTAGAGCCCGAGTCTGTGGTCTTTTTGACTACTTTCTATACACCTCTCAGATGCACATGTATTCAGGGAATAAAGCCCCTACGTGATTCTAGATGCTGGATGTAGCATGAACAGTATTTGCTGAAGGAAATGACATCCTCTTGGCATCATCCTCCAAATATTAAAAAATTAATCAGAATTTTTTCGTTCATGGAATTTTAAAAGATCAAGTTACTAAAGATTTATTTCAATATTCTAACACTTCTTTGCTTTTTTCTCAGTAGAGGACAAAACTATTTTTCCCCACACTTCTCTATTGTTCATTTATTTCATCCAGTAAATAATTTTCCCAAATCAAATTCTTGCTTCTGGGCTTCCCTGGTGGCGCAGTGGTTGAGAGTCTGCCTGCCGATGCAGGGGACACAGGTTCGTGCCCCGGTCTGGGAAGATCCCACATGCCGCGGAGCGTCTGGGCCGGTGAGTCGTGGCCGCTGAGCCTGCGTGTCCGGAGCCTGTGCTCCGCAATGGGAGTGGCCACAGCAGTGAGAGGCCCGTCTACCGCAAAAAAAAAATTCTTGCTTTTGTTTAATACTTTTTGCATTAATGGGAAAATGATTTTTTTGGGGGGGGGGGGAGAAATGATTTTTAAGGGAAAGCTGATATTTGTGTTAATAGTAATAGTAAATTGAATATATATCCTGTAATATAATTGAACACATATGACTTAGAACCATTTTTTGACTATGAGAAAAAAGTAGTACAATGTACCCAGGAAAACTTATTTCCACAAAATGGAAACTGGTCTTTCCAGTACTGTTTGGATATTTTTATAGCTACACTAGTGGGAGGATTTATATAGTTCTTTCCTTCTGTGTTCATCTGCCGCGATGATTAAAAATTTAAATAAGTTTGCCAGTAGCCCCGTTTGGCAGCTGTCGTACCTATTAAATAGAGTACATCTTAGAGCATTCCATTCACTGCTAAGTGGAAAGAATTTTAAAGAAAACTAACCTAACTTCCTGGGGAGGAAGAGATTACACACGATTCAAGTGAAAGTTAAGATACATTGTAAATAGGTATTATTGTAATAGGTAAGAATTTCAATTCTAGTTATAACTTCCTAAGTACATTTATAGTGTGATTCGAACTCCTTTAGCTGTGGCGAATCCAGCTATGATAGCAGTTGATGTACCTATCTTTCTGCCTCTCCAAACTCTGGATTCACCATGAGCTGCTTGAGAGTGAAAAACTCCATTACCTCCACACTTGGTCCATGTGAAATATCTAGATACCATAGAGCTAGGCTATTGCTGGATGGTTTTGATGGCATGTAAATACGTTTTTATGGCCTCTTTGTAATCTATTTTCATATTTCTCAGAGGAATAAAAAATGCTGTTCCTTCTTGAGAGAGGCCCTATAAATGTATTGATATTTAGGAAGTATCAAAATAGTGCTCTGATATTAAAGCTCCTCAGATATATAAGTAATGTACAATTAATACTAAGAAAAATTATATCATCATCTATAGCTAGTGTTTTATCACTAACATTTAAGGTATGATATAAGGAAAATATTCCTAAAATTGGAGTTGGGCAGGCTAGATAAGAATCACCCATGGGCTTCCCTGGTGGCGCAGTGGTTGAGAGTCCGCCTGCCGATGCGGGGGACACGGGTTCGTGCCCCAGTCCGGGAAGATGCCACATGCCGCAGAGCGGCTGGGCCCGTGCACCATGGCCGCTGAGCCTGCGCGTCCAGAGCCTGTGCTCCGCAACGGGAGAGGCCATAACAGTGAGAGGCCCGCGTACCGCAAAAAAAAATAAAATAAAAAAGAATCACCCAGAGAGTTTTTTAAAAATGCAGAGTCCTGGGGCCCACTCTCAAATATTCTGATTCCATAGGCTAGGGTGCAGCCTGGGAGTCTGGATTTCTAAAAGCATGTCCAACTAATTCTAATGTATAACCACGAATAAGAGCCAGTGTTCAAAGACACTCATATAGTCCCATTATCGACCTCCAGTCCCTAGCCACCGCTAAGGTGGTAAGCAACTTGAGGAGAAGGATCATCTTACCTATCATTATATCCCCTTCAGTGCCCAGCACACCAAGATTTGTTGAGTTTATTTGAGTTGAATTGCTTTGACATGAGAAATTGTGCCTGGAAGTGAACACATAGTCACTGGAAAGCTTTATCCCCTCTGCAAGTTAATTGGCCTTTGGCACAAAGTGTCCTATTAGGTAGATGAGTCAGTTATTCCCCAGCCTAATCACCCCTTCGGGAAGGAGCCTGTGTTTGAGAGTCAGACAGACCTGTGTATAAGCATTGATTCTGCCCTTAACGACAAGTATACCATACATTTAACCTCTATCATCCTGTGTCCTAATCTCTTAAATGGGTATAATACTAACCATACCGTAGAACAATTGTAAGGATTAGGTGAGAAAATGTATGTTAGGTACTTGCTACACAGAACGTGCTAAATAAATGTAAATTGCCTATATTATATCTCGTTTTTCTTTTGTGCAGAGCTGAAAATCATGGTTCTATGATGAGAATAGTGACAGAACAGATTCTGAACCAGGGGTACCCTACCAAATCAAAAGCTAACCTGCCTCTGGATTACTATAGGAATTGTAATCAAAATGATATAGTAACATGACTATTATAGCTCTGCTGTATGTTAGCCCTCAATTTCAGTAATAGCTATACACAGAATTTAACTGTATTCATTTCCTAGGGCTGCTGTAACAAATTACCCCAAACTCCGTGTCTTGAAACAACAGAAATTCTTCCACAGTTCTGGAGGCCAGGAGTCTGAATTTAAGGTGGTGGTAGAGCCACCCACCCTCTGCAAACTCTAGGGAAGGATCCTTCCTTGCCTTTTCCAGCCTCTGGTGGTTCCTGGTGCTCCTTGGCTTGTGGCGGCATCACTCCAGTCTCTGCTTCCATCTCCACATGGCCTTTTTCCTCTATGTCCTTTGCTTTGCTAGTAAGAATACCAGTCATGATTTCATCCTGAGGTTCTTAACTAATTATATCTGCAATTATAATTCTGAGGTTCATTGTGGACATAAACTTTGGAGGGGCACCATCCAACCCACTACACTAAACATCTATGCTATAGATTGCTAAATACTCCCCAGATCTGTTCTTCCTTTCTTAGTAACATAAACCTTAATTTCTAGTTAGATACAGAGATGTCCAGAATAAAGACTCCATTCGTAACGTCACAGCTAAAAGTATGATCATGTGACTAAGTTCCGTCCAATAAGATGTAATTAGAAGTGCAGTGTGAACCCTTAAAGGGAAGGAACTTACTTGTCTTCCCCCTTTCTCCTTCTTGCTTCTTTGAATGTAGACACGGTGAATTGAGCAGCCACTTTGGACTATAACGTAATGACACATGTTGAGGGTGAGAGCCTGGGTCCCTGACGACTTCCTAAAGCTGCTCTACCCTGGACTGTCTCCTATTGGACTTCTGTGTAACAGAGAAAAATACTTATCTCTTGCATAAGTCAATGTTAGTTGGGATTCTTCTGCTACAGATAGCTGGACCTAATCCTAGCAAGTACACCATCTGTCTTCTCTTGTATGATAGATTTGAGATAAACTCAGACTAAAAAATCAGAATTATATTGAGCATTTTAATAAAAATTTGGATGGTTCCAAAGGCATTCAGCCCTTTGTCTCAGGGTCTTATTGTCATTATAACTATATTAACTTAGTGAATAATTTAGTGAAACATTACGTTATACTTACTGGTTTTGTTTCCTTCCTAACCTCCTTCTTATGAGACAAACCAAATAAGATCAGTTTCCTGCTGTGCCTCTAGCACTTGGCTGGGCCGAGTATTGCCAAAATCTAGGTGTATCATTCACAGTGTCGTCTCCTCAGGGTACCACTGCAGTGTGAACAGTGCCCCCTGGGGGTGTGCAATGTGGTGGCTCTACTGCTAGGCTTCATAGGCTATGGAGAAATAAAAGTAGAATATGCCTCCCCTCATTTGAGGAGCAACAATGATCTCATAAGCTTAACAGTGTTTAGTTTTTAAGCTGTATGTCAGTGTCATATTCCTGGAAATAATTGCTCAGGGCTCAATCACAGACAGTAGGATTCACTCAACACAGTTTAAGGAAAAAGAGATGACTTACTGGATCCACAGGATGGCCTGGGATGTCCTACAGTAACCAACAGCCCCCAAACCTCATTTTTATAAAACAACCAAGGTTTATTTCTCACTCATGGTACGTGAACATCATGGATTGACTAGGGATTCCATTCTGTGACATCATCATTCCAAGCTATTGGAGCAACCACTTTCTAGAACCCAATCATTGGAAGGACATGGAGGAGGGGCTCTAGTTTGAGCTTCCACAAATGACTCTCAGAACAAGACTGCAGAACCGACAAATTAAGGGTGCTGCTGCCTCTGACATGACTGGGAAGCTGCCGCCGTGGCAGCTAACCCTAGGACCACACTGCCTTAGCCACCCTGTTTCTGAAACACTCTGCTAAGCTTTTAAGGTGCATCATTAACTTCCAAATACCCTCACAGTTAAGGACCAGATACTAGAACCTCAGCTACCACTGCTGCAGGAAAGTCAAAAGCCTCCGGAGAGAACTGACAGATGCATGCTTTCCATCTCACAGTGGTCACTTCCATCTTCCAGTTTTTACTTTGCTGTATCTACTTGGTGGAAGTGAGGTCATATATGGAAAATGAGCTCTAAGGAAGTCTGAAACCTGTAGCTTTGAGCTTTCCAGCCTCGATTGCTCAGTAAAGCACTTGACAAGGGGCTTGGAATGGAGTTGAGTGAGACATTCTCTGTTATCTGCTGCACATACAATACTACTTTGTTCTTTCATACATTCCTCCTACCGTTTCTAGGCACAGTATTAGATGGTGGCGGTGGAGGGAAGTTGGGGAGCATGTCAGGGACTGAGATGAAAACAATGGCCTGGTTTTTAATTATGATCTGTGAACATCTTGAGATCAAACTTAGCAATCCACACAACTAAATTTGGAAACAAGTTTGAAATGGAGTTGTGGGAACACGTCTTTTTTACACATACCGCAGGAAGTTGCTTTAAAAAAACATCCCAAGTTAAATAATTGAAAATGTGTAGAAATCAAAAGGTTCACACAAGCCCCATTAGCATTCATCGGAGACAGTGTTCCGATTCTTCTTTTTGTTCTCCGCGACCACCACCAATACAGTGAGAAGCATCCCACTCCCTACCAGCATCTTTTCAGGGAATTAAACACCTATTACGTGCCTTATTTTCTTTCAGAAATGAAAATTTACTGATTGAAAACCTTTTCATCAAACATTTAATCTCTGATTCTCAATGAGTTCCTTTTTTATTCGCACTTAAACGTGATCAAGTCTCTCATTTAAAGAAAAATAATCCTTCCTCTTAACCCCATGTTTCCCTCGAGCACCACCTTCCACCTCTCTGCCCTTCACAGCCACAATTCTGATGTGTGCTTACTGTGGTGGCTGTTCTCACCTCCCCCTCACTCTCAGCACTGTTCCATGACTCCTTCCCCACCCTTCTGCTCAAACCATCCTTGGAGAGCTCATCACACTTTCCCCAAAATCCAATGGACAATTTTATGCCCTTATTTTTCTTGGTCTCTCAACAGATTCAAAAACAGCTGAACACTTCCTTCTTCCTTTATATTTAATTTTACTTTATATTGGATTCTAATTGATTTACAATGTTGTGTTAGTTTCAGATGCACAGCAAAGTGATCCAGTTAGACATATACACATATCCATTCTTTTTCAGATTCTTTTCCTGTATGGGTTATTACAGAATACTGAGTAGAGTTCCCTGTCCTATACAGTATGTCCTTGTTGATGATCTATTTTACATATAGTGGTATATATCTGTTAATCCCAAACTCCTAATTCATCCCTCCCCGGCACCTTTCCCCTTTGGTAACCATAAGTTTGTTTTCGAAGTCTGTGAGTCTGTTTCTGTTTTGTAAATAAGTTCATTTGTATCATTTTTTTTACATGCCACAATACTTCTTTCTTTTGGAAATACTCCTTGGCTCTTAAGACCATATATTCCCCTGGTTTTCTTCCTACCTCGTTCGTAGTTTGTCTCCAGTACACTTACAGATGGAATAACATGCTAAATGGGACTTGCCCTGGTGTCTCAAATTTAAGCTGAAACCCAAGGCTAGAAACAAACAACATGTACCTCCAAATTCAGAACAGAAGTATTGATATTATAACTTGCTAAGAGTGGACAGATCTTATCCCGTGCTCAGCTCAACTAGAGAATCGCTAGAGGAAGAGGATGTTTTGGAAGAGAGTGGCTGGCCAAATTGGGAATGCAGCAGCACTTTTTCTCTCCTTCCATAGAGGGGTAAGGGGCAGGCTACCTCATCTAAAGCCAAATGAGAGAGGCAGTAAGTGAACACTCGGAGAAATTTAGGCTGAGTGCTTTCCACAAATGAACACTGGCCTCTTACTCCCAGCTGAAATGCAAAAACTTCTTGTTTTACTTCTAGGATCATACTAGAGCCAAGCCCAGTTTTATGGAGAGCCTGACATGGGCTTCAAAGAGTTTAAAAGTCTATGTGATAAAGACAGAAACTGCCTGGAAAGGCTCTGTCAGCATAGGGGGCAGGGAGGATGGAGAGAGATAGTGGGGGCAGCCCATGTTACCAGGGTTTGGAATATTTCCTCCAGGCCAACTGGACCATGTGGGGATGTGTCAGTCATTAGGGCTGTTGGAAAATTTTCCAATTCTCTTTATCAGGGCATGTGGATGATACTTCCTCACTCTCCTTCAAGTTAGAGTTGGATAGATACCTAGCTTTAGCCCATGAAATGTGGGCAGAAGATATGTGTCACTTCTGGGTAGAAGCTTGAAGAGTCAGCACAGGGTTTGCCATGTTTTTTTCCACCTGACGTGGTGACCACAGAAGCGTGAGTCAAGAGGGAGACTCTATCAGCCTGGGTTCCTGCATGACTACAATAAATAGAGCCCCCTGCTAACCCACAATGGACACCTAGATGAGTGAGAGTAAATTTCTACTGATTGAGGGGTTGTTGTAGCATAACCTGGCCTATCTTGACTAATACAGGAAAGCGGCACAAACTTGCAAGAATCCAACTCAGGAAGGAGGCTGTGTGGGACTTGGTTACCCAGCAGAAAAAAAGATGGCGGTTGAGGGGAATTGTGAGAGTTCATTTGGATAGTGGATTTTCGGAGTTAAGGAAGAGCACACTGTAGACATTCCCAGGTGTTTGGGGGAAGATGAGGGATAAGTGTCTTTAGAGAGCTTACAAAGTCCCCACGGGAGGAAGACCATTTTAACATCTGTCATGGGAAAGGGCAGTTGACAGACAGCTACGAAAAAATACTTTTGTTATGTTTTCTTTTATCCCACCTTCCTACATTAACCTGGGAGGAGCTAAGAGCAGGAGAGGGGATGGGGGAAGTATGGTGCAAAAAGAGTGAAAGAACAGACCACACGCTTTCTCTACTCCATGACTAGGAAACTGTGTCAGGCTGGAGCTAGCGGAAGAAAGCTTGGACTGTATGAAGCTTTTATCTTTTTGTGGGGGACAGGGGGAGCTAATTGAAGTGTAGTTGATTTACAATGCTGTGTTAGGTTCAGGTGTACAGCAAAGCGCTTCAGAGAGATATATATTATTTTTTTCAGATTATTTTCCATTATAAGTTATTACAACGTACTAAGGATAGGTCCCTGTGCTATATAGTAGGTGTTTGTTGGTTATCTATTTTACATATAGTAGTGTGTATACATTAATCCCAAGTTCCTAATTGGATGGAAGCTTTTTTTTTTCTGGCTGTGCCTTTCAGCTTGTGAGATATTAGTTCCCTGACCAGGGATCAAACCTGGGCCATGACAGTGAAATCACCAAGTCCTGACCACTGGACCACCAGGCAGTTTCTCTGGATGGAAGCTTTTAGATGGGAGTTTTAATTTAAATTGGTCTGGACATTTTAGTATATGAAAATAGGACTGTTTGAGTACAGAGAAGTTGAAAAAAAATGGAATATGCTCAAGATATTGTCCAGGGTGAAATGGTTTGAAGACATTGATGAAAGAAGAATGAAGCTATTTTCTGAGTATGTCCTACCAAGTTCAATCAATTCAATAAACAAGTTCTGATTCCTCAAAAAAAATCTTAAATGTGGATAATCTTCAGGGTTTTATCTTAGGCCCTCTTCTCACACACTACTTTCATATATTTACATGGCTGAAAATTTACATGGCTGTGCTTTTTCCCAACCCTGTTTTTCAGGCCACTCTCCTGAGCTACAGAATTGATATACACAATTTCTTGTTGGGCACTGGCACTCTAATAGATCTTGGGAATGCATACCAACTGGATTCATTAACATGCACCTTGTGTCCTCTTAAGCCACTTCTCCTCAGTGATCCCTTTCTGATTTCAGTGCCCAAGGTGGAACTCTTAACTTTTGCCCCTGCAAATCGCCTAACATCCAATCAATCACCAAATCCTTTCTGCTCTGCCTCCTAAATATATCTCAAATCTGTTCACTTCTCTCCATCGGCCCTGTAACTACATTGGTCTGAATCATCTTCCATCTCTCATAGGAAGAACTGCAGTGGTCTCCATCTGGACTCTCTGCTTCTAGTCTCACTGAATTCCAATCTATTATTTTCATTGCACCTACAAGTGATCCTTGTAAAATGAATTATTTGTCCAGCAAATACGTATCGCACGCCTCTTGTGCACCAGGACCTTTTCTAAGTTCTGGGGAGAGAAGCAGAGCACAAAACAGACAGAGTCCTTGTCCTCATGGAGTTTACATTCTAATGGGAAGAAGGTAGTATTAAACACAATTACCTATAACAGTCTTCAACAAAGGATTTTGAAAGCGGTAATTATGTAGTCAAGTACACTTGGAACTTTTCTGCATGTTATGTGTGTGTTCTATTACGAGAAATACAACATATTCATTTAGTGGATTTAGGAGAATTTGTTGGGCCAATAAGAAAAGATACAAGATAAATAGACTATAAATTGTTTACGTTTTTGCAATCACATAATTGAGATAAACTCAGAGTAGGAATTTGACAGCACGGAGCAGGAGGTCCTGCTCAGGCTCAGCTGCACAGGGACAATTCCCAGTCGCCTCTGTCACAGGCCTTGTATCCCCCTCACCCCTCCCATATTAATTAATGATAGCTTACTGAGAAGAACCACATGCAAGTGACATAAACTATCATTAGGGTGGAGTTATCTCCAGAATTTCTAGGCACTGAAGACCTGTTATATCTCCCACAGATTTGATCGTATCTAGTGTAAACAGGCTATGTCTTTTTAAATCTACTGTTCTGCCTGGTAGCATCACTTCCTAGAAGGAACCTTGGATTAGAAGACAGAAAAGCTTACTATCCTGATAGTTTTTTTTTTTTTTTTTTTGCTCAAAACATAGCAGGTATTTATTAACATTCATTTCCCCATTAGTTTTTCTTTTTTTCTCATCTTCCACCCTACTTTTTTTTTTTTTGTACCTCTTTATTGGAGTATAATTGCTTTACAATGTTGTGTTAGTTTCTGCTGTACAACAAAGTGAATCAGATATATGTATACATATATATATATATATATATATATATATATATATATATATATATATATATATATCTCCCCATATCCCCTCCGTCTTGAGCCTCCCTCCTACCCTCCCTATCCTGCCCCTCTAGGTGGTCACAAAGCACCGAGCTGATCTCCCTGTGCTATGCAGCAGCTTCCCACTAGCTATCTATTTTACATTTAGTAGTGTTTATATGTCAGTGTTACTCTCTCACTTCATTCCAGCCTCCCTTTCCCTGCCATGTCCTCAAGTCCGTTCTCAACATCTGCATCTTTATTCCTGCCTTACCAATAGGTTCATCAGTACCATTTTTCTAGATTCCATATGTATGTGTTAGCATATGGTATTTGTTTTTCTCTTTCTGACTTCCTTCACTCTGTACGACAGACTCTAGGTCCATCCACCTCACTACAGATAACTCAATTTCGTTCCTTTTTATGGCTGAATAATATTCCATTGTATATATGTGCCACATCTTCTTTATCCATTCATCTGTCAATGGACATTTAGGTTGTTTCCATGTCCTGGCTGGCTATTGTAAATAGTTCTGCAATGAACATTGTGGTACATGTATCTTTTTGCATTACGGTTTTCTCAGGGTATATGCCCAGTAGTGGGATTGCTGGGTCATATGGTAATTCTATTTTTAGTTTTTTAAGGAATCTCCATACTGTTCTCCATAGTGGCTGTATCAATTTACATTCCCACCAACAGTGCAGCAGGGTTCCCTTTTCTCCACATCCTCTCTAGCATTTATTGTTTCTAGATGTTTTGATGATGGCCATTCTGACCAGTGTGAGGTGATACCTCATTGTGGTTTTGATTTGCATTTCTCTAATGATTAGTGATGTTGAGCATGTTTTCATGTGTTTGTTGGCAATCTGTATATATTCTCTGGAGAAATGTCTATTTAGGTTTTCCGCCCATTTTTGGATTGGGTTGTTTGTTTATTTTGATACTGAGCTGCATGAGCTCCTTGTACATTTTGGAGATTAATCCTTTGTCAGTTGCTTCATTTGCAAATATTTTCTCCCATTCAGAGGGTTGTCTTTTTGTCTTGCTTATGGTTTCCTTTGCTGTGCAAAAGCTTTGAAGTTTCATTAGGTCCCATTTGTTTATTTTTGTTTTTATTTCCATTTCTCTAGGAGGTGGGTCAGAAAGGATCTTGCTGTGGTTTATGTCCTAGAGTGTTCTGCCTATGTTTTCCTCTAAGAGTTTCATAGTGTCTGGCCTTACATTTAGGTCTTTAATCCATTTTGAGTTTATTTTTGTGTATGGTGTTAGTAAGCTTGGGTTGCAAATTGATATCTTGATGCCTCATTGCCTTCACAGCTGGCGCCAACCCAAGAAGTGTCAAGCTTCCCCAAGGGGAGTAAGGAAGATCTCATAATAGACTAGGTTTGCTACAGCAACCAATAACCTCCAAATTTTAGTGGCTGAACGCATACAATAACAAATACACGTATTTGTTATTCACACTAAGCCTGTTGTAAAGCAGACAAAGACACGCTCTGTTGTACAAAGTCAGTCAAGGCCCCAGGTGGTGGAGGTTCTACCATCTAGAATGTTGTTGGCCCCCTTGTTCACCCTTCATTAGCTTCTACTAGCTATACAGCCTAGATTATTTAAAGGGGATCCAGGAAGCAAAGCCTTTCGTATACTCAGGTAGGAAAGCAGTAGTGGATTTTGGTACGCATTAGGGAGTCTTCTACCTGAGCGCACAGTCACTTTGTTCAGAAAGCCTTTTCTTACCAACATTCACCAGTTTCCAGGTAAGATGTTGCTTTGCTGTGTTTCCATAGTACTTTTACATCCTCTGACATTATCAGCAGTAGTTCCCCCTTATCCACAGTTTCACTTTCCACAGTTTCAGTCACCCACGGTCTGAAAATATTAAATGGAAGATTCCAGAAATAAATAATCCATAAATTTTCAATTGTGTGCCATTCTGCATAGTGTGGATGAGATCTCCAGCCGTCCTGCTCCATCACATCTAGGACGTGCCTCATCCCTTTGTCTAGCAGATGCTGCCTGTTAATCCTTCAGTAGCCATCTCAGGTATCAGATCAACTGTTTGCGGGATCTCAGCGATTATGTTCAAGTAACACTTATTTTACTGCATCTTGGCCCCAAAGCACAAGAGTAGTACAGCCGGCTGTTTGGATGTACTAAAGGGTAGCCGTAAGGTTCTTCCATTAAGCGGAAAGGTGAACGTTCTCGACTTAATGAGGAAAGAAAAAAAGCGTTCGCTGTGGTTGCTAAGATCTATGACAGGAGCAAATCTTCTGTCCATGAAATTGTGAAGTAGAAAAAGAAATTCATGCTAGTTTTGCTGTTGTACCTTACACAGCAAAAGTTGCAGCCACAGTGCCTGATGAGAGCTTAGTTAAGATGGAAAAGGCATTAAATTTGTACAATAAGATGTTTTGAGAGAGAAAGATCACATTCACATAATTTTTACTACAGTGTATTGTTAAAATTGTTCTATTTTATTATTAGTTATTGTCATTAATCTCTTCCTGTGCCTAACTTAGAAATTAAGCTTTATCATAGGTATGTATTTATAGGAAAAAAACAGTATATAAAAGGTTTGGTTCTATCCACAGTTTCAACATCCACTGGGGGGGTCTTGGAATGTAACCCCCATGGACAAGGGGGGCAACCGAACATATTATTTTACTTCTTGTTTAATTGTCATCTTAAAAGAAAATAATAAAATAAAATAAATTGTCTTCTTGCCTTCTTAGATCTTGTCCTCACCTACCCCCCTCCTAAAACACACTTGCCCTTCTACTTCACCTGGCTAACTCATATTTATTCGGTAGGTCTTAGTGAAAACTACTTTCATTGGTCACGGGAAAAAGATATAATGTGAACCATAGTTCACATTAACCATAGTTTTTCACCTTACAAAATTTTTAAGTAAGGGAATTAGGGCTCCTCGGAAGGTATCTGATACCAGATCTCAGAGGAGGAAAGAGCAAAGAAGAGTCAAATACATCTTGTTGACAAAAACTGAAGATTTTTTTTGTTAATACCTAAATAAATGTTAACAATAGTACAGAAAGGAGAGATTAGTCACTGGGCAAAGGTGATAAATTTGGCATAAAAAATGACCACAGTAATTGGAAGGTATTGAGTCTGTTAAAGGAGACATGAGTCCATGGTAATTTTCAAAAGGTAGAAGTGATTTTAAAAAAATCTGCTAAAAGGATGGTTTGAGATTTTTTAAATATTTATTTATTGAACGAATGAATGAGTTGTATTTTGATTAAAATAGAAAATGGTCATTAACATGAAAATAAGCAGTTGCAACTTAGAGAATGTGTTTACTCATTGTATTAAAAAAAACACAAGAATTTTTAACCTTTGTATCAGACTTATAAAAAAAATTGATTTAAGCTGTAGCAGAGGGATTTGTATATTCAAAGAAGAAATTCCTGGCTGTGCTCATTGTTAAACGCTAGAGTGAGGTTGTTGACTCTTTCTTGGGAAGCTTTTTCCTCTCTGGGTGTTTATGTACAATTCTGCCGGAAGGCAGGAGAATACAGCACAGCTGATTTCCTAAAACTCCTTCAGGGGTTCGGCTCTCTAAGGTGGTCATTATGAGGCAGATATAGATATGCTTGTGCTGTGTTAGACTCAATTCAGTGAAAACTTGGGTGAGCTTTGTGAATGGACATTCCATAAGTGAAATATTTACAGTTGCATTAAGTATGCATTTGCATCAAAGATGTAATTATGAGCACCTGGGAAACTCTTCAACGGTATGTATGGAATTAGCACTAACCTACTTTACTGAGGTTTTCTTTGTCATGCCTTATCTTGGAATCTTTTTCTGTGAAAGAAATGAGTTCGCCAGCTGAAAAGTATATTAGGAAAAAGGTCTGTGCTCATGTGAAAACTATTCTAGAATCGTACAACTTCAAAGGTTGGGTTTCTCTTGCTGGATGAAGAAAAGCAAAACGCTGCCCATAAATGGACAATTGAGTACAAAAGCAGAAGGGGTAATGAAATATAACAACCAAAAAAGAAATGGAAGAGCTGGCAAGAGAGCTGGAATACAGCAAAATGGAGGGATATAAAATTAGCTGAAAACAGAGGCAGTTGTAGAAAAACTCCTTTGAGTGGGTAGCTCAAATGCTAATGATTCTGATAAAAATCCAGGCTTTGACTAGAGAAAACTAGGTATTTAGATCCAGCAATATATTGGGGAAGGTATGGGGAGAACTAACTTGAAAACCGCACCTCAGTTGGCTCAGAGGGGAGGTGGAAATGTAGAATCTGTGAAAGAAAGTTTAATGTTTTTTTTAAAGCTGTCTGCTAAATGAGACCAGATAATTTATGCATTGACGATGTGAAGCACTTGTTAGCTTGGCTTCAAAAGCAATAATTGTCCAAGGACTGTAATCCATTACTAATCAGTGATAAAGGCTGTTGTCAGGACTGAGCTAATTAGATACGGTCTTAAAAGTGTGTTTGAATGCCAAATTCCAGTATAGATTGACAAACATAGCATGGAAATGTGCCAGGGGCAGGGGACTAAAGGAATAAAACTGAAGTGAATTAAACAAGATGGCAGAAGAATAAAACAGAAGGATGAACATATATCAAAGTTTGTAGGGCGTTCTAAACATATCAAAATTGAACAATTTGTCTCAGTTTGGGTCCTCCAAGAAGCAAGACCCCAAAATAGAATGAGATAGGAAGGAAATGTATTGAGGGAAATGCTTGTGAAGGAGGAAGGGAGCATGGAGGACTTGGGGTGGGCTCCCTGTGGAAGGACAGAGGAAAGGAAGGAGGGTCTTGTAGAAGGAGCCCCAGACTGCAGCGCAGCGCGGCGGATGGCAAGCGCCCTAGCCAAGGCTGCCCGTTGGAGCAGTAATGTGCTGGGGAGAAAGGGCCAGCTCTAGTAGTGCCGCTGTGCTCAGGCATTAGCTGGGAGCAGCCCGCGGGGAACCTGGCTTGAGAGTGAATGCTGTGCCCATTCACAAAAGGCAGCAGCTAGGACTTCCCTGGTGGCGCAGTGGTTGCGAGTCCGCCTGCCGATGCGGGGGACACGGGTTCGTGACCTGGTCCGGGAAGATCCCACATGCCGCGGAGTGGCTGGGCCCGTGAGCCATGGCCGCTGAGCCTGCGCGTCCGGAGCCTGTGCTCCGCAACGGGAGAGGCCACAGCAGTGAGAGGCCTGCGTACCGAAAAAAAAAAAAAAAAAAGCAGCAGCTAGAGATGGTCAGCCGACCACACTCCTTACAGCACGTTGTTTGGAAGGGAGATCTGAGTGGCAGACACGCATCGCTACTCTGGCCCACCCCTCACGCCTCACAGCTACACTTTTCCACATGTTTGGGGAACAGCTCTTCCACGGCTCCCGTGAGCCTCTCTTCCTGCGATGAAACTTTCAAGAGGGAGATTAGGGGGATAAACTATACCCCAGGATGCTGTAGCTGATTTCAGCTGGAACTGGTATTCCCAGTCTCCCCACTCCCTCTGAATTCCCCTCACCCTCAACTCATCTCTGTTGTTCCTGGTGGCTTATCTGATGGTATGACCCAAACCCTCATTCCTGAGGGAATTGATTCTGTGGAAATCATACCTTCTCAGGCCAACATTGCTACACATGTCCATTCACGGTTCTAATGGTCAAGAAATTTATCAACAGGCATCTAAATGGATCACCTTGTTGAAATGCAGCCTACTTCCTCCGGTTGTTCTGAGTCTGCTACCCTGGTGAAGATGGTGATTTCTCTTCTTGCCTGCTGGTTACTGGATACAAGGCGTCCAAATGCTCAGGCAGCAGCCGTAGCCTGTAATTAAGTCGAACCATGGCTGTCCCCCTGGCAAGAGTATGCTTGAGAACCTCACCCCCTCTGAGGTCAGAGTTGTAGGGACAGGAAGCAAAATGTCCTCCCGTGTCATAGAGAGTAATGATAAGTGGACCACAACTGCCTCTACCCTTGGATTCCTGTGCCTGTATATTCTTTCATTTGGAGACCCAGTGGCACATGGGGGTCTCTGATTTAATGTATATACTGTATCCTGGATGAAGTCACCTACCCTTGCAGAGTATTGCCTTTGAGATTGTATTTCAGCTGTGCTTTAGTCAGCTGTTCCAACATTCTATCAGGCTGGCTACTTAATGATGATGAGAGATCACTGGCTTCCATGGTCAAGGGCCCAGTCTTGCAGCTCCTTCACTGTGAAATGGTTTCCCCGGCCAGATGCTATGCAGTGTGGAAATTCATGCCCATGAGTCAAGCATTGTGTATGCTCTTGGACAGTGAGGCTCTTCAGACAGAAGACGCAAACCCAGGCCGAGAATAGGTATCTATTGCCGCGAGGATGAACTGCTGCCATTTCCTGAACAGATGAGCTCAAGGACACCAGGTGGCTGTTGGTCTCCCTGAGGACTAGTGCCAGATCAGGACTCAGTGTTGTCCTCTGTTGCTGATAGGTTGGATATTCTGAGGCAGCAGTAGTTAGACTGACCTTAGTAAGTAGATATTCATGCTGTGTGGGCCCCTACATAGACACCATCTTTGATACCATAGCAATTTTATTCATGTGCCCGTTGTGTCACCTCTGGGATGGCCAGTGATGAAAGCTGGCTGACATTGACTAGTCAAGTAATTTTAACTTGTTGGTTCTTCAGTGACTTTTCCAAGGTAGATGCTCTCTGCTGAGTATTGTAAGACAAAAATCTTCACACTTCATGTCCATTCCCATATGTTTGTCCACATGTTTCCACTGCAGACCTCATCTCTCAAATTCCAGGAGTAGGAATGTTTGAGCTACAGGCTACACTTGCTGCAAAGCTCTTTTATGCTCCAGTTTCTCCTCAAAGCTGACAGCCTTCCATGTCACGAGGTCTACAGGCTGGAATATAATTAATACACTTCCAGTATTAGGTATAGAGCAGTTTGCCTCCTGAGCCCAAAGAAATCCACCAGGTGTTGTGCTTCCTTGTTTGCTCCAGGAGATATAAGGTGCAGCATTTGTCTTTTACTTTAGAGGAGATGTCCTGGCTTGCCCCTGGTAAAGGAACTCAAAAACTTTCCTGAAGTGGCAGGTCCCTGAAGCTATATGAGTTTTTATCTCCCACCTTATGATGCTCACATACCTTACCAAGGCCTCCAGCACAAAACCCAACTTTTACTTGTCCTGCCAGATCAGCATCATACCACTAATGCTTTGGATCAATGTGATGATATAGACTCTTTGAACTATGTTATGACAGAGTCCGGAGAGTTAACACAGCCCTGAAGCAAAACCATAAGTGAATCTTGTTGTCCATTCCATGTCAAAGTGAACTATTTCTAATCCTTTTTTTCTGACTGGTATAGAAAAGAATCCAATCAGATCAGTAGCTGCATATGACACAATTGAGGGCTTCACGATCAGCTTTACCATCAACAAGTCTGGCACAGCAACTGCAATGAAGCTACTACTTGGTTGAGATTATGGAAATCTGTAGTCATTCTCCAGGATCCATGTGGTTTCTGTAGGTGTCAGACTGGTGAATTAAATAGAGATAGGATATGGACTACCACCATGCATCCTTTAAATCTTTAATGGTGATTGTATTCGTCAGGGTTCTCCAGAGTAACAGAACCAAGAGAAAATCGATAGATGATGATAGATAGATAGATACATACATACATACATACATAGATGATAGACTTATTTTTAATAAATATATTTTAATAAATACATTTTAAAATTAATTTTTAAAAAAAATTTAAAGAGATTTCTTTGGCTCATGTGATTGTGGAGGCTTGGAGGAGCTCAGCAGGCTGAAGACTCAGGACCAAGTTCTAGTCCAAAGGCAGTCAGCTGACAAACCAAGAAGAGCAGATGTTACAGAGGAAGTCCAAAGGCAGTCCACCGGCATAATTCCCGCTTGCTCGGGGGAGATCAGCTTTTTGTTCTATCATCAGTTTTCAACTGATTGGATGCAGCCCATCCACATTAAGGAGGGCAATCACCTCTACTTAAGCCTACTGATTTAAATCGAAATCTTATCCAAAAATACCCTGACAGAAATATCTAGAACAATGTTTGACCAAGTATCCAGGCACCACAGCCCAGCCAAGTTGACACATAAAGCTAACCATCTCAGTGGTACTGATCTCTACCTCCGTTTCTGGAATGCAATATTATTTTTGATTCACTATCCTTGGCTTGGGAAAGTAGTAGTTTCAGAGGCTTTCTTTTGGCTTTCCCCAATAGAATGGTTCTTACCCAGCTAGCCAAGTTCCTAAGTGAGTCAAACTGCCATGAATGTGAACCTTCATTTTTCACTAAGATGGGTGAAATGATCCTCAACTGAGTTCACGGACCCAGTGGACCCACCGTAAGCTGGACTTCAGCCAGACTGCTTATGTTACTGGGTCCCAACTCTAACAGGGGATCCTGAGGACACTTTAGGCTTTCTGGTATCAATGTCAGCTTTGAAAATATGTTCAAAGTCCTCAATATGTGTGGTTTTGCTTTTTCAAGTGCGTAGTCATCCACGTATATGGCTGTAGGTCCCTTTAGGGCGGGACTGGGGAAACCCTTATAGGTAATACTTGTCATGGTCTTGCTGGCTTCTTCCCCCTTGAGACACAACCATCTCTCAGTCACTGCATTCTGGGTCTGAAAATTGTCTCAGGTCCAGAAACTGAGTAATGAATCATGAATTTTTATTGGGGCAACTACCCTTATCCTCCTGTTTTTCTGTTCTTGCCTGTTTCTGATTATAGATGTTAAATGGCGCTCTCATTGCTTGCACTTCTATTTTGCTCTTAAGGATGCCAGATTCTGTTAGCCATTTCTGTACCTTCCTGTTGGTCAGGCCCCCTTAACCACCAGCTATTCCAGTCTTGCTGGTAGTTATAATAATGGTTGCCCCCTGGCTTCTATTGGCTTTTCTGTTATTTTGGAGCGCGATCATCCCTGTTGCTATTAACAAGCTCAAATTTGTGACAGCTTCATCCCTGGCCTGTATGGAGAGCCACCACTGAGCTTTTAATGATGCTGATGTCTCTCTCACCAGTGCATTCCTGATGGCCATGGAGAACGATGTGTTCTCTGGGCTCTGCTGTGGAAACATAATCTTCTGATGAGTCCTCTGGTCTCACGCTATGAATCCATTATGATTCACCCCTTCCCACAGCCTTTTTATTCCTTCCTCTACTATCTGCCGTGGCAACTCAGGCATTTCCACGTCAGCATGGCCACCACCTTTTCTGGGCTTCTAAGAGCCAGTCTTCCCTACAGTGAGTTTGCCCCATCCCCTGGGCAGAGGAGGTTCCTTGTAATGGTGTCAAATCCCATTTTCCAAGAAAATGTTCCAAGTCAAACAGGCGCTCTGTCTCTCACACTGTGCCTGTTACTGTGTCATTACTTCTCAGTTTCTCATTAACGCTCCATAGGGCATCAGTAGAACTTTGGAATAACCAGCCAACATCACTATACTTGTAGGCATTATTCTCCCCATATCTTTCAAATGCCTACATCTTCAAACTAGCAAAGCTGTTCCCCTCTCCCAGGACACACCCCCAGGTCATCACCAGTAACATCTTCAGCAATTGTGGGGCTGCCTTTTGCCAAGGACTACCCATTCCCCACATTGCACCCAGGATGAGGTCCTACTTGCAGGCCAAGTATGAGTAAACAGTCCTCAAACCTAATTTTATTGCCTGCTTTCTTGGGCCATGTTTTACTGACTGTGTCAGTTAGGTTTCCTGCATAGCAGACACCAAGCCAAAATTAGCTGTGCAAAAGAGGTATTGGGGCAACATCTGTGAGGCATAAAGGGGAGGGGAACAAGAGTAGGTAGGGAGAGATTTGAAACCACAAAGCAGGTCAGACACTTGTGAAAGGAGAGAGGGAAGGAGAGAAGATTGGGTAGGAAGAGCCCCAGGCTGCCACTGTACAGCTCTGAGAAAGTCTTGGCGAGGTGATTGGGGCGTCCGGGGCAAAGACTACCCACTAGAGGAATCTGTAGGAAGCAGAAATGGCCTGGCTACAGTACCCCACTGCGTTTAGTCATTGGCTGGGAGACTTCTGGAGAGGAAAATGGCCTCAGTGGGAATGCTGCAGACCTGGAGGTGCAGTGGCTAGCTGGAAGTTGTCAGCCAGCTACAGTTCACACACTAATTGAAGGGAGAGCTGAGTGGCACACCTCCACAGTCAAGTCTAAGTGGCAGGAGTAGGAAGAAAAGAAGCCAAGGCCAGGAGGCCACATGGAAAATAGAATGGGAGCCTACCAAGGGGCTTAGTGGATAAGCATGGGCATGTGCAAATTTACCTTTGTTTACATATATATGGGTTTGGTGGGCTGGTTAATGTTACCATAGGCATGAATGAGTCCATGCAAGTATACAGGCTGCCATGGGAAATGAGCATTGACAAGGAAGGAGACAAAAAAATCTATGAAAAGCAGACATAAAAATTAAGAAGCTGTAGCTTTATGGGACCATTTAATACAGGAGGAAATCATCCTATAATCTTCAGTATGCCTAGAGGGCAATCACTCTATTATTGAAATCATCACAAAAAGGATAATTCATGTTGAATATCATCTGTTTTATGAAGTAAATACGTACTCCTTTAATACGTACACATGCACTTTAATAAGATTTTCAACAAAAGGAATTTTTAAATGTCACTTACTTAAATGGTAAGTTCCTTCATTCTACACAAAAACTTAATAATTTTAAAAGATTTATTTCCCTGCCAGATAGCTGGGTTATACTTTATATATATTATCTTTCAAATATTCATGCTGCCTGTTTCATGGCTTTTTCTATAATTTTATAGCAACCATTTTTTAAAATTACATTTTTGACAGAAAGTATACTACTTCCTTAGGCTTCCATAATTCAGCAAGCAGAGTGCCAAAAGAATCTTAACTTCAACGGCAACGAATACAATTCTTTTTGTATTATTTAATACAATTCAAGGTT
The DNA here is from genome assembly GCF_011762595.2 of Tursiops truncatus. Lineage (NCBI taxonomy): Eukaryota > Metazoa > Chordata > Mammalia > Artiodactyla > Delphinidae > Tursiops > Tursiops truncatus. The sequence goes on along the minus strand of NC_047034.1, from coordinate 128,572,436 downwards.
CAAGGGAAATGTTTGTAGTTTACATACTAACAACTTTCAAATTATCTTTCATAATTTTGAAATAAAAATCTAAATTATAGTAAGAGTGTATAAATATTTTAAAGATATGTTTAGACGTAACAAAAGGAAAGTTTATAAATGATATTTTGTGGCTATATTAAAACTAAGAAAAGTAATTTGTATTAAGTAACATCATTTATCTGTAGGTACTCATAGGCACTGTTTTCTTTAATTTATTTTAAAAAAATTATTATTTTTTATTAAATTTATTTACTTATTTATTTTTGGCTGTGTTGGGTCTTCGTGGCTGCGCGCAGGCTTTCTCTAGTAGTGGCGAGCACGGGCTACTCTTTGTTGTGATGCGCGGGCTTCTCATTGCAGTTGCTTCTCTTGTTGCGGAGTGTGGGCTCTAAATGCGCGGGCTCAGTAGCTGTGGCTCGCGGGCTCTAGAGCGCAGGCTTGGTAGTTGTGGCGCACGAGCTTAGTTGCTCCGTGGCATGTGGGATCTTCCTGGACCAGGGCTCGAACCCGTGACCCCTGCATTGGCAGGTGGATTTTTAACCACTGCGCCACCAGGGAAGTCCTGCCACTGTGTTTTATGGCATAAAGTTAGAGATGAGGCTATTACTTGCAGTTAAATTTGGAGTAGAAGCATTAATCTCTCTGTTATCATCAGCACTACCATCATCTGATCCATTTTCCTCATCGTTATTATCATTATTACATATTTATATATGAGTAATAGTATTTATAGTACTACCACTATTATTCCTGTCTCAATACTTTCATGTTCCTCTCGGTGGCTACTCTAAATCTGAATGCAGTAAGAAAAGCACAGAATTTGGAGACAGATCTGGGGTGAGTTCTAAATTTGCCTAATATCAGCTGTATGACTTAAGTTCACTATGTCAGTTGCCTATTGTATGACACAGGGACAATAATACCAACTCCAAACAGTGGCTGTGAGAATTAAATATATGTAAATCACCTGTGTGGACTATAAATTTTTTTTTTTTTTTTTTTTTTTTTTTTGCAGTACGCGGGCCTCTCCCGCTGCGGAGCACAGGCTCCGGACTAGCTCCTCTAGAGTTCATTTTCAATCTGTTTTGTTTTCTTCTTTCTGATTTGGGGTTTCTTTTACAGCTGGTGTGTCATGGAATGCAAGGTCAGTAGCAGAAAGCAGTGAGTTGTGAGCAGGTTCAGCTTGTGATCCAAGAAGGAAGTCAAAAAACAACCGAGGTCAATACTGTGACGACAAGGAGCCCAGGAGGGGGTGTGGTAGAAGCTATAAGGGAGAGCTGGTGCTAGAGAATGATTCAGGAGCTAGAGAATGGCCTAAGGTAACTGGAGATAGGAATATGGGGAGCTATACCTAACGTAATCCAACTATTTTTGCCTGATACCTTTTTCATTTTTACCTGCCTCTCTTTTCTTGGGCTGGGCACATAAGTAATATAAGCAGAGTCTAACAGGACTACCAAGAACCTTCCACTGTTTTTCCTTCTGGCCTTTGAATGTTGTTCCCTGAGGTCCTATTTCTTGGACTTCTCTTTCAGTCTGTACACTCGGCCTGAGTGATCTCATCCAGCCTGGTTTTTTTTTTTTTTTTTTTTTTTTTTTTTTTTTGCGGTACGCGGGGCTCTCACCGCTGCAGCCTCTCCCGCTGCGGAGCACAGGCTCTGGACGCGCAGGCTCAGCGGCCATGGCTCACGGGCCCAGCCGCTCCGCGGCGTGTGGGATCCTCCCGGACCGGGGCACGAACCCGCGTCCCCTGCATCGGCAGGCGAATCCCCAACCACTGCGCTACCAGGGAAGCCCCCAGCCTCAGTTTTAAACTACTTAGTTCTCTTACAAGTGTTAGTCTGTCGACTGGCTTTTTTATCTATATGTCTAAATCGAGCTTATCTTTATTTCCTAAACTGTTCCCTCTTTCAGCTGCAGTATCACCCCCATCTAATTTCTCATATTAGAAAGCATGCTATTCTTAACTTCTTTCTCTTTGCCAACATCCAATGAGACACCAAGATTTTAAAAAATAATTAATAATTATTTATTATTATTATGGCTGCCTTTTTATCTAGCCCTTGAGTTAAGCACTCTACTAAGCCCTTTATGTATATTACCTCATCTAATCCTTGTGATGGCCTTTAAGAATAGCCTTATGGGGGGCTGTTATTATCTCTGTTTTAGAGATGAAGAGCCGGAGGCTTGGCATATTTGAATTGTTCTCTCATGCTTTAAATAGCTCACTCTAGTTACACAGAATTGAATCCAGGTATTTTAACTCCAGATCCTGCTCTCTCCGTCGCTGGATCCTGCTTCTACTTTGCTCCACTGTGTTTCTCTCAGAAAAGTCTTATAAATCCAGCCCCTTCTCCAGCTACAATTACACCAGTTTACATACCTGGGCTCCAAAGCTGATGGATTTTGCATTGGAATCCTGGGGTCCCTGCCTACTGTGTGACTTTGGACAGGTGACCCTCTCTGCCTTTCATTCCTCATTAATTAATAGGTATGTACTACCTATATCACAAGTTGATTATTGGTTTTAAAATTAAAAAATACAAAGGAAAAAAGAATAAAAGCTTAGGTAACCCATGTAAAGCTCTATACGCTTAATACACATAGGTCACTTAGGTAACCTATGGAAAGCTTAATCTACTTGTTATTGTTATTATTATTCTCCAATATAAGCCCTCAAATGTTTTCACTTTGTCTCAAAAGATTTCCAGTTGCTCTCCCCGACATAAGACCTGCTAAATTCATTCTCTCCTTTATTGTCAGAATTATTTTTTAAAAAGCTAAGTCTGATCATGTAATTTCCCTGCTTAAGAGCCTCTGATACTCCTCTTCTACATGAGATTGCCTTTTTTGCCATACTAAAGCAGTGACTTGAAATCAGATTTAAAAATAGACAGAAATAACCACCAATAATTTTGAAAATAAAGGCAAAAGCGAGCACATAGCTCCTGTTTTAAGAACAAGGTAATTATGTAGCTCATGATAATTACCTGTGGGCATTGGTAAATACGTTGCAGCTTGATAATTGTACTCCACTGCAGGTTCAGATTAGAATGTTCCTTAAATTTACCACAGAAGGTGCTATTTAAAGTCAGGCTAAAACCTGGAATGAGAGGAACTCTTTGGAATTATAGCAGCATTTCCAAATCTTTGCAATTTCCATCTGTTTCTTTTATGTGCCACTAATAATCAATTCAGTTAAATAATTAAAAATCAACAGATTCTATTACTTCCCTGAATTTCTGGCAAACAATTGAGTCAAAGTAATGAGGAAAGATAGTTGATTTGAAACCTGGAGCAGCGTTTATCAAAATATCAGTTAGGACTCATTAGTGGCACATGAAATCAATTTAGTGTCACCTGCCCCCCCCCCCCAGCAATTTTGTAAAAAATGGAATAGAATACAATTAAAAAAATACTACAGGGGCTTCCCTGGTGGCGCAGCGGTTGAGAGTCTGCCTGCCGATGCAGGGGACACAGGTTCGTGCCCCGGTCCGGGAAGATCCCACATGCCGCGGAGCGGCTCTGCCTGCTGAGCCTGCGCGTCCAGAGCCTGTGCTCCGCAATGGGAGAGGCCACAACAGTGAGAGGCCCGCGTACCGCAAAAAAAAAAAAAAAAAAAATACTACAGTATGCTGCATCATGGAAGGGTATATTGTTCTGTGAAATCTCTGTTTCAGTTGTATGTATGTATGTTTACTGGCTTGTAATATAAAATATATTTCCCACTATGGTATATATTTCCTACTGGTTTGGGTCAAAAAAGTTTTAAAGCCACCACCTTACAGGACACAGTAATATCGTTCAAGGAGTGGAATCAATTCCAAGTAGCCACTTAATAAAGTTGGTTTAATAACATGATAACATTGAAATCATATCCCACTTGGGACAAAAAAAAAAACAATTACATAATTATAATCCCAAGAGCATCATCAACACCTGATTCATTCACCAGACTTGGCTTCAAATAATTTTAAGTAGTTCAAAAAATCAAACCCATCTCTAAGTGGTGAACATTCATTACCACAGAAACTATGCAAAAGTATTTTCCATAACTTCTGAAGTCAATACCAAAAAAGCAATTTGAGAAATATTTTCAGCAAAAGCAAAATCACTAAAATCAGACCCAGATCACTGTTTTCCAGCTGCTCCTGATGTTTTTTTTGCATATTTATCACATTTAATTATAATTCTTGTGTAATTTTTCCGAACAAGACTGAGCCCCTATCATACAGAAACTTTATTTTATTATTGCTGTGTTCTTAGTGCCTTTATATATATTGTCCAGCACACAAGAGACATTTCAAAACGTTTGTCAAGAAAACGGTACTCATTTAGATAAATATATGTTCTCAGACTTAATGACTGACTCAAGGTCAGAGCATATGCTAAGCCTATTCATGCCTCTTGCCCACTTTAAAGAATATACTTCTCAAAGTCTCTCAGCTCTACAAAACAGCGCTTGATTGGAGCTCACATCTCATAACTTTTATTTTTTTATTTCTTATTTTTATTTATTTTTATTCTTTGCTGTACGCGGGCCTCTCACTGTTGTGGCTTCTCCTGTTGCGGAGCACAGGCTCCGGACACGCAGGCTCAGTGGCCATGGCTCACGAGCCCAGCCGCTCCACGGCATGTGGGATCTTCCCGGACCGGGGCACAAACCCCTGTCCCCTGCATCGGCAGGCGGACTCTCAACCACTGCGCCACCAGGGAAGCCCACAACTCATAACTTTTAATCAAAGGAATAAAATTTAGGAATTCCCTGGCCATCCAGTGGTTAGTACTCTGCACTCTCACTACCAAGGGACTGGGTTCAACAGTCCCTGGTGGGGGAGCTAAGGTCCCACAAGGAACAAAATTTAAAACCAAAATAAGACATTATTTTGGGACTTCCCTGGTGGCGCAGTGGTTGAGAATCCACCTCCCAATGCAGGGGACACGGGTTCAATCCCCGGTCTGGTAAGATCCCACATGCCGCAGAGCAACTAAGCCCGTGAGCCACAACTACTGAGCCCGTGTGCCACTACTACTGAAATCCTCGAGCCTAGAGCCTGTGCTCCTCAACGAGAGAAGCCACCACAATGAGAAGTGTGCACACAGCAACAAAGACCCAACACAGCCAAAAATAAAATAAAATTTAAAAAAAAGATATTATTTTGATATCAAATTATCATGGATGCAAGCAGGGAAACAAGCAATGTTTGTGATGGGGAAAACTGAGGAAGGTAGTTTGGAAATACACATCAAAAATCTTCATATATACTTTTTCTTGTGAAGACATTTTGCTTCTAGTTCTTTATGGAAGAATTACAAATACGCAAATATGGACACAAGGGTATTAATCTCAGTGTGGTGTACAATAAAGATGTCTAATAATAGGCAATTAGTTATGTAAATTATGGTAATTATCACAATACAATAATATGCAGCCATGAAAAATAATGATGTTCAGTTATTTGGCATAGAAAGAGGCTCTGAAAATATGCTGTAAAAAGCAAGTAATAAAGCTGTGCACTGTAGAATATCATTTACATTTTTTTATGAGATGAAACTCATGTGACATAATTAACCATTTTACACTGAACTATTCAGTGTCTACTTAGTCTACTTTCACAATATTGGGCAACTGCCACCTCTGTCCAATTCCGAAACATTTTCATCACCCCAAAACGAAACCTGTATCCATTAGGCAGGTGCTTCCCATTCCCCCCTCCCCCAATCCCTGGTAACTACCAGCCTATGTTCTGTCTCTATGGATTTGCTTATTTGCGAATATTTCATGTAAATGGAATCATGTAACACGTGACCTTTTGTGTCTGATTTCTTTCATTTAGCATAATGTTTTGGAGATTTATCCACCTTGTATCAGTACTTGATTTTTTTTTTTATATAGCTGAACAATACTCCATTGTATGCGTATACTACAGTTTATTCATTGGTAGATGGACCTTTCAGGTGGTTTCTACCCTTTGGCTATTGACAATAGTGCTCGTATGAACATGGGTGCAGTGCAGAATCATTTTAATGATAACAAGTATCTGTTGGCAGAGAATAAGTGCAGGAATATCAGCAGTCATTATTTTGTGATGGAGAGGTGACAGATGAGTCTTTTTACGTTATGAAGAGCGTTGGGCTTTAGAATTAAGCAACCTGCCTCTATTTCTTCACTTGTAAAGTGAAGAAAATAAAAACTACCTAATTGAATTATTGTGAAGAGTAAATGAAACATTTGTAATGTACTTAGAAGTACATGGGGGCACAAGGTAGGTACTGAATACATAGTATGTTTTTTAAAAATCTTTTTTGGTTTTACTTTTTGGTGACATTTACTGAAAATATTTTCCCCCAACGGAATAACCTGTTAAACAGGCTTTTTTTTTTTTTTTTTTTAGGGTGTATTTGCATGCTACACACTTAAGATGCATGTTTCTCTTTACTCATAGTCATTTGGGCTGGTGCCAGTCAAAGGCTGCTCAATTGTTTGATCTGATAACATCACTGTGACTTAGCTCTACAGTGTAACTCTCCCTCAACGTTTCAATTAAAATAATGTTCCAAGTAGCGTTAACGCCAACCCTCTGTCACAGTTCCTGTTCCATTTTAGTCTTTGTTTCGGCACCCCTTTATATGCTGCATATACAAGCATCAAGGTTTTACATTTTAGGAAACGTACAAAAGAAACGGAGGGACGGGTCAAGGGCACAGGCTTTCTTGTAGACACAGGAAAATACTTTGCGATCAGGTTTTTTCAAATATATAAAATTGCCTCCAGAATTCTTGCCTTTTTGTACTCCCTAGAAAACCTCAAATTTTATTTTTCATGGCAAACTCAAACTTCTCTGCCAGACGAGCACATCTTGAGCAGAGAAGAAGGGTCACCGTCCGGAGCGGGCAGGGGCCTCCCCGGGTTTGGGGAGGCTGAATTCGCGTCTGCAGCCCCGGAGCCGCCCCAGCGCGGGAGTTTCGAGGGGAGCTTGGGGACAGCTTTGGTGTCACGTGGGGAGGCCGCGCGGGGACCGACGCCTGGGGCCCGAGTGCCCCCGGGAAAGCCGGTGCCAAAGGGCCGCATCTCCAGAGCCCAAACCTGGGCTTTCGCTAGGGCCTTGCAGGGAGGGGAGCTCGCCTGCCCGCCCGCGCCAGCACAGGTGTCCGGGGGGCGGCGTAGAGGTCCCCGCGGGCGGGGCCGGCGCGCCGGTGCGCGGGGCCCGGGGGCCCGAGGGGGAGGTTCCCGCGAGGTGGTTCTGAGCTCCTCCTCGGCGCTCAGGTTTCCTCTTCCCGCCCGCCGGCTGCTGGCTGCGGCGCCGCCTCCCTCCCCCTCCCCCCACCCACTCCGCGGCCTCGGCCCGCCTCGCCCCCGCCCGGGCCTCCTCGGGCTCTCTCTCTCCCTTCCCCTCGAGCCTCCGAGGAGCCCGCAGCCGCGGGCGCCCGGGAAGATGGCGACGGCGGCAGCGGGAGCCGGCGGCGAGGGGGGCGCGGGCCTGGGCGACGCGGCGGGGCCCGAGCCGGAGTCGGGGCCGCGCGGGCCGGACCCCTCCGCCGAGGCGCGCAACGACGCCCGGGGCCCGGCGCCCGCCGCGCTGCACCCGGAGGAGGTCGCCGCGCGGCTGCAGCGGATGCGCCGGGAGCTGAGCAACCGCAGAAAAATCCTGGTGAAAAACCTGCCCCAGGACAGCAACTGCCAGGTGTGGGGACGGGCTGCGAGGCGACGCGTCCCGGGGGCTACGGGGCAGGAGCTTTAGAGAGAAGCTGCCCACGCCCTCCCGCCCCCATCCCCCGGTGTCCAGGCTGGTGCCCGGCGCCTGGGAGCGGTCCGGGGGAGGAGGGGGTCGTGCAGAGTTACGAGAACGGTCCTTGGCTTTTAAAGAGCCCCCGGGGTTTGTGAGTCCGCGGTCATCCCGCGAAGGAGGCACATTAGGAAGCTGAGGCTCGGAGAGGCGAATGAGCTTGTCCAAGGTCACGGGAATCTGGAGCGTTGTCTCTAAGTTCGGCTGGTTCCTTCCTTCCCCTAATGGCCCAGGGTGGTGTACTGGGGGAAGGGGTCGGGGAAGTAAGTGAAGGAGAGCGGAGGTGAGCTGCGGAGCACAGCTTGGGGGTGGGGGACAAGTCTTCGGGAGCACCCTGAGACTGGCGCAGGGTCTCAACGGGGTCCTCGCGACTTGGATGTGCCTTGGGGGGCGGGGTCACGGGAAAGCTGGGAGTGAGTTTTGCTGTTGCAGGAGCACTTGACCAAGTTTGTATGAAACAACTCTGTCCCCTCAGTTTGCTAAGACCCTGGAATAGAGAGGTTATCGCTGCGGTTTGGGGAGCCTTGCAGCCGTCTTCTCCCTGCCGAGTACTGGAGGATTTGTTCCTTAGCGACTCCGAGGAGGCTTAAAGATAGGCTACTCTGTGTCTTTGATCCAGATTAACTGTTGCTTTAAGCTCTGCATCTATTTGACTTTTTTTTTTTATCCTCGATTACCAAAGTTACGTGCTCATTATAGGAAAGCTAGAAAACACAGAGAAGCGCAAAGGGAGGAATAGAAATCACCTGTATTTTTGATACTTAAAGATAACCATTGTTAACGTGGAGTATTATCTTTCTTTTCCTGTGCGTATGTATTTTTTTTTTTTACCAAAAAAAATCGAATTTCTTTGACTATTAAGGGTTTCTTGTCTAGATGTTCACGTATCTTTCACATTTAATTGGAATTTCTATATTTTGTGGGGATGGGGAGGGTGGTCTGTCCTGGTGGTTGCAGATTTGGGGCACTTCGTGTAGTTCCTCCTGTAGTGGGATGCATGGAATTGCAGGGGAGCTGCCTGTTGATAACTGCAGCGGTTCTTCCATTAGATCCGTTAAATATTGAGACCAATGCCTCATTACTATGTAACTAGACCTTACATAGCCACTCACAATAAATGTGAGCATGTAACCTTATAACCCATATACATGAAGGGCCATTTTGTTTCAAAAACAATGTAAAAAAGTCTCTGTTAGTGTTTGTACATCTCATCCCTCTTTCAGCTCTTTCCATGGTTGTCCACTTCCCCTCAGGCAGGTGATGTTCTGTAATGCTATAAGGACACCTGCAATGGACTGATTTCATAGAAGCAACTTTCCCGTGCCCACGCAAGTATAGGACAGCAAGTGAGCACAGAAAGAGGGAGGCTTGGAAAAGGCAGATGGAATTAAAAAAAAAAATTGAAGAAATAGCAGCTATGTGTGTAGATCATCTAGAAGAGAGGTGGAGAAGTGTCTTAATTTCCTTTGTAGAATGTCAACTATTTTTGTTATCACATTTCTTTGCATTAATTTTCAAAATATTTGGACCAAAAATTTTAGATAGTTCTGTCTATTCTTCCTTTGGTGTTGGTATCTTTCTCATTCCCTTCTCAAGAGACTTGAAAAAATATATTAAAGAGTCTAATAAAAGGAACAGTTAATTACCTGTTGTTAGTGATGGAGAGAGGTTTTATGAGAATTACACTGATTTGTATTTTTGAGATATTCTTTCTCTGTTATGAATTTATGTTTCACCTAAATTTTAGGATTTTTCTGTAAGGTAGCAAGCATAGACTATCAAATAAAGTTGGTTTAAGATCTGTATGTCTAGTTGGGTCTTTTACTGCCAAGTAAAGTATCTTAAATTTTTATGCCATGCTTTTTGAGAGCTGAAGAGTTTCGTCTATAAGCAAAAAATAAATAACTAAAAGTTGTTAGGACCTAGAGACTAGTTTCCAGACTTGTCCTAGCCTTTGTTTTTTTCTATGATGATTTCCATAACAAAATATTATTTTAAATATTTCTGATAATGTAGTTTTAAAATTTAAACAGATCAGTGTTTGATTACAGATAACATTTGTTTGAGTAGTGTTTTTCTTTTCTCTATTGTCTTCAGTGCTTGTACCTTTCCTAAGTTTTCTGATCACAATCATATTATAAATATCAATGGTCTGTGTTACACGAATAAGTAGAATAGACCGAAGTGTGCTAATTTCTAAAAGTAATTAAAAGACACTCGTTTCTTCAGATTATTTAAACTGAGTTGCTATTTTTATTAGTTCAATAAAATTAATATTTACTTGATCTACTTCTCAAGTTGTAATATTTTCTTGAATATATTCTGCTAGGATTTTTTGTTTGTTTTATCTTTTATTTACCTTAACAATTATAATTCTGTTTTTACCTAGTGGCTGCATTTTACTGTCAACTTACTAGTGAAGAATTAAGTTTAATCTTATTTTGTATCTTTTAGCCAGTATCAGCTGGATAAACTCCTGTTTCCTCCTTATGAAATGACTAACATGGTAAAAAAAAAAAAAAAAAAGTTACTACTTTTTGTTCAGTTTCTAAGTAATCAGATATTTTAAATACCCAAATTCTTGTTCTTTTCTAGAAGAGTCTGTGTTCATTTATTCTGGAATATCACATTAAGGATCAAAGTTATTCCTAACTCTGGTTCTCAAACTGTATAGTTATGTTTCTAGAAAAGCTATGTTGATGATTGATCAGTAGGAACCCAATAATTTTTTCTTAACATTTTTAAAACATGGGTGTTTTCTTTATTAAACATAGTTTTCATAAGTCTTACTCATATTTTGTTTAATTTTTGGTATAACAGCATATACCAAATAGCATCCCACAACTTTACATTTCCTATGATTAGAAGGCACACTAAAGGTATTATTTTTTTTTAACATCTTTATTGGAGTATAATTGCTTTACAATGGTGTGTTAGTTTCTGCTTTATAACAAAGTGAATCAGCCATATGCATACATATATCCCCATATCCCCTCCCTCTTGCGTCTCCCTCCCACCCTCCCTATCCCACCCCTCTAGGTGGTCACAAAGCACCGAGCTGATCTCCCTGTGCTATGCGGCTGCTTCCCACTAGCTATCTATTTTACATTTGGTGGTGTATATATGTCCGTGCCACTCTCTCATGAAGGTATTATTTTTAAGTGAGAGCTTTTAAAGGTACAAATGTCAAATACCTTACAGTAGTAGAAATACTAACTCTAAAAAAATGAACGCCTTTATACTAATAAGTGCTCAAAAGAATAGTTACTATGGCATCTGTCAGGCGCTGTCTGGTGATCATCCTATGCTTTCCGGAATCCTCCCAGCCCTCTGTGTTCTCATAGCTTCAACTCTGGTTCATATCCTTTTCATCTCTTGCAGAGTTACAACCTTTCTGCTTGTCACTTACCCTCATTATTGTGCTGTCTCTTATTTTTTAGCCCATCCTGCTTACTGTTTCCCTGAGAGAGCTTCCCAAGGCACAAATCTGATATCACTCCCCTATTCAAAACAAGAGAAAACAACAACAACAAAAATCTTTGCCTCCACATTCTCAGCAGTGCTTCTCAAACTTTCCCTCAAATTCTCCCTCATTTGTCTCTTCTCCTCAAATTGTAAGGAATAGTGAACCTGAATTAGCCTATGGCAAGAGTGAAATTGCTTTGAAGCTTCATGTTCTGTCTGAAAAATGCACATTAATTTTATGCTCTAGGAAAATTGGATTTAATATAAAAACAGTGACAAACTCATTTAACTTCCCTCCAAATTTTTTACATAAACTTGACACTTATGGAAGATGCACCACAATTATCCTATGATTTTTCCATACTCCTGTATTACCATGGAGTACTCAGACCTCACCTGAGAAGCATGACATACTAGGATAGAATTCTAAGACTCTAGGCTTTTTTTTTTTTTTTTTTTTGGTGGTACGCGGGCCTCTTCCTGTTGTGGCCTCTCCCGTTGCGGAGCACAGGCTCCGGACGCGCAGGCTCGGCGGTCATGGCTCACGGGCCCAGCTGCTCCGCGGCATGTGGGATCTTCCCGGACTGGGGCACGAACCCGTGTCCCCTGCATCGTCAGGAGGACTCTCAGCCACTGCGCCACCAGAGAAGCCCTAGACTCTAGGCTTTTTGTGACTTGGCCCCTGCCTACATTTCTAGTCTCATTCTTTATTGGTTCTACATTGGATTCTACTCTAATGTTTTAAAGCTACCTCCATCCTTGAGTACTTCATGCCACTGTGATTTGGTGTTTGTCTTTGTTAGTGTTTTGGAATGTTATTATAGTGATTAATTTATCATGAATAATATTTATAACAATTAGAATTATTTATAGTGAATAATAACAGTGCTGTGAACACTGGTTCTTATTCATTGTAGCTATCGTGTATGTCTATATGTGTGAATAGTCTTTTGCAACTCTGACTTTAGAATTTTGATTAGTTAAGGTAATGCCCTAATATGTGGTTTTTAATTGTATTTCTATAAATTGTTTATATTTTATGGTTAACCTGATTCTGTTTCAGTAGCATTGCTACTGGGGTTTCAAATTGGAGAAATAATGACATTTATTTACTATATTGTTTGAGTTCACTCAGTTGTTTTTTACATATCGTATGCATGTACCTGTATTTTGTTCTTGTTGTATTTATTTCAAAATCTGAAAGAGATTTTATTGTGTAATTAGAAGAAAATGTGAAGTGCTTAGGGCTAAATAGAAGAAACATTCTATTGTCTCACTTTGGGTGTTATTAACTTTCATTTCAAAGTACTCTATTAGGGTAGTTAGTTGAGAAGCTTGATGGTTAATTCATAGAGGCCCATTTGAAAGCACAGCACTTTTTAGAATAACAAACCACCAAATGTAGGAAACTCTGGTTGATTTTCCTTTTAAAATCTATTTATTCCCATTTTTCTTTTGTTATTAAAAAACCAATAGAATTTTCTCACATGCTTTGTGTTCTTTAACTGTGGGATTTAAAAATATACATGATTTGTTTTCTCTAACAGTATATTCAGTAATTATTGCCTCTTTTTAAACTGACAGTACTGGGATGTTTTTGCATTATGAAATCATTCTTTTTCTTATTGAGAATGTCATTTTGCTTACTTCCAAAAGTTACTTTTCTTAGTGTAGTAGTTTGTACTACTTAAAAGTTATCTATTATGTTTTCTTTTTTAGTGTAGTTAATCAGAATTAACTTACGGGTTCTGTGTCTCTTCTGTGTATTTTATTATCCTATTCCCAGTGTAACAAGAACACTGAAAGCTGCTAAAGGAATATATTTCTACATTTCTGGGCCACCACTGGCTCAGTGAATTTCTAGTCCTGGCAGAAATTCTTTAAAAAGTGTTTCAGCAATGCTTGTTCTTGCTCTGAAAACACATTTGAGAAGAGGAGTGTTTTGTGGTTTGCATCACAATGCTGAGTGTTAAACAGTCCAAAGACCTCTCCCTACCTTATAGCCAGTGACCCTTAGGGTCTCCAGGGCTCATCTCTCATCTGTGGGCAAAAAGCTTTATGCTTAGCTCTGCTTAGCCCAGCAGAAACAGGCTGATGAAAGAATATTAAGACATAAAGAAAGAAAACAAAATCATCTATAAATTTAAATATCTATAATTGCTTATTAGAAACCCTGGCTCTGTTTTTACTTTGTTTGCCTAAGAGGCAGTCGCCTCAGTCGGAGGTGATAGTGTGCACTGAGGGGTACTGAGTGAGAAGTGGGGGCATCAGACCGCCTAGAACACTTGTCTGTATTAGCTGTTTTGGCTCATGATTTTCTGCAGAGGATTGTCTTTGGTTGCTATACTGAATGTCTTCCATTTTTTTCCTCCAGACCTTTCTCCACCCTTCTTACCTGCTTTGTGTCCTCGGAGGCCGACTGTACTGTGAAAAGCACTAACGGGGCTCTCTTATTCTCTGATTTCTGATTGCATTTGGCCAGAGCCACTGGTGGGAGATCAAAGGGCAGAGGAGAGAGAGATTGGGGCATTTATTCACCCAGCTCCATCTCTGTGAGGTTACTGTGGCTTGGCTGTTTCCTCTTTCAAAGGTCACAGTTTCTTTCCAATGGAACCCTCCATGCAACTAAGCTCTCTGGGTTGTTGTAATCATTCCCCTTGCCTTTATTAGGCCTAGGGGTTGTAGGGGACTGACTGTTGCTAACCATGGGCTTTCTGTAAACTTTTGTAGATAGTCTCTTTAAAAAATTCTCTCCAGTTACTTAGTCTTTGAGTGTGCCATCTGTTTCTTGCTGAGACCCTGACGCTGTTGCCTACTCAGTCTCCGTTCTTCCTCTTGTCTTTCCTAGTAGCACCCAGATTTTCCTTTGAGGACCTGCCCTCCATTATTTAGGGACTGCATGGTTTGAGTGGATTTGCTTTCTGTCCCTATCTGTAGAAGAGACATAAACCAACAAACAGAATTCTTCTCTTTTGCCATTGGAATTGGTTAAAGGATGGGCAATAACCTGGGTGTAAGCCAGTCAGCACATGGTAGTCCCTTGGCCACAATGATTATTTCAGCCTAGTATAATAAAGAAGCTTAGGACTTTGGTTGTTAAGGTAATTCTTTCTTCCCACGGGATATGAATGCAGAGATACATTGCTCAGATTGTAGCTGACATTCTGAGGACAGAGCAGACATCCAAAGCAGGATTGACCTGGAAAGAAAGGAAGAAAGGAAGAAAGGAAGGGAGGGAGGGAGGGAGGGAGGGAGGAAAAATAGAGGCTGAGCTAGAGCCCTGATCAAACTATATATGAAGCCTGACCTACCTTTGCATTTCTTAGTTATGCAAGACCCTAACTTCCCTTTATTTTTCATTTATTTCAAGTTGGGTCTTATGTTATTACCAACCAGTACTATCCTAAATAATACAGAATTTTAGTTAAAAAATCATGAAATTTTATTATTGAAAAGGATGGTAGAAGACATTTTATCCAACCCTTTTGCTTAAGACATGAACACAATTTACAGGGTCCTGAACACATGGTTTCTAGCACATTTTTAACACCTTTAGTTTCAGAGAAATCACTGTTTTGTAAGGTATCCTACTCCATCTTCAGACAGCTTTTGTTATAAATGTCTTATTTATATTAAATATGTAAAATTTATTTCCCTGAAATTTTGATTTCTTGATCCAACTTCTCCCCTCTAGTAGCATAGAGAAATTATGGTATTCTCTTTTTTAACTTATAACTTCACCTCCTTCAAACCACTACATTTAGGACATGAGTCTGAGTTTCCTCACCATCTTGTTTATTTTTCTCTGAACGCACACCACTATCATTTTGTCATTGCATCTCTTAAAATGTGGCGCCCGAAATCGAGTATGGTAGTCTAGTTGAGATCTCCTTGTAATCCCTCAGCCAGAGCAAATTCTCTTTTCTCTGGATTTCTATAATAACAATAATAACCTTTGTTTATTAGATGCCTGCTGTTGCCAGGCACCGAGCTTCATTTACATTATATTTAATCCTTTTTTCAAGGCTGTGAGATCAGATTTTTTTATTCTCATTTTACTGATAGGGAAACACAGATGCAAAATTAATGTCAAGCAATTTGCCCAAAGTCATTCAGCTTAGTAGTAGTAGAGTGGAGAAAAGCTAATGTCTTTTTTATACCGAAGTTTATATTCTTATCCCACACTGTATTATGATTGTAATTCCCCTGCATACACTCTATATTGTGTTTCAAAGGACAGGGATTATGTAATATTTACCTTTGTGTCCCCAGTGTTTAACCTAGAACCTGACACACTGTTCCCAGGGAAGTTTAAAACAGAAGATGACCCACCTATTTGTTCTAAAATGCTGTACTTCTGTTAATGTGTGTGACACATGGCAGGCTTTCAGGATTAGTTTGTAAGATGAACAAATTTTGCATTGTAAGACTGTGTTAGCTTTTTAGGCCGTGAACTCCATTCCCATATAATTATTCTATCAGTCAACTGTTTATGGCATGTCAGTAAGTTGAAAGCTATAAACCCTCTCTCCAGAAAAGTTCTAATGTTCATAGGCACACAGAAATTTGCATGTAATTTCAAGGGGTTGTGGATCTCTTGTAATTTACCCCTGATCTCGCTCTGGGAGATTTTAGACCTAAACTGAGAAGCACCTTTCCACGCCAGTGTAATTTTGATTATGTGTTTGGGACTTCACCTGAGTATGGACCATTTAAACAGGTCCAAAGCTGCTTCTTGAGAAGAGTTTTCAGCAGAAACTTCTGTGGACCACATTTATGCATATGTGGGATGATCTTGTCTCTGGGCAAGAAAATAAATCCGACTTCTTAATTTTCTTTCTAAGAAAGTCACCTGTGTCACTTTACGTTTGATGTAGAAGCTCATTGTTCTCTGGTCACCCAGTATTACTAACACTTTACCTATTGTGCCTGAAACAGGGTGGATGTACAGAATTCTTTTTCTTAGAGTCCAAGATATTACGGTGTAATGTTTCTCACTTAAAGTGTTGTTACAAAGGTTGATATAAAGAATGTCATTTTAAAACATATCAAGACTATTCACAATGAGTATTTGTTGATACAAAGGTTAATATAGGGCTTCCCTGGTGGCACAGTGGTTGAGAGTCTGCCTGCTGATGCAGGGGACACGGGTTCGTGCCCCTGTCCGGGAAGATCCCACATGCTGCGGGAGTGGCTGGGCCCGTGAGCCATGGCCGCTGAGCCTGCGCGTCCGGAGCCTGTGCTCCGCAACGGGAGAGGCCACAACAGTGAGAGGTCCGCCTACCGCAAAAAAAAAAACAAGGTTAATGTAAAGAAATTGTCTCTTTAAAACATATCAAGACTATTCACAATAAGTATTTATTGCTATGAAAAGTTTCCCTTTTTTGTTCGATTTCTGAGTCTCTAACTTAGTGTGAGTCTCTCAACTTGTTTTCTAGGCATTTGACACTTAATTTTGTGCTTATTTACTCTCATTATCTTTAGATTTCCTTCGTCCTTATGCTTGTACATTTTCTTTGTGAATTTGAAGGTTTCTGTTAAACTTTTGTTACCACCTGAATGCCAAGATAGCATTAGAATTCACTGTATTTGTTTGAGCCTGTATTTGCACGCATATTCTTTGCCTCTTTTCCTGCCATCCCCTTTCACCCAGCTCCAGCCCGCCCCACCCTATCCGCTTTGCCCCAGCTAATCAGTTTTTATATCTTCCCTTAACCCACTACAGTGATTATCTGCTCCTAGTTCCCAGCTTGCCTTTATTTCCTGAACTTTGGATCTTCTGTTACCCTCAAGTTCAGCTGCTGGCTTTTGACTTCAGATCAGTCTCCTTCTCTCTGAGTTTATACCTTGTTCGTTTTTCGCATCCTGATCTAGAGTAGAAGTAATGGCAATAAACAAGAACATGTGAATCTGGGAAATTTTAAATTTTGAAATAATCACAAACTTACAGAAAGGTCATAAGTACTGTACAAAGAACTATTTTTCCCTAAACTGTTTGAGAGTGAGCATTGACCTACTCTCTATCAACCTGAGTACTTTACTGTGTATTTTCTACAAATATGGACTTTCTCCAGCATAAACACATCACTACCATCAAACTCAAAATACTACCGTCAAATCTACAGATCGCATTTAAGTTTTGCCAGTTTTCCCATTAATATCTTTTATAGTGAAAGGATCCAGTTCAGAATCATATATTGCACTTAGTTGTTGTGTCTTTTTAGTCTTCAGTCTGGAATAACTTGTCTTTTCCAGCCTTGACCCTTTTGAAGATTACAGGCCAGTTACTTTATAGAGTGTCCTTCAATTTGGACATTCTATATAATTAGATTAGTTCTGCATAATTAGACTCAAGTTACATAACCTTGGCAGGAATATCACGGGGTGATGCACGTTTTAGATTTGTCCCATTGCTGATAAAGTTAACTTTGATCCCTCTGATTGACTTTTATTAAAGTGGTATCTGCCAGGCTTCTATAAGCAAAGTTTTTCCCTTTGTAATTAATAAGGATTTTTGAGAGGAGATACTTTAGTTAAGACTGTATAAATATTCTACAGGCATACCTCATTTTAGTGTGCTTTTCTTTATTTGCTTGTCACAGATATTGCATTTTTTACAAATTGAAAGTTTGTGGCAACCCTGCATCAAACAAGTCTGTCGGCACCATTTTTCCAACAGCATTTGCTCACTTCATGTCTCTGTGTCACATTTTGGTAATTCTCACAATACTTCCAACGTGTTCATTATTATTATATTTGTTATGGTGATCTGTGATCAGTGATCTTTGTTACTATTGCAAAAAGAGTATGATGTGCTGACAGCTCAGATGACGGATAGCAATTTTTTAGCAATAAAGTATTTTTTAATTAAGGTATGTACTTGTTTTAGACATAATGCTACTGCACACTTAATATACTAGAGTATAGTATAAGCATAACTTTCATATGCACTGGGAAACCAAAAAATTTGTGTGACTCACTTTATTTTGATATTCACTTTATTGCAGTGGCGTGGAACCAAACCCACAATGTCTCTGAGGTATGCCTGTATTCCCTTTCTAGTGTTCAATTTATTGATTTATTATTTTATGTCAAAAATAAACTCTTGGTTTCCTATGTTGTCCAACGGTTTATACTCCATTACTATCATTACTTACCTTGATGCTTTAATTGTTTTACGTTTGGACAGTGGGAGCTTCTTTAAGCTGGCTCCTATGTCCTCTTTTTAAATAAACTTTTTGCTTTGGAATAATTTTAGATTTACAAAAGAAGTTACAAGGAGAGTACATAGAGTTCCTATATATTCTTTACCCAGTTTCCCCTAATGTTAAATCTTGTAACCAAGGTACACTAGTCAAGACTAAGAGATTACATTGGTACATTATTATTAACTGAACTGTAGACTTTGGATTTGATTTGTTTTTTTCACTTATGTCCTTTTCCTGTTTCAGGATCCAGTCCAGGGTACCACATTGCATTTAGTTACCACATCTCATCTCCTTAATTTCCATTCTGCATCAGTTTCTCAGTCTTTTCTTGTTTTTCATGATCTTGATAGTTTGGTCAGAAACTTTTTAGAACACCCCTCGGGTTTGTATGATGTTTTTCTCATGGGAGATTAGGGTTACGGAATTTTGGGAAGAATTCCACAGAGGCAGAGTCCACTTCTGATCATGTCATTTCATGGGGTACATGACATCAATATGACTTTCACTGGTGTTGTTAACCTTGATCATTTCCTTAAGATGATGTCTGCCACATCACTCCTCTGTAAAGATAATATTTTTCCCATTCACTGTTCTTTAGAAACAAGTCACTAATTCTAGCACACACTTAAGGGAAAGGTCCTTTTTTTTTTAAAATTAAAGTATAGTTGATTTACAATGTTATGTTAGTTTCAAGGGTACAACATAGTGATTCAATATTTTTATAGATTATACTCCATTTAAAGCTATTATAAAATATTGGCTATATTCCCTGTGTCATATATTGTATCCTTATATATTTTTTCCATAGTACTTTGTACCTCTTCATCCTCTACCCCCATTGTGCCCTTTCCCGTGTCCCTCTCCCCACTGGTAATCTCTAGTTTGTTCTCTATATCAGTGAGTCTGTTTCTGTTTTGTTATAATCATATTTTGTTGTATTTTTCAGATTCCACATGTAAGTGATAACATGCAGTATTTGTCTTTCTCTGACTTATTTCACTCAGCATAATACCCTTCAGGTCCAGCCATGTTGTTGCAAGTGGCAAAATTTCATTATTTTTTATGGCTAATATTCCATTGTATATATATACACACACCACATCTTTTTTATCCATTCATCTTTTGATGGACACTTAGGTTGCTTCTGTATTTTGTCTACTGGTCCTATGTACTTTTGACATGTCCCCGTCATTCACTGAGCACTTCCCTTTGCTTTTGACACAATACGCTGTTGCAGCTTGTTTTATTTTCTGTGCTTTAGCTCTTGAATCATCCATTTCATGAGAGACTGAATGCTTGTTTTCCCCCAAATTCATATGTTGAAGCCCTAACCCCCAGTGTGGCCGGGGTCTCTATGGAAGTAATTAAATTTAAAGGAAGTCATCAGGGTGGGGCCCTGATCTGATAGGATTATTGCCATTGAAGAAAAGACACCAGAGAGCTCTCTTTCTGCTGTGTGCCTCACCCCCAGCCCAACCCAGATGTGTGCAAGCACCAAGGAAAGGCCATGTGAGGGCATAGGGTGAAGGTGGCCATCTACAAGCCAGGAAGCGAGATCTCAGCAGAAGCCAGATCAACTAGAGCCTTGATCTTGCAATTCTGACTTCCAGATCTGTGAGTAAATTAAGTTTCTGTTGTCTATGATATTTTGTTATGGCAGCCCTAGATGACTTTTATAAAGCCTAGTTTCTTTTGGGGGAAAATACTATTAAGAAGCCAAGATCTGGGAACTAGATGTACTCATTGCCGCTGAGATATCACTGCTGTCAGTTCCTCTTAGTAGGCAGAGCAAGAGAATATATGAGTGTATGTATGTGTGTACACACATATATTTACACCTATATGTGTCTGTCTATTGAAAGGAATGAGTTCACACTGATATATCAAATTGCAGTCTAACTCCGTAGAGTTCTTTCCAGTTTTCTCCCATTCCATGTTTGTTACTTTTTTTTTCTGACAGTGAGAAACCTGGTGTTCATTGTCCTTAATATATTTACTTATTTGAACAATCCTCCTTTAAGTAATCAATCTCCCATCACCCTTGCAGATGACTGTGCCCTCCCGCATGCAGACACCCACCTCATCCAGTATAAGCTCCATCCTTCTGTACTGGGCTCTTCCACTGGCCAGAAGGCTTCCTCACCTTGCCTGAGTTCTGACTCTGTGCTGGGGTTTCCTTCTGGGCAGATGTCCTCCTCACCTTGCTTGAGCTCTGAAACCTGTGGTATGAAATAAGATATTTTGTGTGACATATGTGTAAGGGTACAGTAAGTGATATCTATTATTAGTGGTGTCGTGGCGGGCAGAATTTAGAAATGGCCCCCCAAGATTTCTAATCCATGGAACTGTGAATGTGATAAGATATCACATGTGTGACTGTTACATTACATGACAGAAGGGGATGTTTGCAGATATAATTAAGGTTACTACACAGTTGACTTAGGGGTATCAAAAGGGAGATTATCCCAGTGAGCCATATCTCATCATACTAGCCCTTTAAAAGCAGAGCGTTTTCTCCAGCTAGTAGCAGAGGGAGAAGTCAGATGATCTGAAGCACAAGAAGGGTTTGATGCACTGTTGCTGGGTCTGAAGATGCAGGGGGGCCACATACAAGGATTTTAGAGCAGTCTCTAGATGCTGAGTGTGGTCCCCAGCTGACAGCCAGCGAGAAAATGGGGACTTCAGTTGTACAATTGCAAGAAACTGAATTCTGCTAACTGCCTTAATGAGTGGAAGTGCATTCTTTCTTAGAGCCTCCAGAGAAGAGCCCAGCCTGCCTAAGCCCTTGATTTTGGGCCTTGAGAGACCCTAAGCAGAGAATGCATTTGAGCCTGCCGGAACTTTTGACCTACAGAACTGAGAGATAATAAATGGGGATTGTTTTAAGCAATTTAATTTGTTGCACAGCAATGGAAAACGAATACAGTATTACATCCGGGTGATACTGGAAAGAGAAAACATTTGTGTCAGAGAAAAGGAGATCGTGATTTTTGTAGGATTATTCTTTGGGAGACATGGTTATGTAAATCTATCTCCTGGGGATATCTATAAGCAAGAACTGCTCAAGGAGAACCTCTTACTGCTAGATATATAATATTCATTAATTTGACGTATGCAAATATTTTCTTTTAAAGAAGAAGTGAGTTATGTATCAGGTTAGTGTAAAGAGAGTAATTGTTTTTTCTTTTTGAGCACTTTAAACATACTGGTTTATGTTCAGATGGTAAAATAATCTTAGAAAAATACTGTATTGGAGTTGATAAAGGTAATATGTAGAAACAAATATTCATGCACTTAACAAATATGCAAGGTCTGCTTTTTGCCAAATGTTGGAGACTTTTTTACGAACAAGGCCAGCTACATGCTATTTGCTACTAATAAGCCTACAATCTAATGAAGATACAGATATATAAGCAGTTAAAATACAGATGATAGGTGCTATAAGTGTTGCAATGGAAAAAGTAAAAAATGCTATGGGAGCCCAAAAGAAAGATACCTACTCCACACCTGAGAGATTCAGAAAGGCTTCTTAGAGAAACTCATTTAAGCCGAAAACCAGGGAGAGAGAAATTAACTAGGGGAAGGGAGAGAAAGGGAGACGTGAGGAATATTCATAGTGGTAGTAACAAGATATATCAAGTCCTAAAGAAAAGAAAAAGCATGGCCAAGAGTTAGGGCATTTTGTAAGGAGTAGAGTTTGAGAGGAGTAGATAAGGAGTAGATAAGGAGTAGAGTTTGAGAGGGGTAGTGATTCAATATAAGGCTAGCACATTAAGTAGGACCAGATGATTGTAAGACATTTAAGGAAGTTTGGATTTTATTTTAAGGGAAATGAGGATCCATTGAAATATTTAAACAAGGGAGTGATGCTTTCAGATTTCTAGCTGTCAAAAAGTAAAATTATGTTGTTTTTGTTTTTATCTCCCAAACTTTGTTCTTACCCTGATCTCTGTCCTAAGGTTAGGAGGTCAGTGATGCAGTAAGCATTAGGAATGCGATGGAAATGAATAGTTCATAGGTTTTATTTTTGTATTGATGATACTTAAGATATAGTATTCATTGTGTTTGCTCTAAGGTCTGTCAACCTGGGTTTGAATCCCAGATTCGTTACATACTGTCTATACAAGTCCCTTCTCTAGGCCTCAATATCTTCCACTTTAAAATCGATAATAACATCCAACTTTAAAATCTATATCATGGGTTTGTTAGGGTTAAACAAAGTTATTTCAATAAAGGGCCTGAGAGAAAGTAAACATTCAATAAATTATTATACTGCTAATAAAAAAGCTGAAAGTTTACTTAATTTTTTTTTAAGCCAAGTCAAAATGTTCCCCTGGCGAAGAGTAGCTATTCAAAAGAACTTTCCAGCAAAACAGCTGTATTGAAAGCTGTTAAAAGTTTAGCCAAGTTAAAATTGACACCGCATTTACTCAGCCAGTACCACGAAATGTATCATATGACGGGCCTTGTGTTGGGCCCAAAACAGTATTATCTGGTGTGTAACATTCAAATGCAGTTCTGAGCAAGCAATAGCTTGTATAGGTGTGGAGCCCGGGAGAGAAATTTGAGGTGGAGATAAAAATTTGGAGATGACTGGCATGAAGATGGGACTTAAGTCATCTCAGTAGATGCAGAAAAAGCATTTGATAACATTTAACACCCATTCATAATAAAAACTCATAGCAAACAGGAATAGAATACAAATTCCTCAAACTTAAAGATTATCTAGAGAAACCAAAAGCAATCATGTTCCATGGTGAAATATTGAAAAATTTCCCTTTGAGATTAGGAGCAATACCAGAATCACTTCTATTCAAGATTGTACTGGAAATTATGGCTAGAATAATATGGCTAACTCCAACTGACTAAAAACTGATAAGTGAAAGAAAAAATTTAAAAACTTTTGGAAGACAAACTATCGTATGACCTTGGGTAGGAAAGGATTTCTTAAGGCACAAAAAACAGAAATTCTAAAGGAAAAAGCTGATACATTTGGCTTCATTAAATGAAAAACTTCTCTTTACCAAAAGTACCCACAAATAAAATGACAGACCACTTACTAGGGGAATACATATATAATATGCTTCCCAACAAGGAATTAGTATCTAAAATATTAAAAAAAAATTCTACATGTCAATAAAAGAAAATATAGGGCTTCCCTGGTGGCGCAGTGGTTGAGAGTCTGCCTGCCGATGCGGGGACACGGGTTCGTGCCCCGGTCCGGGAGGATCCCACATGCCGTGGAGCAGCTGGGCCTGTGAGCCATGGCCGCTGGGCCTGCGTGTCTGGAGCCTGTGCTCCGCGACGGGAGAGGCTGCAGCGGTGAGAGGCCCGCGTACTGCAAAAAAAATAAATAAAATAAATAAATAAACACAATAGAAAAATGGGCAATAAAGATAAGTAAATGTTTATCAGAAGAGGAAATAAATGGTAAACAAATATGAAAAATACCTGTATCAGAGTTCTTCTGAGAAACATTATATATAAAATTTATATTAATATGTATTTATACTATGTACATTCATAGAGAAATTGATTGATTGATTGTGAGGGCTGGCTAGTCTAAAATCTGTGAGGTATACCAGCAGGCTAGAAACTCAGGCAGGTGTTGATGCTACAGTCTTGAGGCCGGATTTCTTCTCCAGAATACCTCGGTTTTTCTCTTAAGCTCTTCAGCTGACTAGATGGGGCCCACCTGCATTATCCAAGGTGATCTCCTTCACTTAGAGTAAACTGATTGTAGATATTAACCATATCTAGAAAATACCTTTGCAGCAACACGTAGATTACTTAAGAACTGGATTCTGTAGCCAAGTTCACACACAAAACTAGCCATCACAATGCCCTGCCTTATTAATCAAGGGAATGCAAATCAAGAGCACAAGGAGGTATGATTTTATATCCACTAAATTGACAAAATTTAAGTGTCTGATGAGACCAAGCATTGTAAGGACTCCCATATACCATCGATGGGAATGTAAACTGTAACAGTCTGGTAAAGAAGCTGGCCCTTTCTTGTAAAGACGATCCTTTGCATGTGTATAGCCCAGGAATTTCCCACTTTCAGAAATTTTTGCACAGGAACACCAGGAGATATCTAAAATTTACAAGAAGGTGACAGTAGTTTAATAGCAAACAGTAGCAAAATAGCAACAACCTGGAAACAAATCAGATATTCACTGATAGAAAAATAGATATGTAAACCATACTAAAATCACAGAATGGAATGTTAAACCATAGTGAATAAATGAACAGTAGCCATGTGGATCATGAGTGAATTTTAGAAACATAATATTGAGTATAAAAAGCAAGGCAAAGAAGATTAAAAATAGCATAATACCATTTTTATAAAGCTCAGAAACAAACCAAAACAATGTATTATTTGGGGATACAAAGCTGCCTGAGGACTCCAGCTATGGGGGATGGGCTAGTGCAGGAAGGCATAGTTAGATGGAACAGTGTTGCCAATGTCCTAGTCTTTAAGTTTGGTGTAGAGCTCCTGGGTGCTTATTTCATTATTATGCCTCATAATATATGTTACAGATAATCCTTTTGTATTATCAAATCACTTACAATTTTAAAAGAACATAAATAAAAATATTTTTTTCATTCCAAAAAAGTGGAATTTAAAAGCAAAGTGCTTTAATCTATGAAAGCCCTTTTTAGAACATAAGTCTGCAAAGGGCTTGGAAGACAGTGTGATTCAAGTTTAAAACTAAGGCTGGGTTTCATTCAGGAAGAAGTTCACACCAGCTAGAACAATGATTGTTTGACTCTTGGGGGGTTATTAACAGACTACTTTGAGTTGAAAGCTATTAAACCTCTCCCCAGAAAACATTTCATATGTGGAAAACTTTTCATTTAATTCCAGGGGGTGATGGTGAATCGGGTCTGGAAATAGGTTACTAAAGCTATCTAACAATTACCAAAATCGATGAGCTCATCTTACTGTAAGAAATGTGTAACTGATACTGCTAGTCAGAGGACAAAGTATTTGCATCAAAGGTGCAACTTCATTCCTTAAAGTTAGCTTGTAAGTTGAAAGTGTCATAAAACTAGATTAGAACAGGGAGACATAATTTTAGTCCTTTTGGTTTTGTGTGGTGTGGAGCACAGTAGAATTTTGGCAAATGGTTGTTAGGACTCTCTTTCAGGTTTTAAGTTTTTAATTTGGCCAACTTGCTGAGGCTCAAGTTGAGGGGTGACCCACTTTTGCCTGGGTCAAGGCAACCAGGGCATGGAGAAAAATAATTGTTTTTTTCTTTGCAGGAAGCTTTGTAAAGTTTCCCAGTTGGCAAAATCTGTATTCCACGTCTGATACATAGGAAAGCTATGATTAGAAATATGGGTGTTTTAAAAATAAAATTTCCAACTGGCAAAATGCATCTTTGAAAACTTAGGTGGTTCTGTTAGCTAAATGAGTAATATAACATGTCAATTGTTTACGGAGACTTGATCAAGTGAAGAGCAGTATCGTGTTTTCTTTATCTGGCATTTGACAGCTGTTAACTAGTGAAATGAGAGATTAAAGTTTGAGCAACTAAAAGCACACACTGGATCCTTTCAAACAAAACTGTGTCACCTTCTATATAAAGTATAATATTAAATTAGCTGATTCGCAAAATATATATGGTATGCTGCTGAGAGAGTTATGTTTACTTAATGAGCAATACACTGTTGTTTAAGTTCAAGAAAATATTGAAGCTTACAAGACAAAAAATTACCATAGCAGTAATATATAAACTAATCTGTATGTTGATCATATTACTATGTAATTCATCAAACAATATTTTACACAATTGATAAGTATATATATTTTAAAACATTTCTAATATTGACTTACTGATAAAGAATACTAAATTATCACCTTTACCTTTCTTATCTTTCTTATCTCAAAGATGATTGTCTTTGTTTCACCCAGCACTATTTTTATACTTTGCCTATTATATCAGTCTCCCCCACTCCCTTACGTTGGATTGAAAGAGAAAATGTTTCTCAACTTGTAACTGTCCTCTTACTTATTTTCCATTTCCATATGATCACTTATTCGGACATTGTGGTGTTGGTTTTATAACTAACTGTGGTAGTATACTATTTCAGTTAATCCTGGAAGAAATAAGGCAGTATAGCATAGAGGTTAAGAGTGTTGTCCCTAGAATCAAGCCAATTGGTGAATCTATACTCAGCAAATTACTGAGTGTAAGCTTTGGCAAGTTACTTGAATTTGCTCTGCTCTGGTTTCCTGATTTTTTAATGAAAGGAGTAAGTTCAATGTTCTGGTACCTAGTAAAAACTAAATGAATGTTAACTATAAAAATATCAGTAATAAGAATTATTATTATATTACTGAATTAATTAGTTTAGGTTGCAAACTTAACATCCTAGCACTTATGTCTGTTTAGTGTATTCATTTGTAAAATAGAACAGGTTGGCTGTACCACTGTCTCACCTGGGGTCCAAATGTCCACTTACGTGATAGTTCAATTCCTTTAAAAAATAATAACTACATCGGTTGTATATTATGAGTAAAATTTTCAAGGCTTAATATCAAGTCAATGACAAAATAAATTATATTCACTTTAATGTTTATGTGAGTGCCTAGTATGCTCAAAGCAATATATATAATATACAGATAAATATAGTTCTTGTACTCAAGTATTATCGGTTTAACAGAAAGGATTGGAGAAACACAGAGGAAATATGCTGTATTTTCCCAGGTGGATGGAAGTTATGATATCACAGTTTAAAAGTTCAGACTGGATTAGTAATAGAAACTGAACAAACAAGAAAGCCAGTTTAAACATCTTGGGGATCCAAGGGGAAATAAATTGGACTACATACCATACCTTGGTGGTTGTTACTTGTTTTCATACCCAGGGACCTCTAAATTAGGTTTTAATTTATATTTATTTCTTCTACATGCTGGTATTACCATCTACAGGTGTAACACTTGTTAAAAACTCAGTATGTAGAACACAAGTAGAAACATTTCATATTATTTGTGTTAAGAGAGGCATAAATAAAGTATGACCGTTGTTAGCATAGTGGTGGGAGAGGTGATGTTCTGTGGAAAAGAATTGGAAAAATCTTCATGGAAGAACATTTGAGCTGGGATTTCAAAGGAAGCATGTGATTCTAGATGAAGTTTGGGAGCTGTAGTGGTATGTTTGCCCCATGCTAGATCGAGGTATCAGTGTAATTCAGAATGAGGATTGTGCATGGTATACTCATGAGAGAATGAGTGTTCATCTGAGCAGGAATATGGGCATGTGTAGGGATATATTGGGAGATGTATTTGCAGAGGTATGTTGGTGCCATATCTGGTGGGCCTGAATGCCTTTAATTTAAATAAGTGATGGAGATCCATGGAAGATTTTTTTACATGGGGGATGGTGATGGTAATGGTGGTCGGCTGCTAAGCTGGATCATCTACTAACTGCATTCATGTGTTTATTGAGTTCATGTTTTGTCTCTTTCAGGAAGTTCATGATTTATTACAAGACTATGAGTTAAAGTATTGTTATGTGGACAGAAATAAGCGAACAGGTAAGATTTCTGTTCTAAGTGTCTGATTTTAATTCTGCAGGTTGTCGTTATAGAGCAAAAAAGCTAAGTGTCTTTTTATTCTTAAGCTAATCTCTGAAATTCTTAAACATTAAATTATATACATGTTACTTAATTTATTTTCTGAAGGTAATATTATTCTAAATTTTAATCACATAAATTAATATAATATTGGTGGCAGCCATTTGGGGGAGCTCATTCTACCACATGGACGCTGGTGCTGGTAAGCACCATTTGGAATCCTCCCTCTAGGTTATTAGTGCCTGACCTGGCCCTGCTGGGTCAGTGCTGGGATGCATCAGGCCAAGCAACTAAAAGGGTGGGGACACAGCCCCACTCACCAGCGGCCAGGCTGCCTTAAGACCCCTTGAGCCCATAGCCACCAGAGGGGCCAGGACCCAGTTCCACATACCAGTGCATAGGCACTAGCCCTGGGAACCCCAGGGCCCTGCATCCGGAGACCACAGGACCCAGCTCCAGCCACCAGTGGGCAGGTACCAGCCCCAAGACCCCCCTGGGCTCTGGCTCTGCCCACCAGCAAGCTGGCTCTAGCCTCTCAACCAGCCTCACACACCAGTGGGCAGGTACCAGCTCTAGGACATCCTGGGCTCCAGCCATATACACCAGTGGGCAGACCCAAGCCCCAAGACCACCACAGCCCCGCAGCCTGCCATGGCAGTACCCAGCCGACTCACCAGCAGGCCGGCACCAGCACTGAGACATCTTGGGCCCCTCAGCCAGCTTCCCCAGAAACCAGCCCCACCTACCAGGAAATCTCACAAGCTTTAGGACACCTAGGACCCTGCAGCCAACTGTGTTAGGAACCGGCCCTGCATGCCAGTGGGCTAAAACCAGCTCAAGGACACCCAGGGCCCTGTAGTTGGATATCCTGGGACCCAGCCCCACCCACCAGTAGTCGGACACCTGCTCTGGGATCCCGGGCCCTGCAGCCAGAGACCCCAGGACACAACTCTGCCTATCAGTTAGCCAGCCAAGCCCCAGAACCCAGCTTTACCTCCTGGTGGGCGGGTACTAGTCCGGGGATCCCCGGGACCCCAACCCTTCCCACCAGTGGGCAGACACCAGCCTCAGGACCACCACAGCACTGCAGCCTGCCCTGTCAGAATCTAACCAACACAACAACAGGAAGGTTAAAAGACAAAAGTAGTAAAATCATTTATATCTGAAATGTGTAGTTAAGGGACACATAAAACCAAAAGATGTAAAATATGATGTCAATAACAGTAAATGGGGGGGAGGGGAGTAAAATGCAGGGTTTTTAAAATGCATTTGAAATTAAAACAGCAAATTAAAATAATAATATAGAGATTTATACATAAAAACCTCATGGTAGCCACAAACCGAAATTCTGTAATAGATATACACAAAAGAAAGAGAAAGAAACCTAAACATAACACTAAAGATAGTCATCAAATCACAAGGGAAGAGAACAAAAGAAGAAAGGAATAAAAAAGTTACCACAAAAACAGTCCCCAAACAATTAACAAAATGGCAATAAGTACATACCTATCAATAATTACTTTAAATGTAAATGGACTAAATGCTCCAATCAAAAGACATAGAACGTGTGAATGGATACAAAAGCAAGAACTATACATATGCTGCCTACAAAAGACTCACTTCAGTTCTGAAGACACACACAGACTTAAAGTGAGGGGATGGAAAAAGGTATGCCATGTAAATGGAAATCAAAAAACAGCTGGAGTAGCAATACTTATATCAGACAAAGTAGACTTTAAGTCAAAGACTGTAACAAGAGACAAAGAAGGATATTACATAATGATCAAGAGATCAATCCAAGAAGAAAATACAGCAGTAATAAAGCAAATATTAACAGACATAAAGGGAGAAATTGACAGTAACACAATAGTACTAGGGGACTTTAACCCCTCACTTACATCATTGGTCAGATCATCCAGACAGAAAATAAGGAAACACTGGTCTTAAACAACACATTAGACAAAATGAACTTAATGGACTTCCATCCCCAAACAGCAAAATACACATTCTTTTCAAGTGCACATGGAACATGCTCCAGGACAGATCACATGCAGATCACATTCAATATCTGCAAATCAATCAATATGATAAACCATATTAACAAATTGAAGAATAAAAATCATGACCATCTCAATATATGCAGAAAAAGCTTTTGACAAAATTCAACATCGATTTATGATTAAAACTCTCAACAAAGTAGGGACAGAGGGAACAAACCTCAAAATAGTAAAGGCCATATGATAAGCCCATAGCTAACATCATACTCGATGGTGAAAAGCTGAAAGCATTTCCTCTAAGAACAGGGCCAAGACAAGGATGCCCACTCTTGCCACTTTTATCCAACATAGCACTGAATGTCCTAGCCACAGCAGTCATACAATAAAAAGAAAAGAAATCCAGATTGGAAAGAGAGAAGTAAAACTGTCACTGTCACTGCAGGTGACACACAGTACACATAGAAAATTCTAAAGATGCCACCAAAAATTCATCAATGAATTCAGTACAGTTGCAAAATACAGCGTTAATATGCTGAAATATGTTGCATTTCTATACACTAACAATGAACTATCAGAAATTAAGAAAACGGTCCATTTACCATAACATCAAAAAAACAAAAAAACAAAAAAAACAAACATAGGAATAAATCTAAGGAGATTTACTCTGTACTCGGAAAACTCTAAGATACTGATGAAAGAAATTGACGATGACGCAAATAGATGGAAAGATAATACAGTGTTCATGAATTGGAAGAAGTAATATTGCTAAAATGACCATACTACCCAAGGCAATCTACATATCTAATGCCATCATATCAAAGTACCAATAGGATTAGTCACTGAAGTAGAACAAATAATTCTAAAATTTGTATGAAAACTCAAAAGACCCCAAATAGCTAAAGCAATCTTGAGAAAGAAGAACAGATCTGGAGGTATCATGCTCCCTGACTTCAGACTATACTACAAAGCTACAGTAATCAAAACAGTATGGTACTGGCACAAAAACAGACACATAGATCAGTGGAACAGAATAGAAAGCCCAGAAGTAAGCCCAGACATTTATGGTCAATTAATCCAAGACAAAGGAGGCAAGAGTATGCAGTGGGGGAAAGGGAGTCTGTTCAAGAAATGCTGAGAAAAATGGACAGCTCTTGTAAAAGAATGAAATTAGAACATTTTCTCATACCATACACAAAACTAAACTCAAAATGGATTAAAGACCTAAATGTAAGACAGCAAACCATAAAATCCTAGAAGATAACATAGGCAGAACACCCTTTGACATAAATTGTAGCAATATTTTTTTTGGATATCCCTCCTAAAGCAAAGGAAACAAAAGCAAAAATAAACAAATGGGACCTAATTAAACTTAAAAGCTTTTGCGTAGAGGAGGAAACCACTGACAAAATGAAAAGACAACCTACTGAATGGCAGAAAATATTTGCAAAGGATATGACTGATAAGTGATTAATATTCAAAATATATGAACAGCTCATACAGCTCAATGTCAAAAAACCAAACAACCCAACTAAAATGGGCAGAAGACCTGAATAGACATTTTTACAAGGGAGACATACAGGTGGCCATCAGGCCCCGTGAAAAGATGCTCAACATCACTAATCATCAGAGAACTACAAATCAAACCCACAATGAAATATTACCTCACACTTGTTAGTATGACTATTATCAAAAAGAGTACAAATAACAAATGTTGAAGAATGTGGAGAAAGGGACTCTTGGGCACTTGATGAGAATGTAAATTGGTGCAGCAACTATGAAAAATAGTACCGAGGTTCCTCATAAAACTAAAAATAGAACTACCGTATGATCAGCAACTCAACTCCCGAGTAAATATCTAAAGAAAGTGAAAACACTAATTCAAAAAGATACATGCACACCCCAATGTTCATAGCAGCTGTTTACAATAGTCAAGATATAGAAGCAACCTAAGTGTCCATCAACAGATGAATGGATAAAAAAGAAGTGGTACTATGTACAATGGAATACCACTCAGCCATAAAAAAAGAATGAAATTTTGCCTTTTGCAACACATGGATAGACCTGTTTATAATCTATAAACATTTGAATCACTATGATGTACACCTGAAACTAATATAATATGGTAAATCAACTATACCTCAATAAACAATTAGGCAAAAAAATGAATTTGCATTGGTTTTTAAAAATATAAATAAATAATATAATACTACAGCTTTATGCATTTTTATAATGAATGTTCTAATGTTACATGTTGTAAAATTTTAGTGAGTGTTTTTTATGTTAAGTATCCTTCAGTTTTACTGATATATTACTGGACTTAGTAAATTATGTGATTTGAGCTTTAGTTATACAAATTGGGAAAATCGTTTAATTTTTCTGCACATTAGTTTTATATCTGTGAGATTAAAAGCCTAAACTAGATTATTTTCTTTGTGTACAAATGATATGTAAATGTTTAAAAACATCTGTTTGAGATGATAAAAAAATAAGAAAACGTATGGAGGATGATATAACCATTATATATATACCGACTCCCAAATTAGCAAATGTCTTATTGAAGTATTTTATGCTTTTAAAATGTTTTTTGTAAGGGGTGGATGAAATGGGTGAAGGAAGTCAAAAAGTACAAACTTCCAGTTATAAAATAAAGAAGTACTGGGGATGTAATATATAAGGATGGTGACTCTGTCACAGTTAATAATACTGTGTTGCATATTTGAAAGTTGCTGAGAGAGTAGATCTTGAAAGTTCTCATCCCAAGAAAAAAGTTTTAACTATGTATGGTGACAGATATTAACTAGAATTACTGTGATGACTACTTCACAATATATAAAAATATCAAATCATTATGGGAGACTTCCCCGGCAGTCCAGTGGTTAAGAATCCGTTCTTCCACTGCAGGGGGTGTGGGTTCAATCCCTGTTCGCAGAACTAAGATCCCACATGTCACGTGGCTTGGCCAACAAAAAAAAATCATTATGTTGTACACTTGAAACTAATGTTATTTGTCAATTATACTTCAATTTAAAAAGTTTTTTAAGTAGTTTTTTGTCTTTAAAAATATTATATACATGCTAGAGCCCTAATGTAGTACTACTGAATGAATACCTCTGATAGTATGGTCAGGAATTCTGCATTTATTTTTTCTGACTTATAAAAAAATTTGTAAAAAAGACATTATAGTTAAAAATGAAATTAGTTCCTACCCCTCTCTGGTTCCATTCCCTCCCTCCCTCTAATGATTAATTGTGGTAATCATAGAGCTGTTCACAGATTCTTTTTCTTTTTCTTCTGGTCATGAGGTAAGATAGTGCTTCCTTATTCCTTTTTGAAGTTACCAATGGACATGTGATTTGCTTTTCGATTAATGAAGTGCAGTGGAAATGGCATGTATCCCCTCCAGGTGGAAGATTTCAGAGCTAGCATGTGATTCACTGCTCACCCCTCCACTTGCTAAAGTGATTGAGGAAGGTTACAGAAGCTCTTTAAACATAGTCCCAGAGTGACTATAATGAGCAAAGCCTCCTTCCTTCCTTCCCTCCTTCCTTCCTTCCTTTCAGCATGGGATATGCAGCATGAAAAGCAACAAGAAAAAAAAACCCTTTTGTTAACCCATTGAAATTGTGGAGCTGTTTCTTGCCAAGGCATCCCATCTAATGCCGGAAGTTTTACTATATGTAAAGTTAACAGTGTTGTACTTGGTGTTTTTAAAAACTAAATGTAAATGACATTCTACTGTATTTTTCATTTAGCAACTTGCTTTTTTTTTTTTTTTAACCTCTATTTTGTTTTTTGGATCTTTCCACATTGATACTTACAGCTCTAATTCATTGATTTAAACTACTACATATCATTCTGTCCTGTCAATTTATTACCATTGGTAAATCTATTCATTACTGATAGACATTTAGGAGGCTTCAACTTTTCCAGCATTTTAAATAATGCTGCAGTGAATATGCTTTTACTTGTCTTCTAATATACATTGCAACTGTTTCTCCACAAGTGAATTACTGGGTTTGTAGGTTATGTACAACTTCAATGTTATAAATATTGACGAAGGCTTTACAGCTGGGAATGGTGCTGTTCCTACCAGTGAGGATGATAGACAGCATAATTGGTGGTTGATTAGAAGGAGTATTCAGAAGTGTTTTGTCTCAAGAGTGGAGAAAACTGACTCTAGATTAATGATGCTAAAAATTTAAAAACAAGACCAGGAAGGATCAAGCCCGTTCCTGATAACCACAACCTAGAACAAAACTCAAGGATATTTATATGAATACAAAAAAATCCAGTACCCAGCAAGGTAAAAATTTACAATGTCTGGTATCCAATTAAAAATTACCAGATATGGCAAAGAAGCAGGAGAATACAACCCATAATGAGGAGAAAAACCAATCAATCAAAACTGACCTAGAATTGAAGCAGATGAATTAATGAAAATGGACATTAAAACAGTTTTTATAACTGGGTTTCATATGTACAAGAATTTATAGTAAAAATTGAACATACTAAATAGAGGATGGAAGATATTAAAATAACTCACACTTTTAGTGGTGAAAACTACAATGTCCAGGATGAAAAATGGGATGGGTGGATGGGATTAACTAGCAGAGTGGACATTGTAGAGGAACAGATTAGTGAATGTGAAATACATGGAAACAACAAAAATGAAGCAGAGGAAAAAAAGACTATAACACATGAACAGAGTATCAGTCAACTTTGGGCCAACCTCAAGAGTCCTAATGGTGGAGTAATGGAGTCTCTGTAAGAGAGAGCAAGTAGTACAGTAAAAATATTTAAAGAATTAATGGCTGAATTTTTTCCAAATTTGATGAAAACTCTAAACCCAGAGATCCCCAAAGTTTAACCAACCTCAAGCACAAAAACACGAAAAAAACTACAATAAGGTACATTTGTAATCAAATTGTTTGCAATTAGTAATAAAGAGAAAAATCTTAAAAACAGTGCCCCCCAAAAAAGGGCATATTATTTAGTTGGAAAAAATAACGATGATGCATGTTTATTGGAAACAATGCAAATGAGAAGACCATGGGGCAACACCTTTTCTTTCTTTGCTGAAAGAAAAAAAAGATAACCATAAAATTATTAAGACATTAATGAAAGGAATTGAAGACAAATGGAAGGTGTTCCATGGTCATGGGTTGGAAGAATTAAGATTGTTAAAATGTCCACACTACTGAAAGCAATCTGCAGATTCAGTGCAATCCCATCAAACATTCCATTGGCATTTTTCATAAAGACTTGAATATAAGACCTGAAATCATAAAACTCCTAGAAGAAAACATAGGCAGTAAGCTTCTTCCTATCAGTCTTGGTGATGATTTTTTGGATTTGACACTAAAGCAAAGGTGACAAAAGTAAAAATATACAGGTGGGACTACATCAAACTAAAAAGCTTCTGCACAGCAAAGAAAACCATTAAAATGAAAAGGCAGCCTACTTAATAGGAGAAAATATTTGCAAATCATATAGCTGATAAGGGGCTAATATCCATAATATATAAAGAACTCATACAACTCAATAGCAAAAGAACAAACAGTCTGATTAAAAACCTGGCAGAGGGGCTTCCCTGGTGGCGCAGTGGTTGAGAGTCTGCCTGCCGATGCAGGGGACATGGATTCGTGCCCCGGTCTGGGAAGATCCCACATGCCGCGGAGCGGCTGGGCCCGTGAGCCATGGCTGCTGAGCCTGCACGTCCGGAGGCTGTGCTCCAGAACAGGAGAGGCCACAACAGTGAGAGGCCTGCGTACCACAAAAAACAAAAAAAAACCTGGCAGAGGATCTGAATAGACATTTTTCCAGATTAGGCATATAGATGGCCAACAGATACATGGAGAGGTGTTCAGTATCACTAATCATCAGGGAAATGCAAATCAAAACCACAATTATCTATCACCTCACACCTGTTAGAATAGCTATTATCAAGACAACAAGAACTTAGTGCTGGAGAGGATGTGGAGAAAAGGAAACTCTTGTGCAGTGTTAGTGGGAATGGAAATTGGTGCAACCACTGGAAAACAGTATGGAGGTCCCTCAGAAAATGAAAAATGGAACTACCGTTTGTCCAGCAATTCCACTTTGGGCTATTAACCTGAAGAAAACGAAAACAGTTACTCAAAAAGATATATGCACCCCCATGCTCATTGCAGTATTATTTACCATAGTCAAGACATGGAAACAACCTAAGTGATTGCTGATGGATGAATGGATAAGGAAGATGTGGTGTATATAGACAATGGAATATTATTTAGCCTTAAAAAAGAATGAAATCTTGCCATTTGTGACAAGATGAATGGGCCTTGAGAGCATTATGCTAAGTGAAATAAGTCAGACAAAGACAAAGACTGTAGGACCTCACTTATAGGTGAAATCTAAAAAAACCAAAAAACATGAGCTCATAGATACAGAGAACAATTGGTGGTTGCCAGAGGCTAGGGATAGGGGTTGGCGAAATGGGTGAAGGGAGTCAAAAGGTATAAATTTCCGTATAAAATAAGTCATGGGGATGTAATGTATAGCATGGTTACTATAGTTTGTTTGTTTGTTTGATTTGACCGTACCGGGTCTTAGTTGCGGCACATGGGATCTTCATTGCTGCATGCGGGATCTTTAGTTGCGGCATGTGGGCTCTTAGTTCCGGCATGCAGGTTCTTAGTTGCGGCATGCATGCAGGATCTAGTTCCCTGACCAGGGATCAAACCCAGTCCCCCTGCATTGGGAGCACAGAGTCTTATCCACTGGACCACCAGGGAAGTTCCCAGCATGGTTGCTATAATTAATAATACTATAGTGCATATTTGAAAGTTGTGAAGAAAGTAGATCTTAAAAGTTCTTATCCACCACCCCGCCCCACAAATTTTTGTAACTATGTATGGTGATGGATGTTAACTAGAATTATGGCAGTGGTTATTTCACAGTATATACAAATATTGGATTAATTGTATGCCTGAAACTAATATAATGTTATGTCATTTATACCTCAAAAAATCCCACAGAATTATTTACCCACCAAAAAATATCCTTTAAAAATGCGCGTGAAGAAAGATGTTTTTCAATCATACAAAGCTGAAAGAATTCATCACCATCAGACCTGCATCATAAGAAGTATTTAAAGAAGTCCTTTAATAAAGCATGGAGAAAATGATGCTGGATGGGAATCCGATCTACACAAAAAAGTGCAGAGTACCAGATGTTGTCTTTATGTGTGTAAAGACTGTTTTATTAATATTCAGATCTCTAAAAGTGAAAATAATAACTATATTGTAGAGGTTATAACACATGTAGGAATAAAATGCATGGCAACAATACAAAGGTTGGGAGGGGAGGAATGGAAGTACACTGTTGTAAAGTTTTTAGATTATACAGAAAGAGACCAGTATCACTTCATGGTAACTGTTAAGTTAAAGATGTATACTACAAAGCCAAAATCACCCACTAGAATAATACAACGAAGAAACTCAGTAATTGTATTAAATGACATTGCCTTGGATTTCAGGAGCTATGGTGGTGTTTGAAGAAACAGATAATAATTAATAGATTAATAAAGGATGGCTACAGTTATAAACTGTGACCTTAAAACCAGAGCTCTCTGTTATAAATAAGAAGAAATAATTGTATTAAAATAGGATACATTAAGGAAGAAAGTTTTTGCATGCTTGCCATCAAATTTGTCCCAATAATAAATTAACTAGTGGAGCAAGCAATGGCAAAAGGATAAAATAAAATTGTGACTTGTGAAAGGATTGGGACCAATCGTCGAATATTAAAATTTTGGTAGGAAAATGGAAACAGAACTAATCTCCAAATCCCTTATACCCTTTTCTCTGTAGAGTGACATCTTTCACTTCCACAGAGTCAATGTGAGAAAATTGGACATTTTTTTTAGAGAATTTATGGCCTTGCAAAGAAATGGAAGAAGCTATAGAAGAGAACCAGTGACCTCTTTTTCCTACTGCCTGGACTTTTAAATTTGCTTCATTGTGTTATCTAAATTCTACCATCAAATGTCTTACTTGGGTTGAGCAAATGCAGATACCTAAGGGAAGGAAAATAAGAAGTTGTCAGTTTTAAAATGTACTAGTTAATCTATGCATGTATACATTCATCCATTCAGTTGACACTTACAGATCCTCTGCTGTGTGCCTGACACTATGGTAGCTGGTGGAGATATATTCATTAGCAACTTAGGGAGCTCACAGTTGATAGGATAGCAGGCATCTAAACAAATAGATTATAATAAAGTGTGATGTGTGCAATAATCCATTCAGTGTTCAAAATACAGAGGTATAATAAGACAAGGGTTAACTCTAACTGGAAGAGAACATCAGGGAATGCTTCCTGGAGATCCTGATGCGTTAACCTCTGGGCTGGATTTGAAAGCCAGCTAAAAGGTTTGAGTGGCTGAAGATATTGGGAGAGATCTCGTAGGCAGGGGAATTACATGTGTAACATATAGATGCTTGAAACAAGTTGCAGTCTAGGGAGCTACGAACAACTCAGTGTCATTAGAGGATAAAGAAATGTGGTGGGGAAGGGACGTGTGGCAGTTGCTGAGGCTGGCGTCAGATCAAAAGGGCCTGGTAGGCAACCTGGGTAAACTTACATATTCTAATTCTTTGTTGGGTTCGTTTGAAATTTTTACACACTCAAGCGTGTCTTTCACACAGGCTTTATTTCTCTCCTCTTAACCCTTGTGTCTTTTACTTCTTGCATTTGTCCTACTGCACTGGCAGAGACCTTCATTCCATGTTAATAAAACTAGTGAGACAAGAACCCTTACCTTATTCCCTATCTCAGAGTAAATGGTTTTGGCTTTCACCGTTAATGTTGATGTAGGTTCCTTATAGACATTCTTTAACAGATAAAGGATGTTTCCTTCTTTTCCACTGATTGCCAAGAATTTTTATCCTGCATGGACTTTGAATTTTATCACATATCTTTTCTTGCATCTACTAAGATACTCTGTGATGTTTCTTTTCTGTGCTGGTAATGTGGCAACTTATATTGATTGCTATTTTATTTATTCATTTATTTATTTTTACATCGTTGTTGGAGTGTGGTTGCTTTGCAGTGTTGTGTTGGTTTCTGCTGTGTGACAGGGTGAATCGGCTGTGTGTGCGCACGTGTCCCCATATACCCTTGATTGCTATTTTAAAATAAAACTAATTTTGCATTCCTGAAATAAACCAAACTTGATCATGGTAAAAAAAAAAAAAAAAAAAAAGGTGGCCTGGTAGGACATGATAACTGTGCTGAGGCTTGGCTTCATTGGTGATACCAGATGATTGCATTTTAGGCAGTAAACAGGCACAATTAAACTTTTGTTTTTGAGAGATCGCTTTATTGTCATTGTGGAAAAAGAAGAAAAGCTAGAAGAATGAAGAAAAGAAGATGGATCTATTTGGAGGGTAGAATTTGAGGATTCCTTTTTTGTGGGAGTTAAAGGAGATAGGGTCTAGGGTAACTCCCAGGTTTCTGATTTGTGAGTTGTGATGCTGGCAACTGAAATAGAGAATAAAGGAAGCTGAACAATGTTGGGATTTTAGGGGAATGGCAGGGAGAGGATGAAGATTGTGAGTTACGTTTGGTCGTGTGTGAATCAGTACGTGGATATATGTGGAACTGAGGACTAGAAACAGATTTAAGAGTTAACAGGGTATAGGAGGCTTTCTACGAGCCCCCAGACTAGCCATTTTGCTCTGTTTAATTGCTTCCGTAGCCCTCACACTTCCTCTTTGATAACATTACACTTGTAACTCTCTGTCAAATCTCTATTATCCTCTATTGGATTGTGAGGTCCTTGTTGAAAGGGATCTTATTTGTTTTGTTCACCAACTCCTTTCCAGTGCCCAACACAGTACCTGGTACATGAGACTGAATAAATGGGCATGGACATGAGTGCCCAGGGGAAGAGGGCATAGAGAAGAGAGGTTGATGGCTCAGGGCTGCTGGGTACAGTCATATGGCTGTGACTGTGTGTGACTCTGCCGAGAAGCAACCTTAAGGATTACCACCTTACATACGTGTATACAATGGAATATTACTCAGCCATAAAAAGGAACGAAACTGGGTCATTTGTAGAGCCGTGGATGGACCTAGAGACTGTCATACAGAGTGAAGTAAGTCAGAAAGAGAAAAACAAGTATCGTATATTAACGCATATATGTGGAATCTAGAAAAATGGTACAGATGAACCGGTTTGCAGGGCAGAAATAGACACAGATGTAGAGAACAAACGTATGGACACCAAGGGGGGAAAGTGGAAGGGGTAAAGTGGGATGAATTGGGAGATTGGGATTGACATATATACACTAATATGTATAAAATAGATAACTAATAAGAACCTGCTGTGTAGCACAGGGAACTCCACTTCGCTGTACAGTAGAAACTAACACAACATTGTAAAACAACTATACCTCAATAAAAAAGAAAGGATTACCACCTTACAGGTGTGAGTGGAGAAAAATCTTGCAAAGGAAATGGAAGAAGGAGCGCTTGGACAGCTATGAAGAAAATCAGGAAGGACTTTATCAAGGAAGTTAAGGAAGGGAATTGTTAACAGTTTCAAATACCCAGAGAATTCAAATCAAACATGAGCTGATGAGCTTATGAGCTGGTATAGGAACATAACCAGTATTTACAAATTGTTGTTGGCTTGTTTGCTGGTTTTAGCAAAATATCATTAAATGGTATTCTGTGTCAGCATAAGGGAAGAAAGGCATAAAATCAAAGTGACTCAAGTTCTTTAAAAGGGGTTATTGGAAACCAAGAGATATTCTCTCAATAAGTGCAGCAAAGCCATTTTTCCCCCTTAGTGTTGGAAGAGTTAGCTATTCCTTTGTAAGTAGTTTCCTTGTATGTGGAGATCATGTTAAGTGAAAAATGTGTTTCTTTAAATGTTAAAGTGTGGTGAGATGCTCAGTCTGAGAGCTGCGTGGGCACTAAGACCAGCTGAGGGAAGAGCAGATTGAGTGAAATGACAGGCAGGATCGTCCACACTGTTTAAATTCTTCTTTCTTTCTTGCTTTGTACATATTTGCCATGTTGTTATCATTGAATTTGGGTAAGTTAGTTGCTCATATGGAGCAACTCCACTGTGTGTTGCAGAGCGGGAGAGAAGAGGGAGAGGTAGGAAGGTTGAGAGAGCAGTGTGTTTGTAGTTTTGGTTTGCCCTGTGTTGTTTCTTTTATTTGGGGTTTAAAATTTTTCTTATAATATTGCTCAAAAATCTTATCAGATACGCATGTCTGTGTGATATTTCATTGATTTAGAACTTTATAATTGTATCACATTTTAGATTTTACAGATTGTCATGTGTATTGTTGCTTAATGCTGCAACAGCTCCATTAGGTAGACAGGACAGATTTTTTAATTTTGGGGGGGTGTTGTTGTACCAAAGATTCAAAGTTAAGCTACTTGTCAATATCATAATAATCCTGTGATCTTTTCATACCATATTGTTCATCCAAAAAGCATACCAAATTGTGTGTGTGTGTTTGTTGTTTCAATGTAATTAATTTTATTTTAAGGAAACATATACATGAATTGGAGAATTGTCTTCCTCTGGGCATTTTGGTGTCTTTTTGCTCTGCCTTTGTTTTTTAGGTTCTTGTTATCAAATAGGGTCTTTTAGAACTCTCTGAGAAGAAATAAAAGTTCATCAAATTTTGCATCACGTGTTAACTGAGGAAAAATATCAAGTCTGTATGTAGTTTGAAAAGATTACCCACCCCACCCCACCCCCAGAATATTGTGGTATCTTAGAGTGGAGCTCCTAATATAATTTGTGTACTGTTTGAGTTACTGGTCGTGAAATTAGTTAAGTGAGGGTGTCAGCATTTAAAAATAATGAAATAGAATAGAAAATATGAGTGCATTGCACATGATAGAAGTGTTATCTCCTGATACTTTTGTTTCGGAAATATATATATGTATGTATGTGCTGAGGCACAGGTATAAAATGTATTTCCTTACTGTGGGTCATGGTCAGA
Source organism: Tursiops truncatus (assembly GCF_011762595.2). Classification (NCBI taxonomy): domain Eukaryota; kingdom Metazoa; phylum Chordata; class Mammalia; order Artiodactyla; family Delphinidae; genus Tursiops; species Tursiops truncatus. Next base: position 128,530,362 of record NC_047034.1, on the reverse strand, counting down.
AAAGGTTGTAAACGCTGGCTCAGAAAACTCTCGTTCATTTTATCTTCTTCCAGCTTTTGTTACATTATTGAATGGAGAGCAAGCCCAGAATGCAATTCAGATGTTTCATCAATATTCATTTCGAGGAAAAGACTTAATAGTCCAGCTCCAGCCAACAGATGCTTTGCTATGTATTACCAACTTGCCCACTTCTTTTACGTTAGAAGAGTTTGAAGAACTTGTTCGTGCTTATGGAAATGTCGAGAGATGTTTTCTGGTCTACAGTGAAGTTACTGGCCATTCCAAAGGCTATGGATTTGTGGAATACATGAAAAAGGACTTCGCTGCAAAGGCTAGATTGGAGCTATTGGGTAAACAGTTGGGAGCATCAGCTGTCTTTGCACAGTGGATGGATGTTAATCTCTTGGCCGCAGAGCTCATTCATTCTAAGTGCCTTTGTATAGATAAACTCCCTAGTGACTACAGGGATTCAGAGGAGCTGTTGCAGTTTTTTTCCAGTATCCATAAACCTGTGTTTTGCCAGGTATGTATTTTTAAGTCATCATTTGCAATATTTAAAAATATCTGCATATGTATCTGCATGCACTCACGTATTTATTATACCTATGTAAATATCACAATGGATAATCTAATTCTAATTGAGTCTGTAATGAACACTTTAATATTATGGTAAATTTTATTTATTTATTTTGGTAAATTTTATTTTATTTATTTTTGTATTTATTTTTGAATTTTATTTTTTTATATAGCAGGTTCTTATTAGTTATCCATTTTATACATATTAGTGTATATATGTCAATCCCAATCTCCCAATTCATATGATGGTAAATTTTAAATCCATCCCTTTTGCTGATGGGCCAAACTATATTGTCTTTATATAATTATGTCTTAGCAAACCCATCACTTAACACATCCACCTTCTCATTCCATCCACTCTTGAACCATTCATGCATTGATCCCTTTATCCATCCACATTTTGTTTATCACCTTCTCAGTGCCAGACACTATATTGCTAAATGTCGGAAATGTAGAGAATAGAAAGATACTCTCTTAATACCGCACAAGTTTGTGGAAGAGACTGACAAGTAAGCAGATAATTGTAAATCCTGTATGAAGACTGATACAATGGAAAATAGAAAAGTGTTATGAGGTGTAAAAAGAATGCCTTATTCTATCTTAATGGGGTCATGGTAAGTGAGACATTTAGAGAAGATCCTGAAAACTGACAGCACCGGTAAGAATTTTCAAGCACTTTGAGTTAAATTAAATATGTTCTACTAAATAGGCAAAAATATATACTGTATACAACTGAGAGGTTATCTAGTCTAGCTTTCCATCTCGTAAAAAAAAAAACAAAAAACGTTATAATAATTGTGAGTGATCATTTAGCTTCTGTTAAAATGTTTCAAAATAATGGAAAATTCACTAGATCACAAGTCAGGCCATTACATATTTAAATGGCTCTCATACTGAATGTAAATATTCTTTAAAACTGCTGATGCTATGGAATTAAAATGACTTTGTCTTTTGAAAGACTTAAAATGATAGTGTCATTTATTTGGCATGAAGGTTATAATGAACCAGGAATAATAAAAATATTTTAGAAGTTTTCAAAAGGTTAATAAAGCCACTTTACAATGCCTTTATCAGTAGATCTGTTAAACTCAGGCTGTCTCGCTTGGTAGGTTGACATAGACTATATGGAAGACACAGTCTTCTTACCTCGTGGTCAGAAGGGATCAGATTACAAATCTGATTTTAAGATTTGGTTTGGTTAAAAGGAATGAGGTTGTAGGAGAAATGTTTGGAAGAGGTAGATATTTTTCCTTTCTCCCATGCGAATGGAAGAAGTTTTATGGAGGAAAAAAATATTTGAGGGCAGTTTTAAAAGGAAGGAAGAATGTGAAGAAAAAATAGAAATTCGGTCTACTACACAAAAAGCTTCAAAAATAAGAAAAGAAACTAAAAAGGACTGGAAAATGATTTAATTGTAGTATCAATTTATGGGATGCCAAATTCAAATAGAAGTATTGTAGATGTGTCTTCTCAAAGACATACGAAGCTGAATTTTATCACATTTATCACTTTATAGCATCAGTGTGTTTAAGATGATTCAGACATGTTCAACACTTAGAAATTTTTAGTGTCTTATTTTGTTCTTACTTTTGCTCTAGAAACTTTTTAGTGTCTTATTTTGTTCTTACTTTTGCTCTTTGTACCAGTCTTTACAGATCCAGGACTTTAGTATCTTCTTTTACACTCTTACAGGTGGGTGACTGGAAATAAATTGAGTTCTGCATTGCAGGAGTTTATTTAGGGCACATTCAGAAAAAGGTTGTGTCCTGAATATGGTATTTTAAACAAACCTGGGGCACAGTTTTCCTAAATAAGGTTTGCTTTGGTATACTTGACCAAATTCCTGGGATCTGCCTAAAATATTGAAATAACCTTTGAATGTGGTTCCTTCTACCTTTCTTCTCTTGATAATGCAAATGTTATTTTACATAGATATAAGATCCAGTAATTGTTCAGCATGTTTCATCGTCTGCGTATCTGGTGACTTTATTTTAAAGAAAGTTTTAATTATTGTGTCCCATATTTTTCTATAAATTATCAGTTATATATATAGCTTAATATATAGGGACTATTATCATTTGAACATTGACTTTTAAAATAAATCAGAGATTCAAAGAAGTAAAAAGAAACCGGACAGAATCTTACTTTTCCCATCTTCTAGAAGGACTGCATCTACCCAGCTAGTAAACTTTTATTTTCAGAAGGAAAGAATACATTATTTTCACCAGTATCATGCTCTGAGACATTTGTCCTTGAATTTTTAGATGATATACTTGTAAATAAGTATTTCTAGCTAAATATTAGAATTCCCTTTTTAATAAATGTATCACATCAGCTTGCACAGGATGAAGGTAGTTATGTTGGTGGCTTTGCGGTGGTTGAATATAGCACTGCAGAGCACGCTGAAGAGGTTCAACAAGCAGCTGATGGTATGACCATCAAGGGAAGCAAAGTTCAAGTTTCCTTCTGTGCCCCGGGAGCACCAGGGCGAAGTACATTAGCGGCATTGATAGCAGCTCAACGCGTGGTAAGTTTGTTCTTTTTTTAGGATATAAAAAAATTCAAGTAGTATTTTAATCTATCCAAACTAGTCAATCATTGATTGGACCTTCATTATATTTTTATTATGTAAAGATACCCTTCTTTTTTTTTTGACTGGCTAAATGGTACCTCTGCCAGATCAAGCCAGCAGTCAATACAAAAGAAGAAACTGTGTTTCATAACGTGTATTCATCTCAAGAAAAAATTTTGAGGAAATTTCATTTATTCAGTAAATGAATTCCTGTTCTGTAAGTTTTGTGTGCAAGGTGCCCCCTTTTTCAGTGTTCATAAGTATCCGTAGTAGAAGTCGTGGGAGGTGGAGCCTCATTTTTGTGCACGTGGCACGGTTGCTGAGTTTCCAATTCTGAATACATCTAGTCACCCACTTTTGCAGGTGGTACACCCTGTCCTCTTGGAGAAAAAGAAACAACTAGGTGGCGTGGTGGCCTTACAAATGTCTGGCATTTGTTTATAGCTGATCCCCCAGCAAAACTAGCTATCTCTCATCAGCCACTCTTTTCCATTTTCTACAGTCACTCTCTCAAATCCTCACTGTTTTCCTGTCTCTGTCCTTTCTATCCGATGATCATGGCTCCTACTTTATAGAAATATAAAGGCCGTGTGCTGGACTCATTCGTTCAACTTTTCTCACACTCCCCCAGAAAAAGTGCCCCCATTTTTTCTCTTAAATAGCATTCATTCCATAAGTACTTTTTGGGTACCTACTGCATGCTAGGTATGTTAGAGATGTTTAGGATTCATCAGTGAACAAAACAAAGATCCCTGTTCTCTCGGAGGGAGGGCTGTGCCTCCCCCTGCCAAAGCAGGGGCTCATGCCCGTGTCCCCCATCCTCAAGGATCTTCATCCTCACCTTTCTCCTTAACTTTCACTTGTTCACTAGCTTTATCCCATCTGCTTATAAATACACTCAAATCATTTCCTTTAAAAATCTTCTCTAAATACGAGCCTTTGTAATACTTTTCCCTCACAGCTGGAACTTCTTGAACAATTAGGTCCCACTCGTCACCTTTTCTTCTTTTCTCATTTCCCTCTCAGTCCAATGCAGTCTAGTTTCTGCCACCACTATTCAGGTGAATCTGTTCTCTTTAAGATTAACAGGAATTTCTTAATATTCAGTCGAAAAGGTACTTTTCAGTCTTTCTTTGCCTGGTTTCTTTGGAACATTTAAAACCAACCTCCTGGGACTTCCCTGGTGGTCCAGTGGTAAAGAATCCACCTTCCAATGCAGGGGCCATGGTTTCGATCCCTGGTCTGGGAACTAAGATCCCATATGCCGTGGGGCAACTAAGCCCACGTGCCACAACTACTGAGCTCGTGAGCCTCAGCGAGCGAGCCTGCGTTGCCACAAACTACAGAGCCCACTCGCCCTGGAGCCCGCGCGCCACAACTAGAGAGAAAAGTAGTGAAAGATCCTGCATGCCTCAACGAAGATCCCGTGTGCCGCAACTAAGACCCAACGCAGCTAAGAAAAATAAAAAATAAGGAAAATAAATAAAATAAATATTAAAAAAAAAATAAGACCAACCGCCTACTACCTTGAATTCTGCCTACCGTTTGTTTCCTACCTGTCTAACCGTCCCGCCCCTTTCTTCTCTTTCCCGAAGGGCTGCTATCAGTAGGCTTCTGTATTTGGCCTCCTCACTTTCTTCCTCTTCAGCACTCCAGTGGTTTTAGTTATTGCCTATCAGTGATGATTTTTCCAAGCATATAGTTTTGGACCCAATTGCTCTAAGCACTAAATCTGTATTTCCAAATGATATTTAAACAGCCCCTTTTTATGTTATATAAATAGTTCAATTTCAACATTTCCAAAAGAAAACTATTTTTCTCTGGGACCTGCTTTTCTGTGTTCTGTAATATCTATGTATGGCATCAGTTCATTCAAACTAGAACTGTCTGAATTAAAAACTCAGTTAATCATGATTGGTCTTCTTCACCTCCTCCCTAGATCAAGATGTCGAGAATATTAGCAAATCCTTTCAGTTCCACCTCCTGGTAACCATTAAATCCTTGAGACTTGTCAGCATCTTTGTCACTTTACTCAGGATCTCATTTTTCTCACCTTGATGGCTCGAATAACCTGCTCTGTGGTTGCCATGTCGTTCATCTTCCCCATTCTAACCCATCTTCCACGGTGCCACAAGAGTGATCTTTCTCATCCTCAAACCAGATTATGTCATTCTCTTGCTTAATATTCTTTAATGCGTGCATTAAGTTCAGTTCCTTACCATGGCATACAGGGCCCTTCGTGATTAGGTATTAGTAACAGTGAGGAATCTTAAATTTTTCTCAGTCTTAAAAGTAATGTGCTGCATTGAGGTTTTTTTTCTGTAGGTTCTTGGTACATATCCTTTATCAAGTTTTCTGATTTAAAAAAAATCATAAGTAGGTATTGATGTTTATCAGAGTATTTCTGCAACTATTGCGATAATTTTATGTGATTTCTCCCTAAGTTCATTAATGTGCTGAATCCAATTGATAGGTTTTTCTAATATTACACTATCCTTATGTTGTAAATCCTAATTGATAATGATTTTTTTCCCTATGCAGTTTGATTTTATTGGATAATGTTTTATTTGGTATATGTGCAAATGTGCTCATAAGTGAAAATGCTTAAATTTTTGGGTACCATTTTTACTTAATTTTGGAATCAAGAGAACATTGACCTCATTAAATGATTTACATATTTTTCTCCCCCTTCTCCTTTTCTTTCCATTTCCTGGATCAATTTGTATAAAATCGGGGTCATCCGTTCTTTGAAAGTTTGAGAGATCTCAATCTATGAAACCGTGTAGACTTACTCCTTGAGCCTCTTCCAGAAGGAAATCATTGATTACCACTTAAGTTTCTTCTGTGGATATTAGGTTTACTAGTTTTATTTTTCTCTGTGTGCTATATGTGGCATTTGATTATATTCTACAAATTTATCCACTTTGAGTTTTTAAATTTATTGGCACATAGCTATTTATAAAATTTTATTTAAAATTGTCATGTCTAGTCTCCTCTTTTTATCGTATATTTTATTTATTTGCATTTCCTTTTTTTCCCTTGATCAGTCTTGCAAACTATTTATTTTGCCTTTTAAAGAAACAGCTTTTGTTTTGTTCATTATTTCTCTTTTTTCTATCTTTCGCTTATTCTTGCCCTATCTTTATAACCTCCTTGCTTCTTTCTTCTTTGGATTTACTCTTCCCACCCCCCACCCCCACCCATCTTTAATGTTATCCGTGGTTAGCTCCTCTGTTTTCAACCTAGATTGTTTTCTGATGAACATAGTTAAAGTAAGCTTACTTCTATAACTAATGCTATACCTATGTGTCATAAATTTTATATTATGAATGTTTCAAATTTTTGTTATGATTTCCTTTTAGCTTAATTATTAGTTTTTTCTTCCAGTTTATACCCACCTAGGAATTTTTAAAAGCTATTCTTCTGATATAGATTTCTTTTGAGATATAATTGATATACAGCATTATGTTAGATTTCAAGTGTACAACTAATGATTCAGTATTTGTATATATTGTGAAATGATCACCACAGTAAGTCTAGTTAACATCTGTCACCACACAGAATCACAGAATTTTTTTTTCTTGTGATGAGAACTTTTAAGATCTACTCTCTTGGCAACCTTCAAATATGAAGTAGGGTATTATGAACTGTAGTCATAGTCACTGTGCACTACATTACATTCTCATGACTTGTTTCTCTTATAACTGGAAGTTTGTACTTTTTGACCCCCGTTACCATTTCACTCACCCTCCACCCCCTCCCTCTGGGAAACATCAGTCTGTTCTCTGTATCTATGGTTTTGGTTTTGGTTTTGTTTTTAGATTCCACACATAAGTGAGATCATACAGTATCCATCTTTCTCTGCCTGACTTATTTCACTTAGCATAATACCCTCAAGGTCCATCCATGTGACTACAAATGGCAAAATTTCATTCTTTTTTATGGCTGAATAATATTCCATTGTCTGTATATATATACACACCACATTTTCTTTATCTGTTCATCCATTTTTGGAAACTTAGGTTGTTTTCATATCTTAGCTATTATAAATAATGCTGCAATGAACATGGGGTCCATATATCTTTTTGAGTTAGTGTTTTTTGTTTTCTTTGGAGAAATACCCAGAAGTTGACTTGCTGGGTCATATGGTAGTTCTATTTTTAATTTTATGAGGAACCTCTATACTGTTTACCAACACTTGTCATGTTTTTTTTAACTATACTTTTTTCCTTTGTTTTCATTTCCCATCTACTATTGGATAAATTAGAATTTTCTTCTTCTGCTTCGAGAGTGAGATGTTCTATTTTATCCTACTGGTAATTGTTCCTAACTTACTAACACCCCTAGGTTGATCAGTATCTCTTCCTTCCCACTTAGTTCATTCTAAACTCCATCCTGCTTCTTCCTTCTACCCCACCTACCACCATATTGGGAGTACATAAAGTACATTTTTACTTTAGGGTTGCCTTAATTTTTTTTGGGGGGGGGTGCACTGCACGGCTTGCAGGATCTTAGTTCTCCAACCAGGGATTGAACCCAGGCCACGGCAGTGAAAGCACCAAGTACTAACCACTGGACCACCAGGGAATTCCCAACCTTAATGTTTTTGTTTTTATGGTCCTGGCTTTTGTATACAAGATTAAAATTAACTGTGATATTATAAACCCTAATTTCCATGTATCATGTAATATCATCATGCATTTATTCTCATTTCTCATTTTCAGAAAGGGTTTCATGTAGTAAAAACTTTTTAGACTGTGTATGGCTGGGAATATTTTTTATTTCTTTTCCATATTTAATAGCTTAGCTGAATATAAAAATCTAGATTCAAAGTTTTTTTCCTGCAGCACTTTGAAAATATTAATTTGCTGCCTTCTTAAATCCAGGGTTGACGCTTTGAGAGTGAAGATGATATTAATCTGCTTTTTTCTGAGATATGTTCTTCCTCACTGGAAGTTTTTAGTATTGGGGGGGGGTTTGATGTTCTTAAATTTCACACCAAAAAAATGTAACCAGGTGTGTGTTTTTCTATATCATATTTGGAACCCTTTCATTTTGTGGTCTTTAATTTTTCTTTAATACTGGGAAATTCTCAGCCATTACTTCTTCAAAGATTCCCTTTTTTTCCCTAATCCTTCAGGGACTCCTATTATATAGATGTTAAGACTTCTAGTCCCTTCATTGCCTTGGTTTTCTCTCTTGTTTTGTTTGCATTTTTCATTACCATGTTTTACTTTGTTTGTATTTCCCTCTTTATCCTCTGCTCATGTATTCTGGGAAGTTTATTTGACCTGACCTTTCAGGTCACTTATTTTGTTTTTCAGTCTCATACATTCTACTGTTTAACTTATCTGTTGAAGCACAGAGTAGAGGTTAAGAATAATGCTTTATGAGTTTCTCCAGTTTCCTCACCTATAGAATGGGGGTAATAACACGAACCCTATAGAGTTGTTTTGGGGCATTAAGTGATCTAATCCATGTAACATGCTTAGAACAATGCCAAGTATATATAGTAAGTGAGGGCTGCCATTATTTTTCTCTAACAGTTGTGTTTTTCATACTTCTAATTGGTTGTTCTTTATAACTGCTTGTCCTTGTTTCATGTTACCAATAAAAATATATTATCTTTTTTTTAGGATGTCTGTTATGTTTAGTTAACATTCTTATTATTTCCTATCCTTTAATTCTGCTTTGTCTCTTATAGGTGCTTCAGTTTGTTGCCTTTAGTTTTTGTGGCTACATTCTCCCCATGCCTAGTTATTTTGTTCTGTGGATACATATCTCCTTTGGTAGGGGGTATGGCGGTTGGCTTCTTTGTATGTGAGTGTTTAGAGGTTGAGGGGCTGGAGATGGAGGAGGAGTGCTGAAGGCTGGTCTCAGCTAGGGTTTAGGGAAGGCGGGCAGGAACCTAGGGCTGAGAACCTCTGCCTTGACCGTCTGGCCTTGACCACAGACAGCCCTTTCCCACCCCAGCCAGGCAACCCTGCCCCTTAGAGCCTCTTAATCTCTTCTCCCAACCCTGCTCTTTTCCAGGTTCTGCCTTCCTTAATTATAACTCTTCCACCCTGCCCAGTGGGAGGAAGGAAGTAGAGAAGGTTGGAGGATGTGGGAAGGAAGTTTTTGGTGCCTCTACCTAGTGTTACATGGTCCCCACTGTCTCTGAGTTTGCACAACACCCTGCTGTTAATTCACTGCTCCCAGGCGGTCACTGGACTGATGCTGCCCTTTTCCTGCTTTTTCCTAGCCATGATCCCTAGGGGGTGATGTGGAGGAAGGCCCTTCCCCAAGGACCTTCCTAAAAGGCCCTTCCCCAAGCTATCCTGTCTGTGGATCCAGCCTCTCTCACACTCTTGAGGCACTACCTTGTGTCTGTCCAGGGATTTCTCACGGGTTTAGTGTCAGGTTCTCAATCCATCACCCTCTCCCTCTTAATGTCACAGCTTGGGATGAGAGAGGGAATCCAGTTGTCCTTGTCGGTTCTCCATTTTCTCCTGGTTGGAAGTTCATAGTTTTCATCATTATATTTTACATCATTATATTACATCATTCTTCTTCTGCTTTTACATCATTATATTAATATTCTCATCTATCAGGCTGGCTTTTAAAATCTGAGAACAACTTCATATATTTAGGAAGCTACCCAATGACATGTATGTAAAGCCAGTTCATCTTTGTCTCATATTAGAGGATTAAGTTAATGAATTAAAGACTGTTATTATAAGAAAAATGTTGCTTTGTAAGGCATCCCACATTATTAAACTTGAGATCAACATTGTAGTAAGGTTCTTCTACAGTATCAAAATATTCATCCTGTGTCAACAGGTTACCTCCCTGTTAATAAATTCACATTCCCCTGATACCTTTCTACTTGTATGAAGAGATTTATCTGACTAAATCATTAGTCCTCTTAAAGCCAGTTTCTACTTAACTGAAACATTCTATGAGGATTTCAGTGTATGTTGTATGGTAGAATATCTTACAATTAGGAATTGTGGTAGAATGTATACAACAAGTATATAATATAAAGTAAGTTGTGGTTATCATAAAATAGATCTTATCAGGTGAATGAGAATTTCTGGAAAAAAGCCTTTACGGTTTCATCTTTGTGCTTATCCTTGTTCTAATGTTTTCTATTTCTGTATTCATCAAAGATGCACAGTAATCAAAAGGGCTTACTTCCAGAGCCAAATCCAGTGCAAATTATGAAAAGTTTAAACAACCCTGCCATGTTACAAGTTCTTCTACAACCCCAGCTCTGCGGGCGAACTGTTAAACCAGGTAAACTTCATGTGTGCTGATTAAACGTAGAATGTTGGCATGAAGTTAATTGTGCTGTTTTACATGAAAAACACACTTAAATTAGTCCAAGAATATTTATTTTTTCTAGAATTTATCAGTGAATATATAAAATATAATTTATTTTAATTAATGATCTGAGGTGAAAATATGTTTTGACTGTTTTTGATAGGGACAAACTGCTTACGGGTTTCCTGATTTTTTTTTTTTTAACTATTAATAAGTATTAAATATTAAACCTTCAGTTTAGTTACTGGTTGACATGAATTTGTAAACCAGGTAACACATGGCTTAATAAGGTAATATTTAATATACTACACTGTTACAGCCTATGTTAACAAAGGATATGATACTTTTCTACGTAATATTTTTGGCAGAATTACTTTGTTGGAAAGTGTTAAGGTCTGTTTCCTCTCTGCTCTTTCTTTTTCATTGTGAAATTGTTCCACTTTTTAGAAAATGAGAAAAACATCATTTTCTAAGTATTATGGAAATTTTTATAATATTGGCATACATTAAATATCTATTTAGTATTCATTGAGAAGAGTTTATTTACCTTTTGAAATGCACAACTGTGCATACACAAAATGTATGTTTTATCATTATGAGGAAATGAATGCCTATATTCAACACTAAGCTTTAGATTACAAATGTTTAGATTAAATATACTTATTCTGTTTCAGCTCCAACTGGTCTAACACCAGCTAGTATATTGCAATTCGGTTCTAGCACCAACTACCTAGAGTTAGCACAGATCCTACAAGTAAGGGCTTTGTCCCCAACAGGTCTGCCCCTACTTCAGACAGCAGCCGCAACTTCAGAGGTCCCCTGGTCACCTACACTTCTGACTAACTTGCTTCAAATTTGGGGGTTCCTGTGACCCCCTCAGGTTCAATAATTTGTTAGACTCACAGAACTTAGGAAAGCACTATACAGTAAGTCCCCACCCATACAAACGAGTTCCATTCCAAGAGCATGTTTGTAAGTCCAGTTTGTTTGTAAGTCCAACAAAGTTAGCCTAGGTACCCAACTAACATAGTCGGCTATATAGTACTGTACTCTAATAGGTTTATAATGCTTTTCACACAAATAATACGTAAAAAACAAACACAGAAAAATAAAGAAAACATTTTTAATCTTACAGTACAGTACCTTGAAAAGCACAGTAGTACAGTACAACCGCCGGCATCCAGGGGCTGGCATCGAGTGAACAGGCAAGAAGAGTTACTGACTGGAGTGGGGAGTGGGGGTGGGAAGTGGTAGAGCTGAAGGATCGTCAGCAATAGGAGATGGAGGGCAAGCTGCAATCTCACTCACGCCTGACGTTGATGGCGCAGGTTCTGGTTCCTTGCTGGATTCAATTCTACCTACCCTCTTGAAGAAACAATCCAGTGATGTCTGGGCAGTAGCTCTTTTTTTCTCGTCATAGATGACACGGTAGCACTGAATTGCATTCTGAGTGGCTGTTGCAACCTTTGTGTACCATTCTACGTTCAGGTCCTGTGCCTCAAAACTAACTGCCTCCTCAAATAAAGAAAATCCCCTTGCCACTTCCTGCGTCGTGAATCTCTTCGGTTCTTCAGTTACTTCTTCTTCCTCTTGTCTCTCTTCGTCCTTCCTCTGGGCCTCCAATTCCTGGCACTTCTTAGCAGTACCAGCTATGTCACTGCTGCTTTTACGCTTGCTTCTGGACATCCTGGGCTTGAAATAAAGATACTGTACTACTGTACTCCATACAGTACTGTACAGTAAAGTACACAAAAGCACAACCACTTGTAGAGGATGCACACACGTGATAAGGTACGCCAGTCACTGAACTAATTTACATGATTGGACATCTGAACACACATCTGCATCTTTGAAAGTTTGCAACTTGAAGGTTCGTATGTAGGGAACTTACTGCACTTATGATTACAGTTTTGTTTTAAAAATGTAACTCAGAAATAGCCTAATCAAGAGACTTAGGGCTTCCAGACTGGAAGGTCCTGACTGCAGAGCTTTTATGCTCTTTCCCCATGGAATCAGAGCACATCTGCCTTGCAGCACACATGTGTATTAATTAGCCAGAACTCCCTGCTGCAGTAACTTCAGTATCTAGAGTTTTTATTGGGGTTTTGCTATGTAGGCATGACTGACCATGTTATTGAACTCTTATCTCCAGTCCCCCTCCTCTCCCTGGAAGTCAGGAGGTTAGGCTGATATCATATGGCTCAAAGCCCTAGTCCTCTAATCACATGGTAGGTCTTTCTGGTATGACCAGTCCCCGTCCTGAAGCCATCTAGGGGCCCACACTGAGTCACCTCGTTAGCATAACAAAGACACTCCTGTCACTGGGAAAATTCCAAGGATTTAGAGTTTTCCTTCCAGGAACCAAAGACAAAGACCAGTTAAATTCTTTATTATACCAACAGTGTTCATATTAAGTACTTCATATAATCATCAATTATCTCTGTGTAGGAAGTAGCTTTAGAGGTGTCCAGCTCAGCCTACTATGCAGTCAGATATCCCTTCTACAATTTTAATGGTATAGAGATATCCTTTGTATGTCTTGACTACTCAAAACATAGAGCAGCTCATTATTTTCCAAAGCAGCTCTTTCCTGGTTTAACAAATTTAATTCCTAGGTTTTCCCTTGTATTAGATGGTGATTTCTATGACTTTTAGCCACTTATTCTAGTTCTTCCTATGAGGAAACACAGAATAAATCTACTCCTTCTTCCATAAGAAAAGCCTTCTAATGTTGAAGACAGCTATCATGAAACCTTAGTCATCTTTGATTTTCTTTGTCTTCTGTTCTCCAGACCAGTGGTCTCATTTTATTTATTTTTTGACTATGCAACTCTATCAGTAAAGTATATTTTTAGTAGAGCCCCAATATATACAGTATATGTATCACTTATATGTCAATTACATGAATGTACCTTTGTCAATCCATATATTAAGAAATGATAAAGCTTAATATTTTTATATTTTAAGATGAAAGTAAATACAAATAACAGTTCTCTTTTTTAAGAACAATTTATTTTTTTATTGAAGTATAATTGATTTACAATGTGTTAGTTTCAGGTGTACAGCAAAGTGATTCATATATATATATGTGTGTGTGTGTATATATTTTTTCAAATTCTTTTCCCTTATATGTTATGACAAAATATTGAGTATGGTTCTCTTTATACACCTCTTCTATTCTCTTTGTAAACTATGGCTCTGTATTTGACTTTATATAACATGTCATAGGATACGCTCTCTAGAGCACCCCCCGCCCAAGTTGTCCTCTTGTAAAGATACCTAGGTTGTCTGGGTTGCCCTGAAATATGGTGTACACAGATATGAATTATCCTATAGATGGGTTCTAATCAGCACAGAATGCAGTGGGATTTCCTTCCTATGATCATTATATTCCTATTAATGCAGTCCAAGTTTGTATCAGAGTTTAAAGAAGTATATTACACTCTTGTGTCTCTTAGAAAGTATAGTTCACACCTGGACTATCTTTAGTAACTTCTCCCCCAAATTATTTTTGTCTCATGTTTTCATCTAAGGTATGTATTCTCCACTCTGCTTTTCTACTCAGGTTGGTGTATGGCCATATGAGATTAGGCTTTTTTATTTTAGTGCTACTTTTACTGTTTTAAGAAAGATATATCATTATTACACTGGTAGCTTTTTCTTTGTTTGGAATGGCCAGTGAAGAGGGTTAAATACCTTACCTGAACGTTCACATGCAAAGAGACAGTGTATGGAAAGTTTCTTGGTGTTCAGGAAAGACAAGACCTTGTTAATCAATAAATTTCATTTGTTTTTCCTTTACTATGTTTTCTTTTTTTCCTTTACTATGTTTTTTTTTTTACTATATCTTAACTATATCCCTTACTATATCCTGAGCTCTTCACAGAGGCCTCTGAACAAACTAAAATAATTACAAGGGATCATAATTCCCTGTAATTTGTTTATATTATATGATACATATATACACAAGTGTGCCATATTTTACTGTGCTTCACAGATGCTATGTGTTTTTTTTTTTTTACAAATTGAAGGTTTGTGGCAACACTGCTTTTGTCAGATGATGGTTAGCATTTTTAGCATTTTAAATTGAGGTATATACATTGTTTTCTAGACATAATGCTATTGCACACTTAATAAACTACAGTATAGCATAAACATAACTTTTACATGCACCAGGAAACTAAAATAATTGTGTGACTTGCTTTACTGCAATAATCACTTTATTGGAGTGGCCTGGAACCAAACCTGAAGTATGCCTGTATGATATATTTGTATTTAAACCCTTGCCCAAACTTCTTTCTCACTGTATCATTTTTTCCAGTAACTGACACATATCTAGTTGTTTATTGCCTTCTCTTCCACTAGACTAGAGGAGGCTCCATAATGGCAAAGATTTATCTGTTTGGTTCATCTCAGGCATCTAGGACAGAACTGCTGCTTACAGTGTAAAGTACTTAGATATTGTTTACTGATTAAACTCCTTCCTTAATCTGTCTGTTGCACAACTTATACATACCTTGTTATATATGATCTAGTCTGTAAACTTTTAACTACTTTTCTGGTCTGCCTTCTTTTCTGTCTGATCTAATCTGTGCACGACCATCAGGTTGATTTTCCTCCTACACCTACTTATGCACGGCCGTCAGGTCGATTTTCCTCCTATGCCTACTTTATGTTACTTGAAGCATACTGATCTTTTCTCTTCAATCCAGACCTTCTAAATACCTTTAAAAAATACAGTATAGTGTAAATATTGTAGATTTCTTTCTCTCTGTCCTTGTGTGTGTGTCTGTTTTAAAGTTTAACTAGTATATAATTACTTAGAATCTAAATTGTATGTTTAACAGCTTTCTTGAGGTATAACTGTGGCACATTCATCTGCACATATTTAAATTGTACAAATTGGTAAGATTTAACACATGTATAACCCATGAAACTATCGCCATAATCCAAATAATGAACATATTCATTACTCTCAAAACTTTCCTTTTGTCTCTTTGTAACCCCTCCCCCCATCCCCAGGAAACTACTAATTTGCTTTCTGTCACTATAGTTTGTATTTTCTAGAAATTTATATAAATGGAGTCACACAGTATGTACTGTATGGCTTCTTTCCCTCAGCTTATTATTTTGAGATTCATCCACGTTGCTGCATGTATCAATAGTTTTTTTTTTTCGTTTTTAATGCTGAGTAGTATTCAGTTCTACAATTTCCATTTTCATTGATTTGTTGAACATTGGGTTATTTCCTGTTCGGGGTCATTACAGATAAAATTGCTGTGAAGATTTGCTTCTAATCTTTATGTAGACTTATGCTTTCATTTCTCTTGGATAAAGACATAGTTGTAGAATGGCTGGGTTATATGGTGGATGTATGTTTAAGTTGTAAGACACTCTTCCAACTCTTTTCTAATGTGGTTGAACCATTTTACATTCTCACCATCAGTGTCCAGGGCTCTAGTTCGTTCAGTATCCTCACCAACATTTGATATGTTGATCCTTTAATTTTAGTCTTTCTATTTGGTTTATCGTGCTGTCTCATTGTGGTTTTAATTTGAATATTCCTTTTGACAAATGATTTTGAACATCTTTTAATGTACTAATTTGCCATCTTTATACCTTCTTTGTTAATATATCTTTTAAGATATTTTATACATTTTAAAATTAGGTTGTTTATCTTCTTATTAAGTTGTTAGGGTTTTTTATCCTAGATACAAGTGCTTTATTGGGTATATGGGTTTGCAACCACTCTGTAGGTTGTCCTTTTATTTTCTTAACAATATCTTTTGAAGAGCAAAATTTTTTATTTTGACAATGTCCAGTTTATTATTTTTTGTTTTATAATTCATACTTCTTGTGTCATATTTAAGAAATCTTTGCCAAATTCAAGGTCAGTAAGATGTTCTTATATATTTTCTTAAGAAGTTTTATAATTTTACCTCTTAAGTTTAGGTTGATGAATGATTTCAAGTTAATTGTTATTTATGATATGAGGTAAAGGTCCAGGTTAATTTTTTTTTACAGTTGTTCCAGCATCATTTGTTAAAAAAGATTATCTTTTTTCATTGAATTTCTTGACACTTTTTTCAAAAATCAATTGACCATATGTATATGGCTCTATCTCTGGACTCTGTTTCTATTCCATTGATCTAAATGTCTGCCTTTATATCAATGCTACATTGTCTTCATTATATTACAGTTTTATAATAAGTCCTGAAATCAGTTAGTGTAAGTCCTTCAACTCTGTTCTTTTTCTCTTTGTTTTGCCGATCCTAGGTCCTTTGTATTTGCATATAAATTTTAGAATCAGCTGTCAATTTCTATGAAAAACGTCTGCTGGAAATTTGATTGGAATTGTGTTGAATCTGTATGCTAATCTGTGCAGAACTGACAACAATTTGCCATAAGTGTGGTATATCTCTCCGTTTATTTAGGTCTTCTTTAATTTCTCCCAGCAATATTTTGTAGTTTTCAGGGTATAAATCTTACACGTATTTTTTCAGATTTATCCATAGCATTTCATGATCCTCGATACTATTTTTTTATTGCAGTGATTTTCTGAGGCAGAATTCAGAGTCAGTAATTCAGTGGCATTTGGTACCTTCACAATGTTGTGTAATCACCAACTCTGCCTACTTTCAAACATTTTCATTATCTCAAAATAAAATCCAGACCCATGAAACAGTGACTTCCCATTCCCTCCTCTGTCCAGGCCCTGGCAACAACGAATCTGCTTTCTGTCTTTACACTTTTGCTTAGTCTGCATGTTTCATATAAACAGAAGTCGTTATGTGACTTTTGGTGTCTGGCTTCTTTCACTTAGCATGATGTTTCTGAGTACTGTAATGTGTATCAGGACTTCATTCCTTTTTTTGGCTGAGTAATATTCCATCGTATGCACATAGCATGGATGGACATTTGAGTTGTTTTCACTTTTCGACTCTTGTGAAGAGTGTTGCTGTGAATATTCATGTACAAGCATTTGAACATTTGTTTTCAGTTCTTTTGGGGTTATATTCCTAGAACTAGAATTAGTGGGTCATATGGTTATTTTATGTTTAACTTGTTAAGGAGCTGCCAAGCTGTTTTCCACAGTGGCTGCACCATTTTACATTCCCAAAGCAATGTATGAGGGTTCCAATTTCTCCATAACTTTATAGACTCTTGTTACTTTCTGGGTTTTTTAAATTATTATTAATTTTAGCCATCCAAATAGGAATCAACTGGCAACTCATCATGATTTTGATTTGAATTTCCCTAATGACTAATTATGTTGAGCATCTTCTCTTGTGCTTGTTGTCTATTTTTGTGTCTTCTTTTGGAGAAATGCTTAATCAAGTTCTTTGCCCATTTTTAAACAGGGTTGTGTGTCTTTCTGTTGCTGAGTTCTTTATATATTCTTGATACTATTTTAAATAGTATTACTTTTTAAATTTCAATTTCCTACTGCTTGTTGCTAGCATATACAAGTACAATTGATTTTGTCTATTTATCTTGTATCTTGCAGTCTTGCTTTCTATTTCTATCAATAGCAGTTATTGCCCTTAGGATTTTCTGTATAGGCAATCATGTCATCTACAAATAAACACAGTTTTATTTCTTTCTTTACAATATGTATACCTTTTATTTTATTTTCTTGCTTTATTGCAGTTGATAGAAATTCCTGAAAAATTTGTGCATTGAACTGATGAGAGTGGACATCCTTGCCTTGTTCCTGATCTTACAGAGAAAGCATTCATTCTTTTATTATTAAGCATTATGTTAGCTATAGTTTTTTATTCACAGATTTTCTTTTTCAAGCTGGGAAATTTTTCTTCTATTTTTATATTGCTGAGATATTTTATCATGATAATTGCTGGGATTTATATAATGCTTTTCTCCATTTATTGATATCATCAGTGTGGCTTTTTTATTTCTGGTCTGTTATCATGATGAATTATATTGATTGATTTTTGAATGTTAAACCAATCTTTCACTCCTACAGTAAGCCACACCTGGTCATGACATACTATAATCCTTTTTTTTTTTTGACCATGAACATCAGTGTTCTTTTCTTTTTTTTTTTTAAGACTATTTTCTTATACAGCAGATTCTTATGAGTTATCTATTTTATATATATTAGTGTATATATGCCAATCCCAATCTCCCAATTCGTCCCACCACCACCTCCACTACCCCCACTGCTCCGCTTTCCCCCCTTGGTGTCCATATGTTTGTTCTCCACGTCTGTGTCTCTATTTCTGCCTTGCAAATCCGTTTTTTTTTTAACATCTTTACTAGAGTATAATTGCTTTAGAGTGGTGTGTTAGTTTCTGCTTTATAACAAAGTGAATCAGCTATACAGATACATACATCCCCATATCTCCTCCCTCTTGCGTCTCCCTCCCACCCTCCCTATCCCACCCCTCTAGGTGGTCACAAAGCACTGAGCTGATCTCCCTGTGCTATGCAGCTGCTTCCCACTAGCTATCTATTTTACATTTGGTAGTGTATATAAGTCCATGCCACTCTGTCACTTCGTCTCAGCTTTATAATACTTTGTATATAAATTTTAGGTTGATAGTGTTGTTCAAGTCTCCTATATCCTTACTGGTTTTCAGTCCACTTATGCTATCAATTATTGAGGGGAGCAAGAGGCTCAATGGGAGACCTAGCCAAAATCTAAGGGTAAGGGCAGTTAGATGTGAGACTGTGGACATTTTCAGAATGTTTTAATTCTGGTTGTTGTTTTAAACTGGGAAATACTATATTCACTAAAAGCTGTGAAAAAATATTTTAATGTTTTATAACAAAATACAGTGACTGTCTGAAAAATGAGAGGAAGTGGTATTGAAATCTCTAACCATAATTGTAGATTTGTCTACTTTTCCTTTCAGTTCTAGAAGTTTTTGCTTCATATATTTTGAAGCTTTGTCATTTGGTCCACAGACATTTAAGATTGTTGCATCCTAATTGATGAATTGACCCCTTAATCATTATGAAATGACGATCTTTACCACTCTTTCCTAATAAACAGTATTTTCCTTTATAAGCAACTTATCCTAATGATCTAATCTTCCCATCATCTATCATTGAAACTGGTTCATTCTAAAGAAAGTGCTTTCTAATGGTCAGTTTTCCAAAGATGTAATGGACTGCCTCTGCAAGAAACAAAAATTTGGAACAAAGTTTTTAAAGCATGAATGAACTTGTAGCAGTGTTATGTATAAATTTCAGATACGTTTGATCATTGGATTACGTGTTTTTTGAAGTACTTTCTAAGCCTGACCTTCTATGATTCTAATTAGCTGTATATTATGACAGTTTACATCTAATAACTAGATGAATTGCTTCATATATTTTCTATCTCATGGTTCTTTTTGTCTGTATATTGTATGTTCTTAAAATATCTCTTCTGATATGTACCCTGGTATTTGTACTCTTAGACAAACTTGATAAAGAGTATGGTTATCATTTATTCCTTTTATCAACTATATACAGTATCGTTGTTTCTGTAGGTTTTTTATGAAATATCTTTAAATGTACATATTCTCTTCTCAATTGGATTATAAGCTTTAACGACAAGGACTGTATATTGTTCTTCCCCTCCCACCTGACCCACTGCCAGAATACCCAAAAAAAACTAACAAAAGTACTGAGCAAATAACATGGGTTCAATTAGTATTATACTTATTAAAAGGTGGAATTAGTTTTCTTGCATTAAGTGCCAGAGAAGAGAAAGGCTAGGTTTGGTGTTTTTCCATTAAGACAGAAGGTGTTGGAATTTAAAATCAAATTCTAGAGTTGAATCACAAGGAAAGGAGCCTGTCACTTTTTGTACGATGACAAGGTCAGTATATCATTGAACTTCCACCACATATGTTAAAAGTTTAAAGAAATATTCATTTACCCTTTTTGGAGTTTGTTTTATTTATTTTTGAATTCCATAGATATCATAAAGTTAAATTTTTACTTTTATTTTCTTAAAGCAGTTCTTGGAACACCTCACAGCTTGCCACATCTGATGAATCCATCCATCTCCCCTGCATTTTTACATTTGAATAAAGCACATCAGGTATATAAATAGCATTGAGTACTGAAGCATCAGACATTTGGAGTGAATATTTTGTTTGTTCTTTACACTTAAAGTTCTCAAGGAGTTAAATGAGTATTTTGTTTTCAAATAAAATTCTGAGTAATAAGTGTACCTACCTAAAAACAGAACTTAATAAGGAAATCAGATCAAATTAAGGTAATCAAAGCATCATAGTTTATATATTTATTGGTTCCTATCTGTAGGGTATTAAGAAGGGAAGAGGTATATTTTGTGGTATATTTTTCTAGAAATAACTCAGTAGCTCAAAACAAGTTTTATGTGGTCTTAACTCAAAAAAGTATTTACAGAAAGAAAAATAAATGAATAATAACTCTTAATTCTTAAAATTTAATCAATGTTATAGAAATAATTTATATATTTATGAGAGTAAAAATTTTTTTTCTTACCTTTTTCAGATAAGTATTTTAAACTATGTTTGTGTACATAAATATCCGTAATATTGGAGATAAATATTACCTACTAATTTCAGGTACTGTTTAAGGCTATATCTATATAGAAGCCTAATTACAAATCAAACCTAACACATGATAAATGGGTTGTTATAGGTTGAATGAATGAATGTCTGTTCCTAAACGCAGCTTTTTAAGGAAAAGGCTTATTTGTTTATTTTTCATTCTTAGAATCTAACATATGACCTGTACATTTTTCATTCATTTACTCAACATATTTTATTGAAAATCTAACATGTACTAGACACTCTGCTAGCCATTGAGGCTATAGCATTGAACAGAATATTCACAGTCCTTATTCTTACAGAATTTCAACAAATAGAGAAAACAAGCATTAAACAGTTAATTACAATAAGGTTTAAAGTGATATGGGAGGGGAGACCAGAGTATTGACAATATTCCCTTTACTTTAAAATAAAGACCAACTGCTTAATTTTGCCTTGAGGGCCTGTCTAAGCTGGCCTCTCCTGCCTCTCCTATGCCTTAGGTGTCACTGTCCCAGCTCTGGTGAACTGCTTGTGGTCCATGAAGGGCTTTCTTCTCTTCTCCTTAGGTCTTTGCTCCTGCTGTTCTTCTACCTGGAATACTTCCCACCGCAGCACCCCCTCGTTCCCCCAGACTTCACCTAGTTATTTCTCCACAGCCTTCAGATCTCTGTGCAAGAGTTAGTTCCTCAGGGAAACCTTCCTTGAATTTACCAATCTAAATCAAGTTCCACCACTGTTTGTTTCCATAGCTCCTTGTATTTTTCCTTCATACACTCATTGCCATTTTTAATTGTATGTTTTTATAATTAATTAATGTCTCCCCTCCTCAGGGGACTATAAGATCCATGAGGGCAGACCATATTGTAGCACAGTGCCTGGCACATAGAAGTGCTCAATAAATATTTGTTGAATGATTAAATGAATAAATAAATGATTGAGTGATACTGACATCAAAGCCAGAAAGGGGTGAGGGGAGGGGAGGAAAGATGGAAGAAAAGAAGGAAGGGATATGGAATTAGTTTCATGACTGTATGGTCACATCTTGTGTATTATTGAAAGAATTAATTAGTGTTGCCAGTAATTAGAAAGTAGAATATTAAGAAGCTGTTGCTTTTGCTCAGATCAACTCAGGAATTGAACTTTAAAATGAATTACACAAGTAGCTCTTCAAAATTAAACTAACTTAATGTTTTATCATTTTCACAGAGCTCACTTATGGGTAATACTTCTAATTTATTTCTTCAGAATCTTTCTCATGTACCACTGGCACAGCAACAATTAATGAAGTTTGAGAATATT
Organism: Tursiops truncatus; assembly: GCF_011762595.2. NCBI lineage: Eukaryota > Metazoa > Chordata > Mammalia > Artiodactyla > Delphinidae > Tursiops > Tursiops truncatus. The sequence continues at coordinate 128,508,078 of NC_047034.1, read as the reverse complement.
CATACTAATAATGTAAGTATGGAATTACTTTTTTCATTTGAAATGAGTTCATTCCTTTTCTATAATCAGGCTGTTGGTCAGATTGTTCATGAATTTTCACTTGTGTAGCTTTTTTATTAGGTTATGTCTTGCTGCCATGAGCAAAAGTCTTTTCTTCTCTTCTTTTGCAGAAACCAGGCTTACTTGGAGAACCCCCAGCTATGGTACTTCAAGCTGCAGTAGGGATAGGGTCACCGCTTCCATTGAAAACAGAGTTGGGCCATCTTGGAGAAACACATAAAAGTAAATTATGTGTATTTGCTGAGACGTCAGTAGACAGTCAGATTTGAGATTTAAAGATAGTGTACCTGTATTCTACTTTTATTTACAGGAAGGTCAGATTTGAGTTTTATTCAGTCATGTAAAATTTCAAGAGCCCTCTTGGCTTTTCTATTTTTAATATTAGAATACTATTGGTAGTTATTTATTGATGGACTTGCTTCTATGCCAAGATAAGACTTTCTCTGTTGGATATGCTTTAATATTTGATGAAGGTTCACAGCAGCATGAGGCAGAGACATAGATCTATTTGAGACTGACATGCTGCCCACTGGGCTGACAGCACATTACATAGGGATCCATTTAATTTCTGCCTGGATAAGAAACCCTTAGCTTTATTAAGAAATATCTGGTAATGATAAATTTAAAGTTTGATTGTTTATTTGTATCATTTCTAAAATGTGAGCTCCAAATTAGTAGTAAAAAAAAAAAATGTGTATTATGTGCTTCTAAAATATAACAAATTTGAACGGAACAATTATTTTTCTTTTCAGAATAATAGATGGTAGTATACCAGGATGGCTTATGTGATTTTGAAAGACACTTTCAATTTGAAGTTTAACTGAAATTTGTTGGAAGTGAGCATGCTGAGGGGAAAAAAGAGAAAGTCCACCAGTGATAAAAAAGAAAAAAAACCAAGTCAGTTAAATATGGGTAACATATTTAGCCTCTTGTACGTAAAACCAAGTCAAATGGTCAGATAATCAATTCAGACTATTGGAATTGACTGGGCAAAAGTTAAACCAGTACACAGACAGCTGTAGAAATTTTTATAGTGTGATAGAGTCTGTCCTAAAAATTAAGTATTGTATGCCTAAAAGCTTATACAGATATTTATATATAATTTGTGTTGGATTAAATAGCCATTTGCTTTAGCACTGCTGCTTTAAGAACACTGAAAATTCAAAGTGTCCAAATAAATATATTGCTAAAAGATAGAATTGAGAATCTATCTCTAAATAGTTAGTACTAAAAATAATTTAAGAAATTTGTTTAGTGAATTTGTAAAATATAACTTTGATTTAATTAAGATAGTTGTCAAAACCAGCTCTTTTCATTTAGTTTTGACCTATAGAGTTTTAAAAAATGGAATGGTTCAGGATTTTCCTATTTTTATTTCTTCCAGAATTTCTTGTTACTCCCTGTAAATAAAAATGTAAAACTTTAATGTGTTAAACTTCCATTTGGTGCTTAGCTACTCATAAATATTGATGTTTTTTTAAACCAGTGGTGTGCCGGTGTTTAAAAACCAGCTCTCTGGGTTAAAAAAAAGTCTTGATTTGTAGCATTTGTGGATTTCTGTGTGTAAACAGTCCAACCATGGCTGATTTCAGGTTACCCATGCAAAGACGTTGAACTCAAGATCTGGGAAGAGATAGCACAGTTGACTCTTACGAGCTGGTGCAACCTGGCTGACTAAATGTATTGTTGGGTTTAATGTAACTTTATTAATTTTTGAGTGTCAGAGACTTTTTTTAACTGAAGGCTTAGTTAATTATTCCCTTCAAATATGAAAGCAGGCAAATTCCAGTGACTGGGCATAAAAAAAAAGGCACTGATATAACTTAAGTGCCAAAAAGTATATAAATTTTGCTCTCACCTTCTAAAATGTACAATTAAAACTTGGAACTAAAAAATATAATATCCTTGAGATTATCCCGGAAGTTGTTGAAAATAGGAAAAGCATGATTACTATTAGAGGTTTTTGTTTTTCCATACAGGAGGCTGCTAATTTATAACCTTTAACCTCACCTTTTGTATTTTAACTATTCTCTAATAGGTAAAAAAATAGGTTTCTGCACATTCTGTCCATAACTTGACAAAATCAAAAGGACTATTGTGAATAAGCCTCATCTAACCAAAAACTATTTGCATTTGTGGTTCACTACAGCATCTAATTTGATTCCACCTCAAACAACTATAACAGCTGGCATGGGCATGTTACCATTCCTTCCAAATCAGCACATTGCTGGACAAGCTGGGCCAGGGCACGGGAACACTCAGGAGAAACAGCCAGCCTTGGTGGGGATGGCAGAAGGAAATTTCTCAGGGTCACAGGCTTATCTTCAGAGCTTTCCAAACCTTACTGCTGGAGGCTTGCTCACGGGACATCATAAACAACAACAAAGTCAGCCAAAAGGCCTGGAGATAAGTTCAGGGGTAAGAAAACTGTGTGTGTGTGTGTGTGTGTGTGTGTGTGTGTGTGCGCGCGCGCGTGAGTGTGTGCATGCATGCATACACATACATATAAATGCACACATGTATATACATGAAGTATATATGTGTATACTACATTATGTATATACTACAAAGGAATATATATATATATTCCTTTTAAACTATATCTTAAATGAAATTATTCTAATTCGAGAGTAATCTAATTTTTGGTTATTTTACAGGTGGTATAATTTATGAAGTATCAAGCAATCTTAACTATTTTTGAATTTCAAAGGAAGTTGATAATATACTTAAAGTATATAAATATGGATTATAAACTAGATAATTCCTATAATATGTCAATGACATGAAGGCTTTTTCATACTGTACATTTACTTCTCAAAAGAGGAGAAAATATTGGACTCTAAAAAAAAACAAAACCTGTCATTATAAACAAACAAAAATCCATCCTTTGATAAGTTATGCCAAATGATGTTTGGGATTCTGCTTAATTACTTGCCAGTTTGTCTGTAAATAAAATAATTTAACTTTTATAAAATGTTTTTAAAATCTGTTATTATAAAATATTTAAATATGAATTCTTTATTCCTATAAACATTTGCTTTTCTAAAAACTTTGAGATATGCATGTATAAATATAAAGGAATATAAGTTCAAAATTTTGTAGTTTGGAAAAGTGTAGTAGTACCATTAATACTTATCCAATTATATAATGATATTATTTATAAGGATTTCTTAGTAAATAGTAATGCTGTTCTTTAAAATATACTAATTTTTTCTAAAATGTATATTCTGTAGCTAATTAAGTATTATTTTAATATTGAAAGGTAGAATAAATTCTATTTTATCTGAAAAATTTCAAAGCCAGTTATTAATCTCTGGTCTGTTCAAAAGAATCTAATCTTGGTTTTAATTCTTGGTTTTAATTCTTGGTTTTTACCCCAAATTTTATTGGTTTATAAACCACTTATATTTGTAAATGTTACAATTGGTAGGTAGAATAAAGTACATTTAATTTTTTTTACTTGTACCCTAGAATACCCTTTGGATTAGAAGTGGCATGTGAGGAAACAATTCTTGTAGTTGGCTATATTCAAATATCAAAATAATAATATTGACTTTGTAAGAGGTTTTGGTGTCACCTAGTCATGGCAGGAGGTATGGATAGAATGCCTATAATTATACATTGAGGAAGCTAAGGTGGTTCTTCATAGAATGAATTTTAAAAATTTATCTGCAGGGTTAATTGCGTAAGTTATTGAGGGAAGTTAAATAAAACTCATATATGAATAGTCTGTATCTTTTTGCATAGAATTTTTAATTCATTGAAAGCACTGAGGTCTTTAGAAAAACTGGACTTGAGGTGATTCACATAATGGGCAAATGAGAGTGTATCTGGAAGAAGACAGGTGAAGTGGGGAAGGGCCTGGAAAACAAATCCCGTGAAGAAGAATTGAAGGAAATAGATAACATGGAACTTGGCAGGGGTTGACCAGCTGACATTTAATTTGACGTTAAAAAAAAAAAATTTACAGACTAGTCTAGTCACATGGTATTTTATGTTTCTCTAGTGGGCAGAATTAGTCCGATAAGTATGACACAGTAAAGCAGATTTAGGCTTAATATAACAAAGAACAGTTGAAGTTTTCAAAGAAAGAAAAAGTTTGACACTTCCACAAAGATGTGAATGTCATATCACTGAAAATGATTATGCAGACCCCAGGTGAACATCTGTACAGATTGTTGTAGAAGTGATTCTTCTTTCCTGACAATAGGGGCTTGGACCAGGTAACCTCAAAGTATGTTTTCCAAGTATGTAGCAAGATTTTGGACTTTGTTAAACAGTTGGTTAAACTCGGCTGTAGATTTTTAGGCCTGCATCTTTAATATTATGTTGACCAGTGATTCTTGATTCTGTCTTTTTGTCAGAATCACCACTGGAGTTTAAAAAAAAAAAAAAAAAAAAAAAAAAGATGGAGAGGGCTGGACTCTAACTTCCTCAGCCCTGAGAATCTGATTCAGAGAGATAGGGGTGAGATCTGAATTTTAAGTGTACAACTCAGTGGCATTAAGTACATTCACATTGTTTTGCAACTATCACTACTATCCATCTCCAGAACTTTTTCATCATCCCATATTGCAGCTCTGTACCCATTCAACAACTCTCCATTTTCCCTGCTCCCCAGCCTCCAGTAAACACTGTTTACTTTTCTGTCTTAGAATTTGACTATTCTAGGTACCCAAAGTAAGTGGAATGATACAATTTTTGTCCTTTGTGTCTGACTTATTTCCATCACCATAGTGTCTTCAAGGGTCATCCACGTTATAGCATGTATTGGAATTTCCTTTTTTTAAAGGCTGAATAATATTCTATTGTATTTATAGACTACATTAAAAAAATTCTTTTATTTATTTATTTTTGGCTGTGTTGGGTCTTTGTTGCTGCCCACAGGCTTTCTCTAGTTGCGGCGAGTGGTGGCTACTCTTCATTGCGGTGTGCGGGCTTCTCATTGCAGTGGCTTCTCTTGTTGCGGAGCATGGGCTCTAGATGCACGGGCTTCAGTAGTTGTGGCACACGGGCTCAGTAGTTGTGGCTCACAGGCTCTAGAGCGCAGGCTCAGTAGTTGTGGCACACTGGCTTAGTTGCTCTGTGGCATGTGGGATCTTCCCGGACCAGGGCTCAAACCCGTGTCCCCTGCATTGGCAGGTGGATTCTTAACCACTGCACCACCAGGGAAGTACCTAGACTACATTTTCTTTTTCCATTTGTCCATTGATGAACATTTGGGTTGTTTCCATCTTTGGGCTCTCGTGAAAAATGCTGCTGTATACAAATATCTGTTAGAGTCCCTGTTATCAGTTCTTTGGGGTACTTACCCAGAAGTGGAATAACTGAATCATATGGTACATCTATATCTTATTTTCTGAGGAACTGCTGTTCTATTTTCCACAGCAGCTGTACCATTTTTCATTTCCACCAGCAAAGCACGAGGGTTCCAGTTTCTCCACATCCTCACCAACATCGTGTCTCATTGTGGTTTTGGATTTGTATTTCCCCAATGATTAGTGATGTTAAGAACCTCTTCATATGCCTATTGGTCACCTGTATATCTTCTTTGCGAAAATGTCTATTCAGATTCTTTGCTATTTTTTAATTGGGTTATTTGTTTTCTTTGCTATTGAGTCATATGAGTTCCTGAATATATTTTGGATATTAACCCCTTCTCAGATATATGGTTTGCAGATATGTTCTCCCATTCCATAAGATGCCTTTTAATTTTGTTGATTGTTTCCTTTGCTGTAGAGGAGCTCTTTAGTTTAGTTTAGCTTTTTAGCACTTGCTTATTTTTGCTTTTGTTGTCTATGCTTTTGGTGTCATATCCAAAAAATGATTGCTAAGACCAATGTCAAGTAGCTTTTCCCCTATATTTTCTTCTAGTTTTATGGTTTCAGGTCTTATATGTAAGTGTTTAATCCAGTTTGAGTAAATATTTGTGTGTGGTGTAAGATCAGGATCCAGTCTCATTTTTTTCCATATGGACATACAGTTTTCCCAACACCCATTTATTAAAGAGAGTGTCCTTTACCCATTGTGTATTCTTGGCACCCTTTTCAAATACTAGTTGACCACATATATATGGCTTTATTTTGGGGCTCTATTCTTTTCATAGGTCAGTGTGTCTGTTTTTATGCAAGTACCATAACTGTTTTGATGACTATGGCTTTGTAATGTAGTTTGGAACCAGGAAGTGTGATGCCTCCGCTTTGAACTTTCTCTCAAGATTGCTTTAGCTATTCAGGATCTTTTGTGGTTCCACATAAATTTTAGGATTGTTCGTTCTATGTCTGTGAAAAGTGCCATTGAAATCTTGATAGGGATTGCATTGAATCTGTAGATCGCTTTGGGCAGTGTGGACATTTTAACAATATTAATTCTTCTAATCCATGAACCCAGGATATCTTTCCAGTTATTTGTGTAATTTTTGATTTCTTTTATCAATGTCATATAATTTTCAGTATACAGTTCTGTCACCTCCTTGGCTAAATTTATTCCTAATGGCTAAATTTATTCCTAAATATTTTAGTCTTTTTGGTAGTATTATAACTGGGATTGTTTTCTTAATTTCTTTTTTAATAGTTCATTGTTAGTATATAGAAATGCAACAGATGCAAACAGAGATGGTTTAATTTCTTCCTTTTTGATTTAGATGCCTTTTATTTCTTTTTTCTTGCCAAATTGCTCTGGCTAGGACTTCCAATACTATGTTTAATAAAAGTGGTGAGAGTGGGCATCCTTGTCCTTTTCCTGATCTTAGAGGAAAAGCTATGATGTTAGCTGTGGGCATGTCCTTTATATATGGCTTTTATTATGTTGAGGTATATAGATTTCCTCTATGCCCAGTTTGTTGAGAGTTTTGATCATGAAATGATGTTGAATTTTGTCCAAGGTGTTTTTTGCATCTGTTGAGACAGTCATATGGTTTTATCCTTTATTCTGTTAATGTGGTGTATCACATTTATTGATTGGCCTGTGTTGAACCATCCTTGCATCCCAGGGATAAATCCCACCTGATCACAGAGTACAATCCTTTTAATGTGTTGTCACGTTCAGGTTGCCAGTATTTCATTTAGGGTTGCTAGTATTCTGTTAAGGATTTTTTTTTTTTTTGTAGTACGCAGGCCTCTCACTGTTGTGGCCTCTCCCGTTGCGGAGCACAGGCTCCGGACGCGCAGGCTCAGTGGCCATGGCTCACGGGCCTAGCCGCTCCACGGCATGTGGGATCTTCCCGGACCGGGGCACGAACCCGTGTCCCCTGCATTGGCAGGCGGACTCTCAACCACTGCGCCACCAGGGAAGCCCTGCTCTAATCTTTATTATTTCCTTTCTTCTGCTAATTTTGGGCTTGGTTTGTTCTTCTTTTGCTAGTAACTTGAGGTGTAAAGTTAGATTGTTTCTTTGAGATCTTTCTTTTTTCTTCATGTAGACATTTATTGCTATAAACTTCCCTTTTAAGATGCTTTTTCTGCAGCCCATAAGTTTTTGTATGTTGTGTTTCCATTTTCATTTGTCTCAAGATACTTTCTGATGTCTCTTTTGATTTCTTCTTTGACTTCTTTGTTATTCAAGAGTGTGTTATTTAATTTCTACATATCTGTGAATTTTCCAATTTTCCTCTTAGTATTGATTCCTGGTTTCATACCATTATAGTCAGAACAATCCTTGATATGATTTCAGTACTCTTAAATTTGTTAAGACTTGTTTTGTGGCCCTACATATGATCTTCTTTTTTTCTTTGCTTCTGTTTTTGATGTCATCTCCAAGAAATGATCACCAAATCCAGTGTTATGAATCTTTTCACCTAAGCTTTTCTTTTAAGACTTTTATAGTTTTAGCTCTTACAACTAAGACTTCGATACATTTTGAGTTCATTTTTGTATGTGGTGTTAGGTAAGGATCCACTTCATTCTTTTATGTGGATATCCAGAATTCCCATCATTTTTTGTTGACAAGACTGCCTATCCCCATTGTGTAGTTTTGACACTTATTGAAAATTATTTAACTATATATGCAGTAATTTGTTTCTGGGCTCTCTATCCTATTCTGTTGGTCTTTATGTTTGTCTTTATGCCAGTACCATACTGTTGAGACTACTGTAGCTGTGTAGTAAGCTTGAAAATTAGAAAGTATGAGCCTTCCATTATTGTTCATCTTTTTCAATATTGTTTTGATTGTTTGGGGTTCCTTGATATTTCACATCAATTTTAGGATGGAGTTTTCTATTTCTGCCCAAAAAAGTTAGAATTTTGATAGAGATTATATTGAATTTGTAGATCACTTTGGTTAGTATTGACATTTAAACAATATTAAATCTTCCAATACATGAACATGGGATGTCTTTTCATTTATTTATGTCTTTAGTTTCTTTCAGCAATGTTTTGTAGGTTTAAGGGTACAAGTATTTCTCCTCCTTGGTTCAGTTAATTCCTAATTACTTTATTCTTTTTGATGCTATTGTAAGTGGAAATTTAAAAAAAATTTCCTTTTGGATTGTTCATTATTCGTGTATAGAAACACAACTGATTTTTGCATGTTGATTTTATGTCCTGCGACTTTGCTAAATTCTTTTATTAGTTCTAACGTTTTGTGCGTGTGTGTGTATGTAAACTTTAGGATTTTCATGTCACCTGCAAAGAGAACTAATTTTACTTCCTCCTTTTCAGTTTGAAAGCTTTTTAGTTTTCTTTTTCCTGCCTAATTGCTCTGGCTAGAACTTCCAATACTATATCGAACAGACATTGTGAAAGCAGGTATATTTGCTTTTTCTTGATCTTAGAACAAGATCACCATTGAGTATAATGTTGGCTTTTTGTTATGTTAGGGTAGTTTCCTTCTATTAGTTGTTTGTTGAAAGTGTTTAATTTTAATCATGAAAGTGTGTTGAATTTTGTCAAATGCTTTTTTTTGCATTAATTGAGACGATCATGCATTTCTTCCTTCAATCTGTTAGTGGGGTATATTACATTGAATGATTTTTGTATGTTGAATCATTCTTGCATTCTAGGAAGAAATCCCACTTGGTTATGGTGTATAATCCTTTTAATAATGTGCCAAATTTGGTTTGCTAGTATTTTGTTGATGATTTTTGCATCAATATTCATAAGGGATATTGTTTTGTAGTTTTCTTGTAGTGTCTTTCTGGCTTTGGTACCAGTGTAATACTGGTCTCATAGAATGAGTTAGGAGGTGTTCTCTCTTCAATTTTGTGGAAGAGTTTGAGAAGGGTTGATGTTAATTCCTTGTAGAACTTGGTAGAATTCTCCAGTGAAGCCATTTGGTCCATGACTTTTCTTTGTTGAGAGACTCTGTATTTATTTATTTATTTAATTTTTGAGTTTTTAAAGTGATTCTCATGCATAGCTAGAGCTGAGAATCCCTGCTATGGATATAATCTGATTACTTTAGCAGTTTGAGTACTTTAGAAACAAAATCAGAAACTTCTTTGCTGGCTACCTTTCCTTTACTCAATCACTGGATTTCCTCTAGAGTTCTGTCCCTTCTCATGCTATATGCTTTCCTTTGGCATATATCTTATGGTTTTAGCTCCCATTTGTAACCTTATGGTTCCATCTTAGACTTCTCTTGAACTATCTTATCTACTAGACTGAATTTCTTAAGGATAGTGCCCCTGTCTTACCCATTTTAGTATTACCAATGCTTACCACAATGCCTAGAGCATAGTAAGTATTCAGTATACACATATTAATGAATGAATACCTCTTCATCTGTGATTTACATATCACAAGCAAATGTGGACTTTTGGGGTGGCTTATGAAGATGTACGAAACAGCTTCCTCTGTCTAAATACAATAATATTGGCCAGATAAGGAACAAATGTAAGGCGCTTTGGCTCTCAAATATAGAAAGAAGCTCTTGAGATTATGCTTTCTTCATTCTGTTCAGGGAACAAAATAAAAATTAATTTGAAAGAAAACATAGCTACTAGCATTAACCAACCTGAATTGCGTCTTATTTTAAAATCTTTACCATCCTAGAGTGAAAAGTAAAAATTCTGACAGAATAATATGAAATATACTGAAGAATCAGCCCATGATTTTGTCTCATTTTTCTGTTAAAGAAATACTAGAACCCTTACACCTAGTTATATAAAAATATACTGATATCAGGACTTCCCTGGTAGATTCGTAAGGAATCCGCCTGCCAGTGCAGGAGACATGGGTTCGAGCCCTGCTCCGGGAAGATCCCACATGCCACAACTAGAGAAAGCCTGCGTGCAGCAACGAAGACCCAATGCAGCAATAAATAAATAAATAAATAAGTTTATTTTAAGTATATATATACTGATATCATATATTTTCAATAAATATGAATTTCTAGGGTTATCATCTAAATGTTGAATTGGATTTTATTAAATCCATTTATTTTATTTGGTATTATTTTTAATACCAGAGATAAATAAACTTTGCCTTTGTCATATGGCTGTGGCCAAATATTAAGTAAATATTTTAATAAGTAAACGTTGATGATAGTGTTTCTGAAAATAAGGTATGGGATTTGTTTCTTCTCGTGAACATGAATTCTCTCCTGGTTCAAATGAGAAGGTTGTACAAGATGGCCTTTAGTTCTCTTTCAGATCTAAAGTTCTGTGGTTCTAGAAAAGCTTTTTAAAACTAATTGGAAAAATAGTAGCAGGTGAAATGTGATCATTTTAATCAGTATCCAGAAATATTTCACAAATTTATAGCTTCAAACGTTAGGTTTCACAAATTTTTATCATACTAGACCAGATTTATTGAAGAACAAGTATTTCACTACTCTTCCTGCATTTTTATTTTCTTGTACCTCTTATTAAGCACCCACTCTCTTGTTTTTGATAAATAGGCTGCCTCTAAGAATCAGACTTCACTCTTGGGAGAACCACCGAAAGAAATTCGGCTCAGTAAAAATCCATACTTGAACTTAGCAAGTGTGTTGCCCAGTGTGTGCTTATCATGTAAGTAAGAGCTCAGTATTAGTATTTTGGAGTTTTAAAAATTATTGTTTTTTAATTTATTTAATTTATTTATTTTTGGCTGCATCGGGTCTTCCGTTGCTGCGCGGGGGGCTTTCTCTAGTTGCGGCAAGCGGGGGCTACTCTTCGCTGTGGTGCGCGGGCTTCTCATTGCGGTGGCTTCTCTTGTTGCGGAGCACGGGCTCCAGGCGCGTGGGCTTCCATAGTTGTAGGTAGCTCGCTGGCTCAATAGTTGTGGCTCGTGGGCTCTAGAGTCAGTAGTTGTGGCGCACGGGCTTAGTTGCTCTGCAGCATGTGAGATCTTTCCGGACCAGGGCTTGAACCTGTGTCCCCTGCATTGGCAGGCGGATTCTTAACCACTGCACCACCAGGGAAGCCCAGTATTTTGGAGTTTTATTGAATACTTTTCATAATGAGTTTTACTTTAATTTTTAACTTAATGGAAGCAAATAATGCGTATTAACCAGTTAAACCCCGTGTTATGACCCTAGTCCATAGATTGAAAGAATAACTCAATTAAAGCTTTTAAAATGCATTCTATTTTATTTAAGGAAAACATCTTTTATAATGTTATTAAGCATATAATCAATTTATTGAATTTTATGGAATCATGATTGAAAATAATTGGATTAAGGAATTATTTGACAATACTATAATTCTGTACAATATATATAGAATCATATTTCTAAAATATGAAGTTTAAACCTCTATGGAACCTAATATAGCCGGAGTATTTGCCAAATACCCCCCAATATGTTAGTTACTAATAATCGGCAGAAGTGGAATTCTCATTTACTCTTTTAGAGGCCCTCCTCAAGCCTTCAATTAGTAAATTAAAACTATTAATTCAAATATAGTTTTAAGAGAAAATCACAAATGTGGTGTGCTCTAGGCACTAAGATATTCACTATAACATTGGTTTTCAATAGTGAAACATTGGAAAGTGCCTTAATGGTCATCAATAGGGAAATGGTTAAATAGTTTGTCATAAAATGGAATATATAATTGAGGGAGTGCTATGTGTACTAATATGAAATGATCTCTAAAGCAAATGGTTAAGTGGAAGAAGCAAATGTGTGCATAGAATGATTCCATTTATGTTTATTTAAAGCTATGTATTCTTATATGCATGTATTTGAATGTGTAAATGCATAAAGTAAATCTGAGAAAATTAATTCTAAACTGTTACGTCTGGGAAAAAGAATAGAACTGAATGAAAAGAGGTGAAAGATAAATTTTGTTCTTAGTATACATTCTTTGTATTTTATGAAGTATCCTCTTGAACCAAAACATTAATTTGTAATTACTTAACTAATTTGTAATTAAACATTAAAAAAATTTTTAAAGCCAGAAAAAAATTTAATGTGCTTCTGGTATGCCTACTGTATTTTTATCTGATCTAAAAACTGATGGTTACACCTATTGCATTAATAAGAACGGTTAATTTACATTTCGTATGCCTTATTTCAGAGATTAGACGTATACTTTTTAAATGTTTCCATCAAGATCATTTACCCATAGGTCAGGCTTCCATTTTCATTGTTTTAAACAAGTGAGACAATATCACATACTATGTATTTTTCCCTCAGGAATAATAAATGTAGATATTTACTGGCAAACTAAAATTTGTGTTCTATTTGAGAATATGCTGAATTAACGGGTTTTGTACTCTGTAATTTATAATAAAACCAGCCAACTGAAATATATGTATTGATTTTGCCTTAAGCCCCTGCAAGTAAAATCACTCTACAGAAGACTGGAATTGCAAGCAACATTCTGGATGCAATCTCTCAGGGAAATGAATCGCAGCACACGTTGGAGAAGTGCATTGCTTACTCTCAACCTTTTGGTGATTATGCCCAGGTACATGAATCTCAGGTTTTGATGATATATAGAAAAATTGCTTCAACTATATACTGAGTTCACTGGATATGAAAATGTGATTCTTGTAATATCATAAGGAATTAAAATTGCACTGATCTATACAATACTCTTGCTCGCCATTTGGAATTTTAGGACATGTTCAGAAGATTGCTAAGTATGATTTTGCCTAGATATTTACATTGCATTGTTTACACCAGTGGTGAGCAAATGACAGAGCAAATCCAGCCCACAACCTGTTTTGTAAATAAAGTTTTACTGGGATACAGCCACATCCATTTATTTGCATGTTGTCTATGGTGCGTTGTGCTACAACGGCAGAGTTGAGTAGTTACAACAGGTACTGTGTGGCCCACAGGATCAGATATTTACTCTCTGGCTCTTTACAGAAAAACTCTGCTGACCTCTGGTTTACACCAGTGTAGACTTGACTAAGAAGCCCAAGGAAATGCCTCTGTTCTTCCCCACCGCTTGTGTATGTAGAGACATGATCATAACTAGCACTATTATGCTAACTCTTAAAACAATCAGTCAATCAGTAACATTAAAAGTATTACATTCAGGGCTTCCCTGGTGGTGCAGTGGTTGAGAGTCCGCCTGCCGATGCAGGGGACACGGGTTCGTGCCCCGGTCCGGGAGGATCCCACCTGCCGTGAAGCGGCTGGGCCCATGAGCCATGGCCGCTGAGCCTGTGCGTCCGGAGCCTGTGCTCCGCAACAGGAGAGGCCACAACAGTGAGAGGCCCGCGTACCGCAAAAAAAAAAAAAAAAAAAAAAAAAGTATTACATTCAAAAGACACACTTTGTCATTACTTAAATATGTCCATTTCGCTTTGGCCTTTTCTCCTTCAGCTTATTCTTAGTGGCTTAAGCTAAGAGTGTATATCATGTTAGTAGTATATGATTATGTAATCTTACAATTAACAATTGTAAGAGTCTTACAATTAACAATTCTGATTCTTTCTTATTTCTCAGAGCAGTCACCTTCTCAGCTCTTTCCTGTCTGGGGGAGCAATACCTCCACTTTGCTTTTCTTAGAGCAGCTGTGTTGGCTTCACCTGTCTCTAATAAACTTAGAAAAGAAAACCTATGCAAATTCACTTAGAACAATTGATGCCTGATTATGCTTTTATGATGGGATACTAGAAACACAGGTCAAATGGATTCTGTAGAAATGGTAAAGCTGGATATAATGAAGTCTCTTACCTACCTGTGGAAAAGATGGAGAAATATGAATTGGAAGATGATGCAATTAGATAGCAACATACCTATATTTAAGGAACAGTAATCATGAATTGATGCAATTTGGAAGGCATTCTCTTCTGTGTTTCATAAAACTCCATCATTGTTCCCTTATTTGTTAACATTTTAAGTAATGACTTAGATGAGAACATTAATTATGTGCTGATTATATTTACAGGTGACAAAAGGCAAAGAAGTTATCAGAGATGTGTAAAATCATTTATGAATAATTTATAGTTGTGAAAATTAGAAACAACCTAAATTTCCAACAATCTATAAGACTGAATAAACAAATTATGTCATATTTTTATCAGGAAATATAATGCAGATATTAAAAATCATGTAAAACAATGTGTAAACACATGGTAAATTTTCATAATCTATTTTTAATCTCAAAAATTTATAAAATATAGTCATGTGCAATTCTAATTTTTTGGGTTTTTTTTTACAAGGAACAAAATTTACTTTCATAAACAAGAGGAAGCACAATAAATTTTTAAAAATACTTAAATGTGTGATTTAAGCTTTAAAAGTTATTTTTATACTTTTTCATTTTTGAAATTTGTGTTGCTTTTCTCACTAGCAGTTTTGCTTGTTAGATTACTGTGTTTTATTATATACTTATATCCATAGAAAGACCTTTCCCATTTACTCATGGAGAAATTCTGTGATAAAGATGCCTTTGCATTGCCAGCCTTCCTCCTGCCTCTTCACTTGCTTAACCAGAGAAATTGTGGAGGTGTGCATCCTCCCTTGATTCAGTGTCTCCTTGGACACTCCCTGCTGTTTCCTCATGCTTGTTCATGTTGTTTTCTCTCCTTATGTTCTTTCATCCTTATAACCTAAACTTAATTAAATGTTACCAACTGAATAACTAGTAAAAGTTGGTCATGCTTTAGGAATTCCTTCTGTTTCCACTGTTAGAATGCAGGAAAAGGTCCAAGGAAAAGAAACCAAGGTTTGTTTTCAACATTTACTATATGCTTTATAATGTAAACATTTGATCTTTTTAGCAGTCTTGTGATATCTAAATGACCACTTCCATAATACAAGTGGAAAAGCATAAGGGGTAAATAAACTTTCAAGTTTATGCAGTTAGTAAAGGATTTCTGTGATTCCAAAATCCACATTCTTTTCATTATACCATGGAGAAATTTCTTCAGGCATGAAAGTAGTGTCTTATAGAAACTGTTTGGTTGTTTGCTTTGTACTAGCAACTGTGCATGAGGATTAGGAGAGATGGCTATGTCAAAATATAGATGATATAATACTCTTTATTTCTAATAAAACTATCACATTTAAAAATCCTAATTGGCGGGATTCCCTGGTGGCGCAGTGGTTGAGAGTCCGCCTGCCGATGCAGGAGACACGGGTTCGTGCCCTGGTCTGAGAGGATCCCGCATGCCGCGGAACGGCTGGGTCCATGAGCCATGGCCGCTGAGCCCGCGCGTCCGGAGCCTGTGCTCCGCAATGGGAGAGGCCACAGCAGTGAGAGGCCCGCGTACGGCAAAAAAAATAATCCTAATTGGCATTCTAGTATTGGTGAAGCTACTTGTATCAGATTATCCCTCCTGCAGATAACGGTTATTAAAATTGTATCAAATATGAAACAAAAACATTTGAAGACCCTGAAGAATGACCAAAAGCAGGCAGAAACTGAAGGGGAGCCAGTCCTTAAAAGAGGGAAACTGCATTGGATGAGATTTATGTTTCTGTGGCTTTTTGCCTAACACAATCCCACCCCACTGCCAGCCTATGCAGAAAGATGCAGTCTTACCAGCTGATGGAGTCAGAGGACAGAGTTCAGGACTGTTAGCAAGGCTGGAAAATAAGGGGGAAATCTCAGAAAAATCTCTGTGTAAACTCAGCCCAAATACACTTGACTGACTTTTGAACTTTGTGTGAGGGGACTCCAGGGGACCTGGTGGCAAACAACAGATGGAAGGCTAAAGAACCATGAAGAGATTCAGTTCCTTTCCAGCACAGAGGAGGTAGTTTGGAGTTTGAGTTCATAAAAGTTGACTCCTTCTCAGCAAAGATCAACAGCCTTCAGAGGAAGGTTATACAATCCGTAGCATCTATGAATATCTCATCCACAATGTTCAGTAAACAAAAATAACTAGAAAGTTGAAAAAACAAGAAAATGTGACCCACAATTAAGGGGATAAGCAATTAATAGAAACTGACCCCAAGATGAACCAGATGTTGGTATTAGTAGACAAAGACTTAAAACAACTATTATAAACAACTATTATAAACAGGACTTAAAGGAAATAAAGTAAAAATGAACAGATGGGAAATTTCAGGAAGAAATACAAACTTAAAAAAGAAACTCTAGAACTAAAAAGTACAGTATCCACCAAAAAAAATACACTGGATGGACTTAGTAGAAGTTTGGAGAAAGCAGGAAAAAAGGTTCAATTAATGTAAAGACAAGTCAAAAGAAATAATTCAGTCTGAAGAATAGAGAGAAAGAGGTTGAAAACCAATAAACAGATCCTCAGGGACCTACAGGACAATATAAAGCAGTCTAAAATAAGTGTAATTGAGTCCCAGAAGGAGAGGAGAAAGATAATTGGGCATAAAATATTTGAAAAAATAATGATAAAACATTCCCCATGTTTGCTTTAAAAACCTGACAGATTTAACAGAGTCAGAGAACTCCCCTGCAAAGCAGGATAAGTAAAAACAAAATATTATGTTGGCACACCAGTTAATATGCTGAAAACCAAAGTTATAAAGAAATTATCTTGAAAGCCATCAGATAAAAATAATGCCTCTCATCTCAAGCCAGTTTCTCAACTTTGGCACTGTTGACATTCTGGGCTGGATAATCTTGGTTTCAGTGGGGCTGTACTCTACATTGTAGGATGTTAGCAGCATCCTTGTCCTCCACCCATTAGGTTGCCCCTCACTGAGTATAATTGTGATTAAACAGCTGGTAACTATGTGGGTAAATTAAAAAGACTATATATTTTCTCTCTTCTTAATTTATTTATTAAAGTTAATTAAAAACAAAATTGTAACATTGCATGGTGCGGCTTGTAATGTGTGTAGATACAACACATTTGACAACAATAGTACAAAGGACAGTATGAGGTGAATGAAATTGTTTGTGGGGTAATTACATTTTACCTGAAGTAGAAAAATATTAACTCCTGAGTAGACTGTGATAAGTTATGGAATGTATATTGTAATCCATAGAGCAACCATTAAAAAATTCAGAAATTATAGCCAAAATGTCAACAGTTTAATGACAATGGAATTCTAAGAACATTTGATTAAACCAAAAAAAAAATGTCAGGAAAGGAAAAACACTAATTAGGATGAATAGAAAGCAAATAGATAAGTAGTAAACCTTGATTGAATGATAATGATAGTTAAGTGAAAATTGACTACATCCTCCAGTTAAAACAAAGAGATTGTCAGAACAGGCAAGAATGTACACTTCTACCACTTCTATTCAACAACAGAAACTTGGAGGTTTTAGTCAATGAAACAAGGTTTAAAGAAAGGTATGAAATAGGAAAGTAGAAGTAAAAGTGTCTCTCTTTGCATATGACATGCCTGTTTACATGAAAAGTCCTTAAGAATCTAAAAAGCAACCACTAAATATAATAAGTAAACTTTGCAAGGTCACAAGATAGAAGGGCAATATACAAAAATGAATTGTATTTCTACATACTAGCAGCAACAGTTGGAAAATAAAGTTGAAAAAAAATTTCCATTTATAGTAGCACCAGACATGAAATACATAGTAATAAATTAAGAGAAGATTTGTAAAAACTCTACAATGATAACTATAAAACAATGCTGAGAGAAATTAAAGAAGATGCCTATGAATGGAGTGTTATACCATGCTCATGAATTGGAAGACTTAGTATTGGTATGATGTCAGTTCTTCTTCTCAAATTGATCTATAGATTCAGTGCAATCTCAACCAATTTCTCAGCAGCCTTTTTCTAAAATAGAAATTGAAAAGCTGATTTTTAAAATTTATATTGAAATGCAGCGGAATTACTCTACCCAAAACAATCTTTACATAGAAGAACAAAATTGGAGGACTTCTTCTACATGACTTCAAGATTTATTATAAAGTCATAGTAATCAAGACAGTGTGGTGTTGGCATAATGATAGGCAAATGGATCAGTAGAATAAAATAGACCCATACTTAAATGGTAAATTGATTTTGGACACAAATTTTAAAACAGTCCAATAGGTAAAAAATACAAATATTGTTGGAACACCTGATGATCCGTATTGGAAAACATGAACCCTGACTCTTGCCTCACACTCTAAATGTAATTTGCAATGTATCAGAGGCCTGCATGGAAAATCCAAGCCATAGATAACATCAACTAAAATGGCATAATAAGAACCTTCAAACAGTGTCTCCTCCATAAAGGCATCAATAATGCAGGCAGGAATGATCAGAATAAACTTTTACAGAACTCTGGATATTAGCTAAAGGCATGAAGCAACCAGGGGAGTATTTAGTCAAGAAAAATGTCTGAATATTGGTAAAAACAGCTAGCTTTATGGTCTTTTAGCCAATCCAATTCCTGTTTTCCTGTCTCTTTCCAACAGCCCACAATCATAGTAAAAAACCAGGGAGCTGGTATTCACCAGAGTGGGCAAGAAGGGGTTGGAGCTCCACAAAGCCTCTTTCCCAGAGAACTATTATTTGACCGCTCTGCTGGTTCCCAGGAAGGACCCCACTTGCAAGGCTATTTTCATTTGACCTGACTCAGAGCTTGCCCTCAGGGGAGTTTGTTGAAAACATTTAGAGGAAATTTTTTAACTTTATGGCTGCCTGAGGTGCTAGATGATATTTGGGGCAAAAAAAAAATAGGCTAACCAAAAAGCGTTAAAGGAAATGTTGGGGTATTAGATATCCCCAGGGCCTTTGAAAATCTCTGACATGTCCTGGGAATCTTACAAGGCCATGCACACATGTAGGATTGTGCACGTGCTTGGGAAGAACCCAAGAAGGCCCTAAGCTGTCACTTGCAGAAGCGAAGGCTAAGCCAGAGTTGTCAGCTGCCTGGCTGAGTGGTGTTGAAGGCTTGGCCCAACACACACATGGCAAAGTCTCGGAGACTTATTGGTTCCAGGTGTTAAGTGAATCATTAGGTGACCACTGAGGTAATGGAGTAGTCTTCGGTTACCACTCACAACAAAGGATACACCCTTTACATAATTACTTCAGAAAAGTCACTAAACAACCAGCAATAACAAATTTTGAAGGGGGAGTACAAACGGATTTCCAGAGTTGCCACATTATATCATTTTTCAACAAAAAATCATGAGACATGCAAAGAAATAAGAAAGTATGGCTCATAAACAGTGGGAAAAGCAACCAGTAGAAACTGTTTCTAAGGAAACCCAAACATTGGACTTATTAGACAAAGGTTTAAATCACCTATTGTAAATATGTTCAAAGAATGGAAGAAGACCACATCTAAAGAACTAAAAGGAAGTGTGAGAACAGTGTCTCACCAAATAGAAAATATCAATATGACAACGGGACTTATAAAAAAGGACCAAATAGAAATGCTGGATTTGAAAAGTATAATAATTGAAATGTAAAATTCACTAGGGCAGAGTAGCAGATTTGAATAGGCAGAAGAAATAACCAACAGATTTGGAAGATGGGTCAATCGAGATTATCCAGTCTGAAGAATAGAAAGAATGAAGAAAAGTGAACCATAACATAACAAGTGTTGAGGAGGATGGAGAGAAATTAGTACCCTCCTACATTGCTAGGGGTGAGGGGAGTGTGAAATGGTGCAGCTGCTTTGGAAAACACTTTGGCCGTCCCTCAAAATGTTAAGCACAGAGTTACCATATGACCTAGGGCATGAACCTTAGAGAACGGACACGTATGTCTACATATAAACCAGTACTGTACATGAATCTTCATAACAGCGTATTTATAACAGCCCAAAAGAGAGACAACCCAAATGTCCATCAGTTGGTGAATGAATAAACAAAGTGTGGTATATCCGTACAATGGAGTATTACTCATTCATAAAAGGAATGGAGTACTTATCTTTGTCACAACATGGATGAGCCTTGAAAGCATTATGCTGCATGAAATAAGCCAGATACAAAAGGCCACATACGATGCCATTTCTATGAAATAGCCAGAATAAGCAAATCCTTAGAGAAAGTAAACAGATACTGGTTACCGTGGGGGCCAGGAGAGGTGGGAGTTGGGGGGTGTCTTCTGGAGTGATAAAAAATACTCTGGAATTAGATCGTGGTGATGGTTGCACAACCCTATGAACATCAACAAATACTGAACTCTAATTTTAAAACATAAGCCTTAACTGTACTAAATAGAGGATAGCATTTCCAGTCGTTGTTTTAGAGATCTTAAAATTATCTAATGATATACAAGCGAGTTAAATCAATTATTCCAGATCTAGTTCTTTAAAAAAATTTTTTTTTTATTAGCTGCACTGCGCAGCTGTGGGATCTTAGTTTCCTGACCAGGGATGGAACTCATGCCCCCTGCAGTGGAAGCACAGAGCCCTAACCACTGAACTGCCAGGGGAGTTCCCAGATCTGGTTCTAGTTAGAAGCCAGTTTCAAATGGGCTACTCCTCCCGTTTCCCTGGTTGATTATAATAATTAGTGAGAATTGCCATTGAGCTGCAGTTATTTATTTTCTCAACAACTGCATCTCTCAAATGTTTGAACTGTTGTTGAGAAAAGTTAAATCAGAAATAGATGTAGCTGTTTAAAATTTTGTTGTGCACCCTCTTCACAGTGATAACAGCATATATAATCCTGTTAGTTTGAAAGTACAAGTGGAGTTTGAAAAGTCAGGTTCTGAGGTGGAGATAAATAGGTACATCTAAGTAGGTCATACGGTTGGAAGAAGCATCTAAATAGGTCATCTAAATAGGTCATACAGTTGGAAGAAGCCCACCTTAAGGGAGAAGCCTTTGAGCAATTTATTAAATATTTATTAAACACCTAAATCTAACTATAATCTATGAAAAACAAGACATTCCTCCCTATTAGTAATGTAGGTAAAATAGGTAAAATTTCTCTTAAGTAACTTTTGTTTGACATAGACATTAGTTCTAATAACATAAAGAATAATGTGAGAACTATTTTAGCTATTTCATATCTTATTAAGTCGTGGTTTTGGGTTTTCATTTGACACTTGCCGTTAATGGGTAGCTGGCATGCCCTGCATTAGGGATGGCACTGTCTACTTGCGTGTTGTACTCTTCTGTTGCCCTTGGTTACAGGGATCTTTCCTGCCGGGAAGCTGACTACCTGTTCCAGGGAATCAACCACAAAATGTATGATGAGATGGTATGATGAGGGAAGAGGAAACAAAAAAATGAACAAAAAGGCCTGGCAATGCTTTGTGCTTTCATATAGCGCCTGATGCTGCCACCTAGTGGGCAAATAATGCAGAGAGACTTGCCCAAAAAGAGTTTTGTGTGGTCTGTGATAGATCAGAATCTTGTGACAAGCACTAGCTATATGAAATATTTTTTAAAACCCAAACTACTTTAACCAGTAACCAGGAACCACAGATTATATTAGCTCTGGACAGTAACTTGGGAAGTACATTAAACAATGATTTTTGCTAAAAACTAGAATTAAGGAAAGCAAATTGTGGAAATGTATTTAAAGTTACCATCATTACTTTAAAGTCTTTGTTTAGAAACCAAATCAGTCTTTTCAAATCCGTCTTTTAAGTGTTTGAAAAAATCTACAAAAGAATAGTGTACAGTATGAAAAAATCTGAAGAGAGTTTTGAATTGCTATTCTGACATGTTTAACGTTTCAAGGGATTTTAATGTGTGTTGATTTTTAAAAAATGATTATTAAACATACTTAAATCTAAGATATATAATTTGTACAACTTGATATACTCAAACTGGGTAGATGATGATCAAATTTTACTTTTTGAAAATGTAGTACAATACCTTGGAGGATCAGTCTTTAAATTGAAAGTTAAGACTTAAAATTACTCATATGAAGAAAGGCAAGTAGCTGAGAGGCAAAAATTAACATGAAAATTGAAAACATCTATGCATATATATAAAAGAAAGACATTTTATTGTTAGTTTTATTATTAATGTCACAAAATGAAGCATGTTGGTTTTAAAACGTTTTTTAACAACTGGGGAATAAAAGAAAAATTGTATTCTTTAAATAAAATTTTAGAAATGAACTGTGTTTAATGCAGAAAAGATAGTCAAATTAATTCTTATTTCTTTAGGTATGAAGTCTAAAAGCTAGATTTGAAACTATAAGAAGGGATATTAGGGGTTTGATTCAGATTTTAGATGAACTAGTGCAGTTGGTCATTTCCGGTTTTCCATCCCATCTAACTCCACTCGAGACAAGACTTAGGAAAGATAAAGTGGGGCTAAAGGTGAAGGTGACACTGAGGAGTCCTATATAGAGGCAGAATTTTCTGAAAACCAATTTGATTTTGTATTTAGGAAGTTACATGCCAAGTGGTGACATTTCTTTTAGAAGAGCATTAATGGTGAAGGAATATCTTTAATTAGCACTGGTAGTAGATGAGCCTAATCAAATTCACAATCAACATAACATATCCCAAAGGAATCTCCCTGAGGAATAGTCAAGATTCTATTTTCTCAAATTCTTATGAGCACTTTTAAAATAAGCCTTCAATTCAGTTATTGAAGTGAGCTTAAAAATTTTTTTTTTTGGCTTTCATAGCAGAATTTAATATGCATTTTATTTATTTATTTATTTATTAACATCTTTATTGGGGTATAATTGCTTTACAATGGTGTGTTAGTTTCTGCTTTATAACAAAGTGAATCAGTTATACATATGTTCCCATATCTCTTCCCTCTTGCATCTCCCTCCCTCCCACCCTCCCTATCCCACCCCTCCATGCGGTCACAAAGCACCGAGCCGTTATCCCTGTGCCATGCGGCTGCTTCCCACTAGCTATCTACCTTACGTTTGTTAGTGTGTATATATCCATGACTCTCTCTCGCCCTGTCACAGCTCACCCTTCCTGAGCTTAAAAATTGAGCTTAAGATACATTGTAAGTATTAAACTTTGGCCATCACATGGAAATAAAAGTTAGTCTACATTTACATGAAGATAAAAAGATGTACTTTAATAAAAGGAAGAAAATGGGATTTCTTTTTTAATCCAAAAATAAAATAGCAGGTGCATAGTTACAGAATGGGTTTCATAGTCAATATGTGCAAATTTTGGATTTTGAAAAATAAGGCAGGGCTTCCCTGGTGGTGCAGTGGTTAAGAATCTGCCTACCAATGCAGGGGACACGCGTTCGAGCCCTGGTTTGGGAAGATCCCACATGCTGCGGAGCAGCTAAGCCCGTGCGCCATAACTACTAAGCCTGCGCTCTAGAGCCCGCGAGCCACAACTACTGAGCCCGCGAGCCACAACCACTGAAGCCTGTGCACCTAGAGCCCATGCTCTGCAACAAGAGGAGCCACCTCAATGAGAAGCCCGCACACCACAACGAAGAGTAGCCCCTGCTCACTACACTAGAGAAAGTCTGCGTGAAGCAAAGACTCAATGCAGCCAAAAATAAAATAAATTTATTTTAAAAAATTAAAAAGAAAAGGCAGATTAGAGTAATGACAAGAATACTAAAGTGAGAAAAATTGGGTTGGATTCAGAGCCCTATTATTGCATAGCCTGTGATTTTAGCCAAGTCACGTAAGTTTTCTGAGCTTTTGTTTTCTCATCTCTTCAGTGGAGGTGATAATTCCTTCCCTGCCTACGGCACAGGTCAATGATTCAGTGTAGGACATCATCAAATTGCATGTTATCAATTCTTACCTCTCCAAACGTACTATGGTTTGGCTGTTTCGTTGATCTGATTTCTACCTGAATACTAGACATGCAAAACTAGGGTATTACAGCTTCTCTCAGTGTCTTTCCTTTCTTTATTCTCTTCAAAGCATAAGTGCCCGTTGAAATTGTTCTTTTCAGATTTTCAAAGTATACCACTCTGTTCTTTCTCATCTGTAAATTCCTCGTAAATTTTAACCAAAATTTTGAATCACATATATATAATCTGTGTGTTTGCCCACATACATATATCTAACAGCATGGACAAGTTCAGTGGCCTCCTGGAGAGACCTTCCAATGCCTGTCTCCTTTGTTGCCACATATTTTTATGAAGCTGCTTACTAATCTACAAATTCCAAGATCAAACATATCATTCCCTGTTTATAATTAACCAGGCATTAGCCTGGCATTCCAGCCCCTCCACGATTGAGGCCAGCTTGCCTTTCCAACCCCATTTGCCACTATTCTCTCCATGGACCAGCCACGGTGTCCCATCACAGGCCCATGATTTCCTGTCATCTGCCTTTGTCAGGCATTTACTTTCTCCTAAAAGGGTCATTCCATGTCTCCTCCTGTCCATATCTGATCTCACCTCCAAATCTTAACTCAGGTGCCATGTCATCTATGAAACCTTTTCCTATATCTCTCAAACCCTCCACTCCCATTTTCCCTTCTCTGAAAAAGCTTTAGCACTTCACCTCTATTTCTCTTTTATATGGTGGCATTCTCCTTTAGAATGCTATTTTGTGCTTTTCTTACTTCCCCTCCTAGGATGTGAGAACTCGGAGGGCACAGTCCAAGTTTCATTCATCTAGGTAACCCCATAGCAGAGCCCAGTGCCCTCAATAGTTAGTCTATGAAAGAATAGATATTTATATCCTGCAAATATTAAATAGAAGGAAAAGTACTTGCTTGCTTTATACCTTTCCCACTTCTGTGGTTTTATTTTCTCCTTTTTGATGTTTCTTTGATACCAATTTATTTCTCCCAGAACACTGAACTTTGTTTCAAAAATCTTAATCAACAACAACAAAAATCTTAATCAACTATCATCACTTCCCATTTAATCCAACAGTCCTTGCACTAAAAGATATCTTTGATAGAGTGTATTAGAAGAATTTTCTTTCTCCCAGTATCATGTGGGCTATAATGATTTTCATTTCCTTTTCTTTTTAATTAATTAATTAATTATATTTATTTATTTTTGTTTGCGTTGGGTCTTCATTGCTGCTCCCGGGCTGCGGCGAGCGAGGGCTACTCTTCACTGCAGTGCGCGGGCTTCTCTTTGCGGTGGCTTCTCTTTGTTGCGGAGCACGGGCTCCAAGTGCGCAGGCTTCAGTAGTTGTGGCATGCGGGCTCAGTAGCTGTGGCTCGTGGGCTCTAGAGTGCAGGCTCAGTAGTTGTGGTGAATGGGCTTAGTTGCTCCGCGGCATGTGGGATCTTCCCGGACCAGGGCTCGAACCCGTGTCCCCGGCATTGGCAGGTGGATTCTTAACCACTGTGCCACCAGGGAAGTCCCTCCTTTTCTTACTTACAGTTTCCCATGCTTCTTGGTGAAGTTTTTTGTCGATCTCATGCATCCCAGTTGGTTCTTTCTGTGAATAGTATAGCACAACTAGGAAATCCTTTGAATGAAAGTATCTAATAAATTTCCTAACTGGCTTCTGAGAATAAGTATGGTATAGAAAGAGAGGAAAACTCAGGTGGTTGTTTTGCTTTATACTAAGACATGAAACATGGATTACTACATAGCAGGAAGAATCAGGGAAGAGCGTTGAGAGTGTGAGATTTCCAGATCTCAGAATGAGGTCGTTTCTCTCCCTCTTGTATTTGAAAAATGAATTGGGTTATATAAAACAGGTAGTTTTTCAAAATTAAACTAACTTAATGGACTGATCATTTATTAGAGGAAGAAAGCTAATGAGAAAAAGAAGTTCATTATACCTGAAGCGAAGGGGCTGTGGTCCAAAACACAGTAAGATCACCAGACCAACAAAGGGACTAAAATGGAGAAGGCAGCTGAAGAGAATAATGCAGTGGCATGATAGTGGGGAGAGAGGACTCAGAGGGGAGAGGCTCCAGCTAAGTAGGTAAGCGTGCAATTTTGTTGCAGGCAGCCCTTATCTAGGGTGGAATTTCTTTTTCTTGTTGAACTCTATTGACATATAATGTACTAGTTTCACGTGACAACATGATGATTTGACATTTGTATATTTTGTGAAATAATCGCCACAGTAAGTCTAGTTAACATCCATCACTGCAGTTACAATTTTTTTCTCATGATGAGAATTTTTAAGGTTTCATCTCTTAGCAACTTTCAAATATGCAATAGAGTATTAATTATAGTCGCTGTGCTATACATTACATTCCCAGGTCTTACTTATTTTGTAACTGGAAGTTTGTACCATTTGACCACTATCACCCATATCTTGCC
Source organism: Tursiops truncatus (assembly GCF_011762595.2). Taxonomy (NCBI): domain Eukaryota; kingdom Metazoa; phylum Chordata; class Mammalia; order Artiodactyla; family Delphinidae; genus Tursiops; species Tursiops truncatus. The sequence goes on along the minus strand of NC_047034.1, from coordinate 128,481,654 downwards.
AATCCCCCACCCCTGCACCTCTGGCAACCACCAGTCTATCCCCTGTATCCATGAGTTAGGTTTGCTCTGTTTTGTTTTTTTGTGTGTTTGGCTTTTAGATTTCATAGGTAAGTGAGGGCATACAGTATTTGTCTTTCTCTGACTTACTTCACTTAGCAAAATGCCCTCAAGGTCCATACACTGTCACGAATAGCAAGATTTCCTTTTCTGTGGCTGAATAATATTCCTGTGGGGTGTGTGTGTGTGTGTGTGTTCGTTCCACGTTATCTTTATCCATTCATCCGTCTATGAACATTTAGATTACTTCCATGTATTGGTTCACAGACAGATATCTCTTCAAGTCAATTTTTTTGTTTCCTTTGGATAAATACCCAGAAGTGGTATCGCTGGATCAAAAGGTAGTTCTATTTTTAATTTTTTGAGGACTCTCCATAGTGTTATTCATAGTGGCTACACCAATTTATATTCCCACCAACAGTGTGTGAGGGTTCCCTGTTATCCATATCCTTGCCAACACTTGTTGTTTCTTGCCTTTTTGATAATAGCCATTCTAACAGGAGTGAGGTGATATCTCATTGTGGTTTTGATTTGCATTTCCCTAGTAATTAGTGATGTTGAACATCTTTTCATGCACCTGATGACCATCTCTATGTCTTTGGAGAAGTGTCTGTGTGTTTCTGTCTGCTCTTTTGGTTTAGTGGTTTTCTATGTTTTTCTCAGTTTCATCCTTTTTATGTTTCTTGTCTCTGCTCTAGATTTGTTTTGTGGTTACCATAAGGTTTGTATAAATCGTCTCATAGGAAAAACCGTCTGATCTCATGCTGATAGCATCTTATCTTCACTTGCCCATACAGGTTTCGTCCTTTTTCTCTTCCCCTTTTATGTTTTTGTTGTCTCAAATTATCCCACTTTATGTTGTGAGTTTAACACATTGAAGTAGTTAGTTATTTTTTACTGCTTTTCCCCCCTTTAACCTTTATGCTATAATAAAGTATTTTAAAACCTATTCTGATATAGAGTTGCAATTTTCTGATTCTGTCTATCACCCTACTCAAAGTTTTGTGTACTTTTGCCTTTTTGTTTCCGGCAGAAGAGCTCCTTTCAGCATTTCTTGTAAGGCAGGTCCATTGTTGATGAACTCCCTCAGCTTTTGTTTATCTGGGAAAGCCTTTACTTCTCCGTATCTGAATGATAACTTTGCTGGATAGAGTATTCTCAGCTGACAGTTTTTATCTTTTAGTATTTTGAGAATGTCCACTCTCCTCTTGGCCTGTAGAGTTTCTGCCAAGAAATTTGCTGGTATCCTAATGGGGGTTCCTTTGTGCGTTACCATCTTTTTCCTTGGCTGCCTTTAAAATTATTTTTCATTGACTTTTGACAGTTTTAATATAATGTGACTTAGGGAAGGTCTTTTTTGCATTGAGGTAATCAGGTGTTCTCTTAGCTACATGACTTGTATATCCAGTTCCTTCCCCAGGTTTGGGAAGTGCTCACCTATTATTTATTTAAATAAACTCTCTGCAGCCTTCTCCCTCTCTTCTTGGATACCCATTATCCTAATGTGGCCCTTCCTGAAAGAGTTGGATACTCTTAATAGATGTCCTCATTTTTCTCTAGATCTTAATTCTTTTTTCTTCTACCTGTATCATTTCTAGATTTGTATCTTTAAGCTTGCTGATTCTCTCTTCCATAAGGTCTGCTGTATTTCCAATGCTTTCTAATGCATTTTTCATCTCGTTTATTGAGTTCTTCAGCTCCAGAATTTGTTTGGTTCTTTTTTAGGTTTTGTCTCTTTAGTAAAGTATTCCTTCTGTTCCTTAATTTATTCTTGAGCTCATTGAAGTTTCTTGAATTTCTTCATGAGAGCTATTTTGAATTCTTTATCAGTTAGATCACAGTATTCCATGACTTTGCTTGGTTTATAGAGAATTGTCATTTTCTTTTTTGAATACAGTGTTACTGTGGGTTTTCACGGTGCCTGATGAGTTGTTCCTCTGCTGGAGCATTTGAAGTAATGAACACCTTTCTTCTTTCGGTAAAACTTTTTTTTTTTTTTTTTTTGCTTGATTTTAATGATTCAACAGTTTAGAAATTAGAGGGCTCTCCTTTGTTTTCCAGTAGGTGGCACTATAGCACAAGTTTTTCGTTTTCTTACCTGAGCTGCTTCCGGTTATATGTGAGAGTCAGCACTTTGTCTGTCAGAGGTGTCGCTCGCCCAGTGCCCTCCTTGTCACTGCTTGTGCCTCTAGGGTCTTGGTGCCTTGCTGCTGCTAATGTCACCTCCTGAGGCACTGGGATGGTGAACATTTCTGCCATGTCCCAGACCTGAGTTGCAGGCTCTGCTACTTCAGGGGAGGTGAGTGGAGAACTGGGGTCACAGGCACCTCTACCATGTCAGGGGTTATTGGGTTTCCAGGTGCCACCGCTGTGGGAAGGGGTGGGGGGCTGGCTGCTGGAGTTGTGGGTGCCTCTGTGGCTGAAGGGACAGGACACAGCCCCCCATTGCCACTGCCGCCAGGTTACCTGGGGCTGTGAACACCACTGTGGCTGGGAGGCTGGAGTCTCATATGCTGCCTCCCCTGCTGCTACTGGGTTCCCTGGGCCTGCAGGCTCAGCTGCTGTGGCTGGGGGAAGGCAGGATGGCAGGTTCCCCTAGTTTCACCTCCTCTTTGTGTTCCAGTCCACCCACCGTTAGATGCATAGATGTGTGGAGTTCTCCAGCATCCTGGTGTACTGGGCAGAGGTAACGTTTTTGAGTTGTGTATGTTTTACAGGTTATAGACTGAAGGGGAGAGACAAAGGGAATGTCTCACTCCAGCACAATGCTGACGTCACTCATGTTTTGTTTTTGATGTCACAGTTTACATCTCTTTCTCTTATGTGTCCATTACAAATCATTTGTAGTTACTTTTACAACTTCTGTTTTTTAACCTTCACGCTAGCTTTGTAAATGACTACTTCACTGTCTTTACAACATTACTCTGAATTTACCATATATTTACCGTTACCAATGAGATTTATACTTTCATATGTTTTCCTGTTACTAAATGGTACACTTCATTTCAGCTTAAAGAAGTCCCTTTAACATTTTTTGTAAGGCTGGTTTCATGGTGATGAATTCCTTTAGTTTTTGCTTGTCTAGAAAACTCTGCATCACTCCTTCAATTCTGAAAGACAACTTTGCCAGATAGAGTATTCTTGGTTGGCAGGTTTTTTTTTTTTTCTTTCAGCACTTTGAATATATCATGCCACTGTTCTGATCTGAAAAGTTTCTGCTGAAAAATCTGTTGATAGTCTTATGGGGGCTTCCTTGTATGTAACAAGATTTTTTTTTTTTCCTTGCTGCTTTTAAGATTCTCTTCTTGTCTTTAACCTTTGACTTTTTAATTATCATGTGTCTTGGTGTGAGTCTCTTTGGTTTTGTCTTATTTGGAACTCTCTGGGATTCCTGGATCTGGGTGTCTGTTTCCTTCCCCAGGTTAGGGAAATTTTCAACCATCATTTTTTCAAATAACTTTTCTGCCTCTTTCTCTCTCTTCTCCTTTTGGGACCCTTGTTGGTGTCCTATAAATCCCTTTAAGCTATCTTCACTTTTTAAAATATTTTTTCTTTTTGCTGCTCTGATTGGATGAGTTCCACCGCCCTGTTTGAGTTCACTGATCCTTTCCTCTGCTTCCCGTAGTCAGATGTTGAGCCCCTCTATTGTATTTTTCAGTTTAATTCCTGTATTCTTCAGGTCTGTGGTTTCTGTTTGGTACTCTATCTCTGTTGAAATTCTCACTTTGTTCATCCATTGTTCTCCTGAGTTTAGCGAGCATCTTTACAATCGTTATTTTGAACTCTTTATAGAGTAAATCACTTACCTCAATTTCATTAAGGTCTTTTTCTGAGGTTTTTTCTTGTTCTTTCATTTGGAACATATTCCTCTGTTTCTTTATTTTCCTTGATTCTCTGTGTTGGTTTCTATGCATTAGATAAAATATACACCTCTCTCAGTCTTGAAGGAGCAACCTCTTGCAGGTGATGAACTTTATCATTCAATCCTGCCCTAGCTCTTGGTTGTCTTTTGAACCTATGATTGTCCAAGCAGCCTACTTTATTCTTAGTGGCTCCCAGAAGTTGAGTGTGCGCCAAGACCTGTCAGTGTCCCCAAGGGGGGATCTTAGTCAGCACCTAAATTCAGGCTGATTGGAAGCCAGACCTTCAGGCAGCAGTTTTTAAAATATGCAGATATGCCTATTTCAGGGGAAGACTAGGAGATGGGCATTCATCTGCTCCCTCTGCAGTGAGCCCTGTGGTGATAGCCAGTTAAGAACTGTTTCTTTGTTTGCTGCCATCCCATTGAACCTATGAACACAAGCCCTGCTGGCCACCAGAGCCAGGCAATCAAGGGGTATCCGCTGGGCAGCAGCCACAAAACCCGGGGTACCAGATATGTGCCCTTTCTCAGAGACACTGGTGACCTCAGGGAGGCAGAGGAGAATATGAAGGGGGCACCTGACAGCCTCCACTTTGGAGACTATTTCAGGAGGCCCCTAGATGTGTGTTAACTTAGATGTCTGCCCCTCAGGTTAAAGTTTAAGATAAGGAAATAGGTCTCTTGCACAGAAACATTGGACGCTCTTCCGTTGACTGCCTCTGCACGAGGTCCTGGGGCGGGTGAGTCTGTGGAGCCCTTTAAGAACTGTTTCTCAGATTGCTACAGCCTTGTGCATCTTGTGGATACAAGCCCCATTGGATTTCTAAGCTAGATATTTTGGGGGCTTGTCTCTCAGACACAGGTCTTATAAGTTGTGCCAGCCAATGTTCACAGCAGCACTATTTACAACAGCCAAGACATGGAAGCAACCTAGATGTCCATCCACAGATGAACGGATAAAGAAGATGTGGTTCATATGTACAGTGGATTACTACTCAGCTATAAAAGAACGAATGGACCCAGAGATTAGCATACTAAGTGAAGTAAGAGAAAGACATATACCATATGATACTTATATGTGGAATCTAAAATATGACACAGGACTTCCCTGGTGGTGCAGAGGTTAAGAATCTGCCTGCCAATGCAGGGGGACATGGGTTCGAGCCCTGGTCTGGGAAGGTCCCACATGCTGCGGAGCAACTAAGCCTGTGTGCCACAACTACTGAGCCTGTGTTCTAGAGCCCGTGAGCCACAACTACTGAGCCTACATGCCACAACTACTGAAGCCCGCGTGCCTAGAGCCTGTGCTCCACAACAAGAGAAGCCACCGCAGTGAGAAGCCCGTGCACCGCAACGAAGAGTAGCCCCTGCTCGCCGCAACTAGAGAAAGCCTGCACACAGCAATGAAGACCCAACACAGCCATAAATAAATAAATAAAATTAAAAAAATATATATGACACAAATGAATCAGTCTATGAAACAGAGACTCAGAGACATAGAGAATAGACTTGTGGTTGCCAAGGGGGAAGAGGGGTGGGGGAGGGATGGATTGGGAGTTTGGGAGTAGCAAATGCAAACTATTATATACAGAATGGATAAGCAACAAGGTCCTAGTGTATAGGACCTAGGGGATTATAGTCAATATCCTGTAATAAACCATAATGGAAAAGAATATGAAAAAGAATATATATACACACATATATATGTAATAACTGAATCACTTTGCTGTATACCAGAAACTAACACAGTATTGTAAATCACCTATCCTCCAATAAAAAATAAATTAAGAAATGTTGAAGTGCCAGATTGGGGTTCAAACCTTTCACTTCTCAGGGAGATGCTCAGGGTTGTGAATTCCCTCCCAATCGTGGGTTGCTGCTCTGAGGGTGGGGTTTATGGTGAGATAGTATCTCAGCCTCTCATACCCATTTTGATGTGTTTTTTTCCTCATTTGCTCACTGTGTAGGAGTCACTTATCTAGTTTTTTGGTTTCTTTCAGAGGAAATTGTTCCATATGTAGCTGTAGATTGGGTGTGTCTGTGGGTGGAGATGAGTTCAGGATCCACCTGCATCACCATTTGAACTGGAACTGGGTGGAGTCTCTTGCACCCATCAACCCAGTTTTAACAGTTTATCACCTCACAGCCAGAGTCCTTTCATCCTCACTCCGACCCATGCCCTTTCTCATTATTTCAGAGCAAACATCAGATATATTTATATACTTTATTACCAGAAAAATTTTGACACAGGAGTTAAAACCAAATTCTTTGCTAAACTGTTTCACTTTGTGAAGCATTCCTTTAAATGTTATGTGAAGAAGGATTTTACTGGATTGTCACAATAGTAGACCACATCAAAATAAAGTACCAAGATAGATGGATTTGTGATTTTCAGTCTTCTGTCATCCTTTTGTTTTTTTAAAAATTTCATTATTTTCTCCAGCTTTATTGAGGTATAATTGACAAATAAAATTGTAAGTTATTGAAAGTATACAGCAATATACTGATATACATGTACATTGTGAAAGGGGTCTCCTCACTGACTAAATTAATGCATCCATTAACTCTATTCATGAAAACATGTAAGTTTTACTGTCTCAGCAAGTTTTAATTGTACAACACAGTGTTAACTACAGTCACCATGTTATAAATCAGATTTTCAGACCTTATTCATCTTATAACTGAAAGTTTGTACTATTCTACTAACCTTGTACTATTTCCCCCACCCTCTAGCCACTGGCAATCACTTTTCTACTGTTTCCATGAGGTTGACTTTCTCTTTTTTTCTTTTTAAAAAAATTTCATTTAGCATAATGCCCTCCAGTTTCATCCATATTGTCGCAAATAACAAGATTTCCTTCTTTAAGGCTAAATGATATTCCATTGCATGCATGCACGCATGTATGTATGTATATATACACAGGGAAATGCAAATTACTATACACACACCACATTTTCTTTATTTTTTTCATCCATTAATCTGTCGACACTTAGGTTTTCTCCATACCTTGGCTCTTGTGAATAATGCTGCTGTGAATGTAAGAGTACAAATATCTCTTCAAGTTAATGATTCTGTTTCCAAAGGCAATCAGAATATGCTCCGAAGTGGGATTGCTGGATCATACAGTAGTTCAATTTTTAATCTCCATACTGTTTTCCATAGTGGCTGTACAAGTTTACATTCCAACAAACAGTGCACAGGGTTCCCTATTCTCCACATATCTGCCAGCATTTTTTATCTCTTGTCTTTTTTATAAGACTTCCTAACAGGTGTGGGGTGGTTTTGATTTGCATCTCCCTGGTGATTAGTGAGACTGAGTACTTTTTATATATCTGTTGGCCAGCTGTATTTGTTTTTGGAATAATGTCTATTTAGGTCTTTTGCCCACTTTTAAATTGGGGCCTTTTTGGCTGTTGAGTTGTGTACCAAGATTATTTTGGCTATTAATCCCTTAACAGATACGTGGTTTGCAAATATATTCTCCCATTCCATAGGAATAGGTTGAATTTTCATTTTGTTGATGTTTTCCTTTGCTGTGCAGAATCTTTATAGTTTGATGTAATCACACTTGTTTATTTTTGCTTTTGTCACCTTTGCTTTTGCTGTTAAATTCAAAAAATCATTGCAAAGACAAATGTCAAGTAGGTTATTACCTGCTATGTTTTCTTATAGGAGTTATATGGTTTCAAGTCTTACATTTCAAGTTTTTAATCCATTTTGAGTTGACTTTTTGAGTATTTTGTAAAAGTGGTCCTGTTTCATTCTTCTTCATGTGGCTATCCAATTTTCCAAACACTTTTTCTTGAAGAGGTATCCTTTCCCCGTTGTATGTTCTTGGCCCCTTTGTCATAAATTAATTGACCATATAGCACGAGTTTTATTTCTGGGGTCTCTATTCTGTTCCAACGATCCATGTGTCTGTTTTTATGACTGTATCATACTGTTTTGATTACTATAGCTTTGCAATATAGTTTGAAATCAGGAAGAATGATGCCTCTAGCTTTGTTCTTCTTTCTCAAGATTGCTTTTGCTACTTAGGGTTTTTTCAGGTTCCAATTTTTAGGATTATTTATTTCTACAAAAAATGCCATTGGAATTCTCATAGGGATTGCATTGAATCTGTAGATTGCTTTGGGTAGTATGGACATTTCAATAATATTAATTCCTCCAATCCATGAACACAGAATATCTTTTCATTTATTTGTGTCATCTTTCCTACAGTTTTCAGTGTGTAAACCTTGGTAAAATTTATTCCTAAGTACTCCTAATTTCTTTTTTGGATAGCTCATTGTTAGTGTATGGAGAAGCAATTGATTTTTGTATATTGATTTTTTTTTTTTTTTTTTTTTTTGCGGTATGTGGGCCTCTCACTGTTGCGGCCTCTCCCGTTGCGGAGCACAGGCTCCAGATGTGCAGGCTCAGCGGCCATGGCTCACGGGCCCAGCTGCTCCGTGGCATGTGGGATCTTCCTCGACCAGGGCATGAACCCATGTCCCCTGCATCGTCAGGTGGACTCTCAACCACTGCGCCACCAGGGAAGCCCTGTATATTGATTTTGTATCCTGCAACTTTATTGAAATTGTTTATTATTTCTAACAGTTTTTTGGTGGATTCTTTAGGGTTTTCTAAATATAATATGTCATCTGCTAACAGTGACAATTTTACTTCTCCCTTTCTAATTTGGATGCCTCTTATTTCTTTTTCTTGCCTCACTGCTCTGGCTAGGATTTCCAGTACTATGTTAAATAAAAGTGATGACAGTAGATATCCTTGTCTTGTTCTTGATCTTAGAGGAAAAGCTTTCAGCATTTCATCATTGAGTATGTTGTCATCTGTGGGTTTGACATATATGGCCTTTATTATGTTGAGGTACAGTCCCTCAATACCCAGTTTGTTGAGTTTTTATCATGAATGGATGTTGAATTTTGTCAAATACTCTCTCTGTATCTATTGAGATGATGATATGATTTTTATCCTTTATTTTGTTAATGTGGTGTATATCACGTTTACTGATTTGTGGATGTTGAACCATCCATGTACTACTGGAATAAATCCAATTTTTTCATGGTGTATGATCCTTTCAAACTATTGTTGAATTCAGTTTGCTAATATCTTGTGGGGATTTTCGCATCTATGTTCACCAGGAATATGGGCCTGTAATTTTTTTTCTTGTAATGTCTTTGTCTGCCTTTGGTATCAAGGTAAAGCTGGCTTTGTAAAATGAATTTGGAAGTGTTCTTTCCTTTTCTGTGTTTTGGAAGATATCAAGATGGATTGGTATTAACTTGTCTTTAAATGTTTTGTGGAATTTACCAGTGAAGGCATCTGTCTCTGAACTTTTTTTGTTGGTAGGTTTTTGATTACTGGTTCAATATCCTTACTAGTAATTTGTTCAAATTTTCTGTTTCCTCATGATTCAGTCTTGGTAGGTTGTTTCTAGGAATTAGTCCATTTCTTCTAAGTTATCCAACTTGTTGGCATATAAGTATTCATAGTGGTCTTTATGGTCTTTCGTATTTCTGTGGTATCAGTTGTAGTATCTCCTTTTTCATTTATACCTTTATGTCAGTTCTCTTTTTTTCTTGGTAAGTCTAGTTAAAAGTGTGTCTAGTTTATCTTTTTAAAAAACCAGCTCTTAGTTTCATTAATCTTTTCTGTTGTCCTTTTAGTCTCTATTTCATTTATTTCCACTCTTATCTTTGTTACTTCCTTCCTTTTGCTAGCTTTGAGCTTAGTTTGTTGCTCTCTTTCTGATTCTTCCAGGTGTAAAGATAGCTGTTCAAGATTTTTTTCTTCATGTAGTTGTTTATCACTATAAACTTCCCTTTTAGAACTGCTTTTGCTGCATTTCATAAGTTTTGCTATGTTTTGTTTCCATTTTCTTTTATCTCAAAGTATTTTTTTATATCTTCTTTGATCCATTGGTTATTTAGGAACATGTTGTTTAATCTCCACATATTTGTGAACTTTCCAGTTTTTGTCTTGCAATTGATTTCTACTTTGATACAATCATGATTGGAAAAGATGCTAGATAGGGTTTCAATTTTTTTTAATTTATTAAGACTTGTGGTCTAACATATGATCTATCCTAAAGAAAATTCCATGTGCATCTGAGAAGAATGTATATTCAGTTGCTGTTGGATGGAATGTTGTGTTATGTCCTTTAGGTTCATCGTGTCTGACATGTAGTTTAAGTCCAATGTTTCCTTGCTGATTTTTCTGGCCAAATGATTCATTGTTGAAAGTGGAGTATTCAAGTCCCTTGATATTGTATTGCTATCTTTTTCTCCCTTCACAATATTTGCTTTATATATACTTAGGTGCTCCTGTTTTGGGCTTATATTTACAATTGTTACATCCTTTTGATTAATTGACCTTTTTTTTTAACATCTTTTTTTTTTAAGAAAGATACATATTTTTTTTTACATCTTTATTGGAGTATAATTGCTTTACAATGGTGTGTTAGTTTCTGCTTTATAACAAAGTGAATCAGTTATACATATGTCCCCATATCTCTTCCCTCTTGAATCTCCCTCCCTCCCACCTTCCCTATCCCACCCCTCTAGGTGGTCACAAAGCACCAAGCTGATCTTCCTGTGCTATGTGGCTGCTTCCCACTAGTTATTTTATACGTTTGGTAGTGTATATATGTCCATGCCACTCTATCTTTGTCCCAGCTTACCTTTCCCCCTCCCTGTATCCTCAAGTCCATTCTCTAGTAGGTCTGTGTCTTTATTCCCGTCTTGCCCCTAGGTTCTTCATGACCATTTTTTTTTTTTTTTTTTTTTAGATTCCATATATATGTGTTGGCATATGGTGTTTTTCTCTTCCTGACTTACTTCACTCTGTATGACAGACTCTAGGTCCATCCACTTCACTACAAATAACTCACACTTCACTAGAAAAACTCAATTTCATTTCTTTTTATGGTTGAGTAATATTCTATTGTATATATGTTGCACATCTTCTTTATCCAGTCACCTGTTGATGGACATTTAACGTTGCTTCCATGTCCTGGCTATTGTAAATAGAGCTGCAATGAACATTTTGGTATATGACTCTTTTTGAATTACGGTTTTCTCAGGGTATATGCCCAGTAGTGGGACTGCAGGGTCACATGGTAGTCCTATTTTTAGTTTTTTAAGGAACCTCCATATTGTTCTCCATAGTGGCTGTATTAATTTACATTCCCACCAACAGTGCAAGAGGGTTCCCTTTTCTCCACACCCTCTCCAGCATTTATTGTTTGTAGATTTTTTGATGATGGCCATTCTGACCGAATTGACCTAGGTCAATTGATAATGACCTTGTCTCTTGCTACATTTTTTAACTTGAAGTTTATTTTGTCTGATATAAGTACAGCTACCTTTGCTTTCTGTTGGTTTTCATTTGCAAAGGATATCTTTTTGCATCCCTTCACCTTCAGTCTGTGTGTGTCCCTTAAGCTAGGTGAGACTCTAAGTCAATGTATAGTTTGGTTTTGATTTTGTTTTGTTTTGTTTTTTGTTTTGTTTTTGCGGTACGCAGGCCTCTCATTGTTGTGGCCTCTCCCGTTGTGGAGCACAGGCTCCGGACGCGCAGGCCCAGCGGCCATGGCTCACGGGCCCAGCCGCTCCGCGGCATGTGGGATCTTCCCAGACCGGGGCACGAACCTGCGTCCCCTGCATCGGCAGGAGGATTCTCAACCACTGCGCCACCAGGGAAGCCCTGGTTTTGATTTTTATTCATTCAGCCACTCTGTCTTTTGATTAGAAAATTTAATCCATTTACATTTTAAAAATTTTTTATTGTAGTTGATTTACAATATTGTTAGTTTCAGGTGTATAGCATTGTGAGTCAGTAGTTTTGCAGACTATACTCCATTATAGGTTATTATAAGATAACGGTTATAATTCCCTATGCTTTACAGTATATCCTTGTTGCTTATCTTTTTTTTTTTACATTTTATTATTTATTTATTTTTGGCTGTGTTGGGTCTTTGTTGCTGTGCGCAGGCTTTTTCTAGTTGCGGTCAGCAGGGGCTACTTTTCGTTGTGGTGCACAGGCTTCTCATTGTGGTGGCTTCTCTTGTTGCGGAGCATGGGCTCTAGGCGCTGGGCTTCAGGAGTTGTAGGTCGCAGGCTCTGGAGCACAGGCTCAGTAGTTGTGGCACACGGGCTTAGTTGCTCTGCGTCATGTGGAATCTTCCCAGACCAGGGCTCGAACCCGTGTCCCCTGCATTGGCAGGAGGATTCTTAACCACTGTGCCACCAGGGAAGCCCAGCTTATCTATTTTATACATAGTAGTTTGTATCTGTTAATCCCATACCCCTAACTTATCCCTCCTCCCTTCCCTCTCTCCTTTGGTAACCAGTTTTTCTGTATCTGTTAGTCTGTTTCTGTTTTGCATATACATTCATCTGTATTATTTTTTAGATTCCATTTGTATATCGGTAGCATTTGTCTTTCTGACTTATTTCACTAACCATAATATTCCCTAGGACCATCCACATTGCTGCAAGTGGCAGGATTTTATTCTTTTTTATGGCTGAGTAATATTCCATTGTGTGTACATATATATATATAGTCACATCTTTTTAATCTAATCATCTGTTGATGGGCACTTGAGTTGCTCCCATGTCTTGGCTCTTTTGATTTTTCTGGCCAAATGATTCATTGTTGCTGCCTATGAACATTGGGCTGTATGTAACTTCTTGAATAGGCATTTTCATTTTTCTCCAATATATACCCAGGGAGTAGAATTGCTGGATCGTATGGTAGTTCTTTTTTAGTTTTTTGAGGAACGTCCATACTGTTTTCCATGGTGGCTGCACCAACTTACATTCTCACCAGCAGTGTACGAGGGTTCCCTTTTTTCTACATCCTTTCTGACATGTTATTTGTAGACTTTTTGATGGTAACCATTCTAACAAGTGTGAGATAGTATCTCGTTTTTTTGTGTTTTTTTTCTTTTTTGGCTGTGTTAGGTCTTCGTTGCTGTGCGCGGGCTTTCTCTAGTTGCAGCGAGTGGGGGCTACTCTTCGTTGCATTGTGCACGCTTCTCATTGTTGTGGCTTTTCTTGTTACGGAGCACAGGCTGTAGGTGCGTGGGCTCAGTAGTTGTGGCTTGCGGGCTCTAGAGCACAGGCTCAGTAGTTGTGGTGCATGGGCTTAGCTGCTCTGTGGCATGTGGGATCTTCTCGAGCCAGGGATCGAACCTGTGTCCCCTACACTGGCAGGCAGATTCTTAACCACTGCGCCACCAGGGAAGCCCTACCTTATTGTTTTGATGTTGTATTTCTCTAATAATGTTGAGCATCTTTTCATGTGCTCTTTTATCCGTATGTCTTCTTCAGAAAAATGTTTTTTCAGGTCTTCTGCCTATTTTTTTTTTTTAATATTTATTTATTTATTTTTGGCTGTGTTGGGTCTTCGCTTCTGTGCGAGGGCTTTCTCCAGTTGCGGCGAGTGGGGTCCACTCTTCATCGCGGTGCACAGGCCTCTCACTGTCACGGCCTCTCCCGTTGTGGAGCACAGGCTCCAGACGCGCAGGCTCAGTAGTTGTGACTCACGGGCTTAGTTGCTCCGCGGCATGTGGGATCTTCCCAGACCAGGGCTCGAACCCGTGTCCCCTGCATTGGCAGGCAGATTCTCCACCACTGCGCCACCAGGGAAGCCCCTGCCTATTTTTTTTGATTGGGTTTTTTTTTTTTTTTTTGCTATTGAGTTGTATGAGCTGTTTGTGTATTTTGGATATTAATTCCCTGTCGGTCACATCATTCACAAATTTTCCCTCCCATTCTGTAGGTTGTCTTTTCATTTTAATGGTTTCTTTTGCTGTGCAAAAGCTTTTAAGTTTAATTAGGTCCCATTTATTTTTTTTTTTTGGTTTGTTTTTTGGCCTTAGGGACTGATTCAAGAAAATACTGCTATGATTTACGTCAGTATTCTGCGTATGTTCTCTTTTAGGAATTTTATGATTTCCATTCTTATGTTTAGGTCTTTAATCCATTTTTGAGTTTACTTTTATATATGGTATGAGAGAATGTTCTAATCTCATTGGTTTGCACGTGGCTGTCCGGTTTTCCCAGCAACACTTGTTGAACAGACTGTCTTTTCTCCATTGTAGATTCCTGCCTCCTTTGTTGTAGATTAGTTGACTATAGGTGTGTGGGTTAAAGTAATGTAGTTGTGGATTTACTATTGCCATTTTGTTAATTGTTTTCTGGTTGTTTTGTGATTTCTCTGTTCCCTTCTTTCTCCCTTGCTGTCTCTGTGATTTGCTAATTCTCTATAATTGTATGCTTTGATTCTTTGCTCTTTTACATCCCTACTTTAGGCTTTTGTCTTGTGGTTACCATGAGGCTTACATAAAACATCTTATATATATGTTATATAATATATAATAGTCTAAGCTGATAACTTCAAATGAATACAGCTCTGCCACCCCCATTTATTTGATGGCACAGTTTGTACCTTTTTACATTGTGTATCCATTGACAAATGTTTGTATAGTTTTTTTGGTCAGTTTTCTGAATTTAAGTATATATCTTTACCAGTGGTTTCATATTTTCATATGTTTTCCTGTTACTAAAGAAAACTAAGCCTCCGTCCATGTCAGTTTGAAGAACTCCCTTTAACATTTCATGTAAGGCTGGTCTAGTGGTGATGAACTCCTTCAGCTTTTGTCTGGAAAACTCGTTTTCAATTCTGAAGGACAACTTAGCCAGGTACTCTTGGTTGGCAGTTTTTTTTTCTTTTAGCACTTTGAATATAATTTATGTGTCTCATTGTGGGTCTCTTTGGATCCATCTTGTTTGTTACTCTCTAGGCTTTCTGGATCTGGATGTGTGTTTCCCCAGATTAGGGAAGTTTTCAGCCATTAATATTTTGAAAAAGTTTTCTGCCCCTTTATCTCTTTTTCCTTCTGGGACCTCTTATTGGTCCATTTGATGGTGTCCCATAAGTCCCTTAAGCTATCGTAACTTTTATAATTATTTTTCCTTTTTGCAACTCAGATGGGATGAATTCCGCTAACCTGTCTTCAAGTTTGCTGATCCTTTCCCGTGATTGATCTAGTCTGATGTTGAATCCCTCTATTGAACTTTTCAGTTCAGTTACATTCAACAATTCTGTGATTTCTATTTGGTAGTTTTAAATATTTTCTCTTTCTATTCAAATTCTTTGTTCATTCATTGCTCTCGACCTGGGTGAGCATTTTTACAACCATTATTTTGAACTCTCCCAGGTAAGTCACTTTGTTTTGTCAAGATCTGCTTTGGATATTAATCGTGGCCTTTTCTTTGGAACACTGTATCTTCATTTCTTCCTTTATTGGTGTCTATGCATTATATAAAACAGCCACCTCTTCCAGTCTTGGATGGTCTCTTGTAGGAGATGGTCGTTCAGCCCAGCCTGAGCTCTTAGTTGTCTCTCAACCTTTTGTGACTGTCTGAGCCTCCTTCTTTGCTTTTAGTGGCTTTTTTAGAGGGTATGCTAAGACCTGTCTGTGTATCCAAAGGCAAGGACTGCAATTAGCACCTAGATGCAGACGGATTAGAACCTGGACCCTGAGGCTGCAGCTGAGAAAGTATGTATTGATAGTTAAGCCCTGTCCAGGGAGAAAAGTAAATGGGCATTTTTTCCCCCCTGTTCCCTTCGTGCTGAGCACAGGTGTACAATCACCAGGGCATGGTGGGAAGGGAGCTCCTGCACCCATTAAGAATTGTATTTATTTTTGTTTGCTACAGCCCAGTGGAATTCATGAATGCAGGCCCCAACTGGCTATCAGAGCCAGATGACCCAGGGACTATTCCTTGGGTGTCAGACATGGTAGAGACGTGTACAAGCTCCTTGCAGGGAGATACTAGTGACTGGAGTGAGCTGGAAGGAGAAGGTGGGAGAGGTGTCCTTCAGCTTCCCCAGTCTCTGGGGAAGATTGCTGCTGCTCCTAGCACCTGCTAGATTAGGAGCCCGGCCTTAGGCAGCAGCTTTTAAAATGTGCAGATGAACTTCTTTCAGGGGAGGACTGGGAGATGGGCAATTCTGCCTGCTCCCTCTGCACCTGGCCCTGAGGGGACAGACACAGTGTGTGCTGTGTGCCCATTAAGAATGCTTTTTTATTATCTATAGCCTTGTGGATCTCATGAACACAAGCCCTGCTGGCTTTCAGACCTAGGTATTTTGGGAACCCATACCTCCAGTGGGAGTCTTAGAAGTTGGAGCACTAGATGTGGAATCTAATCCCTTCACTCCTCAGGGAGAAGCTAAGAATTGGGAATTCTCTCCTGATGCACAGTCCTGTGCCAGGGTTGGGGTGTATGGTGAGACTGTGTATTGGCCTTTCCTACCCATTTTCGTGTGGGTATTTATTTTCTCATTTGTTTAGTATGTAGGAGCTGCCCAGCTAGTTTCTGGATCTCTTTTAGAGGGAACTGTTCCAGGTGTAGCTGTACATATGGCACATCCATGGAAGGAGGGGAGCTCTGGAGCCTTCTTGGTCATCTCTACCTTATCCCTCTTCTTAACATGGATGACTGAGAACTGCTTTATCTACAAGGGCAGACAGACTCATCATCTGTCCCCTCTGAAGTTGAAGCTGGTTTTAAAAATTGTGGCCATTGTTGGTTCAAATACTATTGTAATTTTAATTGTAATGTGAGAGGGCTCTTCTGCATTGCTAGAAGCTTTCCTTATGAGTCATTTCTACACTCGTGTATAGTAAGTTACATAATTCTTCAGTAAGTAAGTTTGTCACACAGTATTTGTAAAAGCTAAAACAGAGGAATTAGGTGGTCATAGGGTTGTGCTATATAATCTGATTTAATGTACTGTGACTACTTGTGAGGAACATTTTGGCCCTTCTTATCATGAACACTTGTGGACTAAAGTTTGAGTTCATATTGCTCTCTGGAACATTTCACTAGCTATTTTGCTGACATCATTTGCTAGTTTTCATACCTACTGGTTTATTCTTCTCTTGCCACATCTTTTATTACTAGATGAACTTAACATCTAAGTTGATATGCAGTTCAATTCCTTAGCCATGCTCCTTCCTCAGAGGAATACTGGTATCCAGTACTGGTATTCTGATTCACTGGGGTTTAACTATGTACAAACAGCAGAAGCAACTACAGTGTCACTTTTTCTTTCCTGAAAATGTGGGGAGTAGGGGAGAGACGGCCTTAAGAAGCTGGTTTGTATTTTTCAAAAGTTCCACAAGTGATTTTGATATAGAAATTTTTTGTGCAGTTTTTTTGATAACTTTGTTATTTATCCTGCTATTCTGTTTTTACACCAAACCACAGTAGAATTGCTTTTCTTATAAATATCTTTAACAAACCAATTTTAATTTAGATTTTAGCATTAGTTATGGTTTCTTTTTCTAATAGGTATCATCTTTAAGAAATGAAAAGCGAGGCTCATCATATCTCGTCTCTGCCCCAGAAGGTGGTTCAGTGGAATTTGTTGACCAGCATTCTCAGGGCACAGGAGCATATTACATGGAAACCTACTTAAAAAAGAAGCGAGTGTACTGAGTTAAGTTCTCTCCTTACAAACTCAAGGTTCTTTGCAGTATCTCTGCTGTTCATTGCTGCCTTAACTACATTCAAACTAGCCATATCCTTTAAATACGGGTTTATAATTTCCCAGAAGGAACTGTGTTGTGCAGCAGGCAGAATTGCCAAATTAAAAAAATAAGTAGCAATAAGAAGAGACATCAATTGAGGACATATTCCGCTAGAATTAGATGCATCTTAATCAATGTGATATTAACTTACAGTCCATTGGAGAAATTAACATGTTCCAATAGTCCTTGTTTAGGACTGGGAATAATTTTGACACCACATATAAAAGTTTGAAGCAATAAATGGGAAACATCCTTGTTTCCTGGGCCTTAGAATAAATTTCTTTTCTTTTTTTTTTTTTTTTGTGGTATGCGGGCCTCTCACTGTTGTGGCCTCTCCCGTTGCGGAGCACAGGCTCCGGACGTGCAGGCTCAGCGGCCGTGGCTCACAGGCCTAGCCGCTCCGTGGCACGTGGGATCTTCCCAGACGGGGCACGAACCCGTGTCCCCTGCATCAGCAGGCGGACTCTCAACCACTGTGCGCCACCAGGGAAGCCCCAGAATAAATTTCTTATAAGCCAGTGTGCATTCCAGTTTATCGATACTTTCCCTAGAAGTAATCTCATTTCAGATTTTTAGAATTTTTCCTAGAATTACAAGAATGCAAGTACACAATGCAGTGATTGGTAATGTTATAAAGATGCTCTACATATAAACTTAATTATTACCCCCACACCAGTCATACAGTATAAAACTCAAACACAGTGACAGTGACATCCAAGGTATACACTACTACAGATGCTTTACTCTTAATGTTATTAACCATTTATACCTCTTGTGAAAAACACAAGGTTGTTTTTTCTTTTGAAGTAGCTTTGCTGATCTAATTTCAGGGACTGGCAAACTACTCCCTGCAGTCAAAAAACAGTCCTCCAGCTGTTTTTGTACTGCCTGCAAGCTAAGAATGATATTTTTTACATTTTTAAATGTTTGGAGGAAAAAAATGTATGACTTGAAATTCAAATTTCAGTGTCCATACATAAAATTTTATCGGAACACAACCATGCTCATTCACTTACATATCATGTATGGCTAACTTCTGTGCTACAGTGGCAGAACTGAGTGGCTGCAAAGCCTAAAATATTTACTATCTGGCCCTTTATAAAGTTCACAGACTCCTGATCTAATACCATTAATTCCCTAATCCTTTTACTTCACACCTACAAAAAGACCTTTAACTTTTACAACAGATTTGTAAGTGGCAAGGAACAATAGGTTTCTGTGTCTTAATTTCATAGCATAGTGATGATTCATTTACTAGAACAGGGCACATTTTGGTCATCAGATGCCCTATTTCCACAATATAGTAAAGCAGTCAATCCTGCCCTTTCTGAAGGAGTGTTATGGAGTAACAGTATTTATAACCATTTTGAGATAATAAGCTATACCTCACTCTCTGCTTTGTCTATTATTCTTTTTCAGTGTGTTAGGCTGAAAAATTATCAGCTATTTAACCCAATTTACTTTCGAAAGCATTGTGTTTATTGCATATAACTTTTGAATCACCATTTCCTGAAAACCTTGGTATTAAATGCATGAGAAACCCTTTTGCTATCTAGAAATTTCTAAGTTTGTCCTTTGTTATGAGACATTAATTGATGATGTGGAGTTTAGGGGGTCTCAGTGATCCTAGTCTTTTTGAAATAAGATCATTAAATATCTTATATTTAGGGGACTTATTGACTATGATAGAAGGTTTCTCTCCTGTTTTAATTATGAAGTTTAAAATTGGTACACATGTTGTATGATTTGTAAAGAATTTTACTTGGTCTAATGTATTGCCTATGTTAACTTCTATTGGCAAATGACAGCTAGAAAGTTAAATTATTAGATAATTTCTAATAAGTATACTACCTATAAATAACTGATCAGGATAGGCATCACTCAATTGTGACTCAGCAGATGAATCATGGGTTCTCCATGCTCTGCACTTCTTCCCATTTTCCTGTTGCATTGAGCTTCTTCAGTGCTTTGTCACACCTCTATGACCGTACAAATAGAAGAAAGGGAAGATGGTGAATTTTAAAAATGTAAGCAGGAAGAGGTTGAAAGAACTAAAAGGTATTTTGTGTTAGCAAGTGTGGGTCTGCCACCCACACTGGCCTGTGCCCCGTTATTGCTGGGACACAACAGATAAGTACAAATCAAGTGGTGTTAGTAATAAGGATCATTACCAGTGCTCTCCCCACCCCCAGCCTATACTGTTATTTTTCTATGTAAACAAATTGTTTGAAATGCTTTGAAAATGAACTCTTAATATTAAAAGGCACATGCATGTGAAGTCTCTAGTACATTTATTTGTATAAAGAGTAAACAAAGTGCATGTAGGGTGGCCACAGGTTTGAGACAGATCTTGGTGATGGACAGATCTTGGTGATGTAGGGTTACTAGACAAATTTGAATGGCTGTTGCCATTGAATCAATCAATACACAACTCTTTTTCAGGCTCAAAGGTGAAAAGTAATGGTATCAAACAAATGCTAGACAGCATGAACAAAAAGTTTTTCAGACTCCTGGTCAAAAAGATCTTATGGTTCACAATGAATCAGAGATTTGACATTTTTGATTACCCAGCTACCTCCAAGCAAACTGAAAACTGCCTAGTGGATCCTGAACTCCATAGTGCTTCTAGCTGGGTCTTTCAAGTTTTGCGCCATAGGGTGATGGTCAAAATAGTGATCGACTCTTGTAGATGGATGGTAAGTACTGAAACACTAAGAACAGTGCAATGTACATGGTATATATGCATTCAGCATCCAAAACCAATGCTGGCACAGCTTGCCCCAAAGTGGTAGAGTTATAAAAGGATACACACATTGACATTTCTGAAAAGCAGGTATAACAGCATCCAGGTTCTTGGCATCAATTCTGATTGATTAAAGGTATACTGTTTAGGGAAGCACTGGCACAGGTTTAGTTCTCAAGAATCAACATCATGCAGCAAAGTATCTATTCCACAGCTGCCCCCCTGGGTATGACCAGTTTTCTCAAAAATGGGCTCCACTGGTCACCCAAGGGGACAGGAGCTAAGCCACTGCAGAAACAACTCAAAGTTTATGTCCTACTGTTGACAGGGATACACTCATCTTTTTGTATAGCAACAACAGTATACTAACTGGTATCTAATATTTCAAGAATGTTTCATCTATCACTGTTTAGATATTGAAATTTGAGGGCATATTAGAGTATTGGCCAAGTCCATCAATCTTTATCTTTGATTTCTGTGCCAGAAAAACATTTCACATCAACTGGCAGCTAAGAAAAAGCAATCACCTTGAGACTTTACTTTGGTCAGCTCCTCTTGTTTTGAAAAATCCCATTCTGGTACTCAATTGTGATAGTAGTAAACTAACCAGACGAAACAGTGGTATATTCCTTCCAAAAGGAGGAGTGCTTAAGTGCTTTCTAATATTTTGGTTGTCATTATTTGTCACTATGTTACTGGTGCCAAATTTAAAGAGGAAGTACTTACACATATTAAGCACCACACAGTGTGCTTTATACGAGGATACGTACCCCAGTATCTTTTTAGACAGAATACAAACTTTTTCCAGTTAGAACACATTTTTTTTTTAAATGGCTTGGGTATTGGTTGGGGGTAGGAGGACTTGATACACAGTAGAATTTAAATGTTATTCATGCTTCTTATTTTAGAAGCGCTTCAAATCCCTCAATAAGGTTCTGAAAGGTTGTCCGAATGGATGGTTGGAATTCCCAGCATTTTCTCATAAGCTGATAAACCTGTAAAAAGAAAAAATAACAGTAAAAATGTTTAGGAGCTTTTTAAAAAAATTATAGAAACACCAAGAAGAACATAATTTTGAAAATGTGAATGACCTCCCTTAATAAGTAATACTACAAAACAAGAATATTTGAATAACTTAAAATACAGAAAATGTGACATCTATAGCTCATAAATAACATTTTAACATTTGAGAAGCTCATGACTTAACTGACCTTGCAAAACAATCCAGGTCATTAATTACTATAAACCAGTTTAAGGGTGAAGTTATACCTCAGTTTAGACTCCAAATTTCCTTACCGGCTGGCTTCATTCTTTGGCTTAAACATACTATTCAGTACATCTTAAATAGTCTACAGAATTAGTCTTAAAGGCTCAGTTCAGTTAGAAATACAGAAAACTGGATGTCACAATGCTGTGATAAGTGGGATAAACTTACACACAAAAATGCAATTATATGTGTTTGTCACAGGAAGGCTACACCAACATATGCTCCTTTAGGGTGCTCACTGTGGTGAGCCTACTTCTGAAGGGAATCCCTTGCTTTGAACAAAACTTGTGGCTGTCATCTGCCCCAAAGATGATTTTCTCAGATATCTTATCTGAAATTCAGCTTCAGAAAACTATTTTAAAAGAGTTTTCTACTCATTCCTGCTCCCCCACTCCAATCCCATGCTGGACAATTCAAGCAGTGAAAACAGTAAAAACTGAGTTTTATTACTGTGAAATGGCCCATAAATACCTCTTCTGGACAGTTAGGTGGACAAGGCAAACGTTTTCCTTCTTTTAATGTATTCACAAGTCTTGTTACTGTCATCTGGCCATGAGTTGGGCCTATCATTTTCAGGAACAACTATGTAAAATAAAACCAAACAAAATATTTTACTTTGTACATATTTATGTAAACACCAGATAGATTACAGTAAAATATCTAGAATTGGAAATTAAAACAATAAAAAGGCTTTAAAATGAAAAGTCCAAGACAATTTTCCTTTCCATTATGACACACTGATTGGATTCCATTTAAGAATGAAACTTACAAAGCAGAAGGATGGACACATTTTAAGTGGGTGCTAGATTCAAACGAAGGACAAGTAAGACTTACCGCCATGGGACTGGAATCTGAATCACAGTAAGTAAGCAGCTCATGCAGAGTTACTCCAAAAGACCAGACATCAGAGGCGATATAAAACTTACACTGAATTAAACATTCTGGAGCATACCTGAAAGAAAGCAGAACTGGAAACTTCATTTCCTGGGAAGGATATTCCAAAAAGCATTAGAGTAACTCAGAAAAATCAGCACTCTGGTTTTTCTTAGAATTTAATATTCTAAGACATTTAAGTGTGTATTATGCATCAGTCACACATGGTGCTGTGGTGCACATCTGATATGTGGACAGATACCCCTATGGGCTCTCATTACACATTTGCTCCCAAACATCAGTCAGACTAGTCTGTGCTCCTCATTTCGCAGAGCATAGGCTCTCCATGGGGAGGGGATGGGGGGAGGAGGTGATGACGACAGGCCCGGGCTTCATTTGCCTGCAAGCTCAGATTGAGTCAGCAGTGAATTACTGCCCAGTCCTCTTCCAATGTCAGCTGCTTTGGTGAATGATACCCAATTGCCTGAGCCAGAAACTGAGGCATCCCCATATCCAGTCTAAGAAATACTTCTCAAACCTCCTCACTTCTAAACCCCACCATCGCTGTCCTAGTTCACACCATCACTGGCTCTGGCCAAATCAGACTCCCTGGCTCCAGTCTTGCTCCTCTCCTTCCCACAGTGATCTTTTTAAACAGAAAAGTCCCTGTCCTTAATCCCCCCAACAGCAACCCAAAAAGTCCCTGTCCTTAATCCCCCCAACAGCAACCCAAAGCTCTTGGGATGGAGTCCCAGCTCCATGACTCAGCGTCCAGAGCATTGCCTTGGCAACCGCCGAGACCTCCCTTCATGATCCAGCCACACGGAGCTGATTCCAGTTCCTAGGATAACCACTGCTCTGTCTCACTCTTGCCACCATACATGCTGTCTTCTAACCATCTTTACAAACCCCCAGCAATCTTTTAAGGCCTTATTTTAAAAGAACTTCCAGAAAACCAAGCCTGAACCCTTTTCTGGTTATGGTACCACGAAATTGGCTGCCTCACCCATTAAATTCTAAACTTGGTTGGCTTGTTCACCCTTGTTATCTCTAGTATCTGGCACAAAGCAGGGCCTTGATACATATTTCTTTAATGAATAAATGGAGGTTTGGCCTCCGTGGGTGGAAGAGACCCGTGTCGTGTCCATACAGGATGTACCTCGTGGTGCCAGTCAGTTCTACAGGACAGCGTAGAGTGGAGACTTTAGCAGCTTCCCCCTTGGATAGTGTTCCAGGCTGAGAGGGGTCAAAGTCAGGGGGTGGCCCACCAACCAGGATACTCTGGTGATTCATGAGAAGATGGCCAAGCTTCTTATGGATTTTTGCTCTGTTATGTCCAGGCTCTACCTGAACCTGCCAATGCCCACTCGTCACCTCCTTCCTGTCATCTTCCTGCCCCCTCCTCCTACCTGCCCTCCAGACTTCCTCTGCATGGATGTGATTACTCCAGCTGCTAACAGTTTTAACAACTGTGTCAGAGGAATGCCTTCTCCAGCCAAGATGGAGATGCTGAGCGTTGTGAGATTTCTTCCTTGGAAGATGTTGTCCTATGAAGCTCAGGCATTGCTGCGAGTTGTTTTCAGTAAAACAGCTTATAATATGTTTCTTGAAGGCAAAAATCAGTCAATTCCAAATGATCTAAGTCTTTTTCTAATCTGGACTAATAAGAGACATTAACATAGCTAGAAAGGACCTATCAGAACAGTGGAAACCCTATGAAGCACTGATGAAATCTGTTTGATTCAGTTACCAAAACACAGGGCTGTCCCGATCGTCCTTGACTGTGTAGTACTCCTTATCAGTTTCAATGGATTTGGTTAGACCAAAGTCCCCAATTTTCACTTGGTGTTCACTCTCAACAAGGACATTTCTTGCTGCTAAGTCACGGTGAACGTATTGCCGAGAACCCAAATAGTCCATCCCCTGAGGGAGAGAGGAAAAGGCAGAGCACATTGCTGAAGGTCAGTTCAGATTGGATTCTGTATCTACCACTTCATAACAAAAAAAAATATATATATGTCATTTCATTCACATATCACTTCTTTTGTTTTTACTTCTTTGCAAAAATAGTTAGACCAACCTGATTCCAAGAAATACACATTAAAGAAACCATATTAACAAATTAGTTCACTTTCTTAGCAGAGGCTAATTTTCAATCCAAATCATGCAGAACAAAATAAACTCAGTACAATTATTGGAAATTATTTTCCACTTGCAGCCTAATTATAAACCAATTACCCAGGACAGAGTGCCTGATTTATAAATTTTTACCAGGCTCTTTTTTTTTTTTCTTTTTACCTTACAAATCTGAACGGCATATTTTAACTGCTGTTTGAGGTTAATTTTGTTCTTATTCTTTGGAAGATACTCCTTAAGACTTCCCGAAGGCAGAAATTCCATGATGAGCTTAATACCGTTTCCTCCTGTTTAGAAAAAAGAAACGAAAAAACAAAAAAACCATCAGTACAAGGTTGCCAAATGAAGGAACTGTGGGAGTGAAGGGCACAGGATCTGGAGACAGAGGACCTGAATCACAGGCAAGTTGCTTAACCTCGCAGGTTTCAGAGTCTTGGGATCCTCAGCAGTGAACAGGGTATCTACCCTAGGGTCATCAGCGCTCACTGAGACAACACAGTGTTCTGCAAACAACTAGGCAAATGATGATTTTTAAAAATTATGAGCCACTACCAATTTTAAAATATAATACATGAGTATTGTACTGACTTGTAAAAAAGATACACTTGTTAGTAAACACTACTTGCCACCGTGATTTAGAAAACTAGAAAACGAAGTACCTTGCTTAGTGCTGGATCAAAAGAACAGGGAAAGGGGAGGAGCAGGCATCAGTTTCATCTGGTCTCTGTGCCCTCGTGTGCAAATATCAGGACAGGGGAAGTCCAATCCCCAGTGTGGGTGTAGGAACAGCCAAGAGAGACAATGCAGGAATCACCCCCCGCCTGGCGGTGGGGGAGGCTGGGTAGCTTTCCCGGGAGCTCTGCAGCTGAGGGTTCTGACAGTGCATACTGCTTCGAAGCCCTAGAGCTCCGGGGGCCATCAGCTAGCACTCAGGCAGCCTAGATGAGGCCAAGGGCACTGCCTGCTCAGCACTGGCCTTCATGACCCCAGATAGTCACTCAGTCTTTAAACCAACCCCACTTTGCACAACATACCATCTTCTGTGCAGATGCCTTTATACTTCACAATGTTCTCATGATAAAGGTTTCTTAAGATTTCAATTTCCTTCTTCAGATCAGCTATGTGGTTCCCTCCGCTCTCAGGCTTCAGGGATTTGACGGCCACCTGCTCCCCTGTATTGTCCCCCTCAGGGTCATACCTGCAGAGCTCGACCTTCCCAAAGTGGCCCTGGAGGGAAAGATGCACGTGCTTGATCAGAGAAGCCCCGGCCTGGGCCAACAGGACACACTTCAAAGATGAGCCTTGCTCCTCGTGCTGTTCCCCTGAAGGTGGGGGTGCACGCACAGTCTGACCCTGCAGGCAGCAATCTCCTACCTGGGCTCTTCCCCACTTGGCTTACCTGCCATTCCTTCTATTACTGAGCTAAGACAAGAAAAGGATCAAGTGACTGGTGAACCAACACATCAATCCCAATTTCTACGAAAGTGTAACCCAAAAGGAAATGGAGGTTATTTCTGGACATGCAGGACAACCTCGACATTCTTTGACAGCCCTGGGTCCACGCTACAGGAGGCACCACAATGTGGCTACAAAGAGCAAGGCATGAGGAGTCTCTAGAAGACGTGGATTAGATCCCAGCTAAGCCACCTGCTAGTGATTCGAGCCTTTCGAGCCTGGTCACCCCACCTTCTGAGCTGGCTCCAGAGGTGCTCAATGTATACAGTGGTAATAAACCCTTGGGAATGCTGTGAGGAAGCAGGAACACTGTGCTTGTAGAATGCCCAGCACTCGGCCTTGGCACATGGCGGGTACTCAAGGTGGCACAGCCTTTATTAACTACAGAAAATCTGTATAAAGATGCAAATTCCAGTAGCTTCTCTAGTCACATTTACTGTCAGGAAACTGCCATTCAAGGTCCAGAGGAAAAGCTAAAATTCTATTTCGGTGTTCTGTGAAATAAATCCATCTCTCATTTAAGCAGCCTCACAGGATATGTATTCCCAGAAAAGTCAGAGGTAGGGACTTCTCTATTTCCACCATATCTATATTCATCCCCCATGGATGGATCCCCCCCTTTTCATCTCTTTGTCCCTTAGAGACCAAGTCTCCCGAGGGAGCTGATCAATGTCCTGTGGACAGGCTGCCACCGTGTGTCAAATGGAAAAACACACAATCCTAAAGAACACAGTAAGATGCTTTCTCCTACAAACTTTGACCCAAAACGAGAGAGAATGGAGAGCAGCTTTAGATATCCATAGAGGTGAAGTGGTCAGCAGAGACTCGAGTATAACTTGCCTCTCCCAAGTCACGGATCCTCTTTAAGAACCGCTTTTCAAAATGTGTGGGATCCACTTCAGTTGCTGGCTTTTTTTCTGATACGATGTCTGGATCTAACAGAAGAGAAAAGAGAACATGTTAAAAAGGAGTGATTGCCCCTCACAGGCTCCTTGTTATCCCTCCCTCCCCCGAGCATTGGCTGGTCTTGGTTAAACAGCTCAAGGTAGAGTCTTACTCTGCTCCTCCAGCTTATTGATGTCTCTCATGATGGCTCGGAAGAAGGGTCTCTGGTTGGGGTCGTAGTTCATGCAGCGGGTCATAAGGTCAGCTAGCTCCTTACAAGACGGGGTCACTGGCCTGCACCGGCTTTCATAGAACCTCTCTTTCTGCAAAGAAGTGGACCACATGAAAGAAACCAAAGGAACCACTCACAGACCTTTTAGCCCCAGGTCAGAAGGAGTTACCTAACAATCCCTAATTTAACTCCCAACAGCTTTGCTTAAAAGTAGACGTCATAAACGTGGGTGCTAATGCTGCCTTTCTCTAGCTGTGGGAAATCTTAGTCCTGGATACTAAAATAATCCGAATTCAAGGAAAACAGGCAGTATATCCCACCCAGTCCCAAATAAGCTGTATTACAGCAAAGTCATGCAACCTTCTGGAATATGATTTGGCAACATGTGTAGAAATCTTCAGATTCTTCAAACTCTCATTAATTGCAATTACTGAATGACTCAGAAATAAGTCAGAAACAAAGATTTATGTTTAAAGATATTCCCTGCAGAATTAGACAGAACATTACAAATTTGAAAATGACCTCAATGCCAAATATAAAATTAGTTAAATAAATCAGAGTTTAATGAAACAACTCTTACATCAAATTAGTAAAAACTGTAAGGTTTATTTAATCGTATAGCAAAGTACTCACAACATTAAATGAAAAAATATACAACATTAAATGAAAAAGTAACTAGCATGGTCCCAAGTTTGTTTAAAAAAGAGAGAGAGAAACAGACTGGAAGACAATATGCCAAAGTGTTAAACATTAGTTAGGGGTGACCAGAATATAGTGATTAATAATTTCTTTTTTAAAAATACTTTTCTCTGTTTTCTAAATTCTCATCAACGGGGTTAATACTTTAAAATTCTGAAACGAATAATTGATGCCCTTTTAAAAAAATTAAGTTAATTTGCTACACTTTAGGCTCTGGTCTGTAGCTGACTCTCAAGGGTACTAGTTTCTCTTCTGGTCCCTGTGGGTCCTAGGGTGGGGTGGGGGCAGGCCCCAGAGGCGAGGAGGAAGATGGGTTGGAATTAAGGAGCTGAGAGCTCCCCCTGCCTTGGAGTGTCTCTCACTCTTCCAGGCTCCAGTAGAGCCAGGGGGAAAGGTCACCCAACCCACCCAAGGGTACCTGGGAGAAGAGACAGACCCTCCTTTATCAAAGGGACAGACATTTCCTTACACCATCTCTGTATTCTGCTCAGTTCTGGGTACACAGAAGGTGCTCAGTAAATACTGACTGACAGCAAAGGGTATGCTGTTTTGTTTCCAAGGAAGTTAAAAATAAAATGACTCCCAAAAGCCCCAGCTGAAAATCCTAAATACAGATCTATGGATGTGACGGTTTCTCTGTTGGTTTTAGCTTAACTCCTCTTTCCCAAGTCCTGCACCATGTTTACCTGGCAAAAGGCTAACAGGTTAAAGGTTCTTTCGCCTCTTCGGTATCTCCTCCACGTGCACCCTCCACTCTGGATCCTCACTGCCACTTCCTGGTTCAGGCTGTCGCCACTGAGAGCCTCAGAGCAAGAGGCCTCTCCTCAGCCTGTCCATCCAACCACCATCCAGATGAACTGCCCAGTCTGGCCTCCGAGCACCTGGCTCCCCCACCCAAACCCTTCAATGCCCCACATCACCCCAGTAAAATTCTGCAGCCCGGCATTCAGGGCCTCTATACAATCCGACCTCAAAGGACCCTTCCCACCTTTTTACCTGTCATTCCTCTCCACACTCCAGGCAAATGAAACTGCTCCCTGTAGACAACTGAAATGCCACCCTCCCTTGGACTTTGATCATTCCCTCCCAGCTAAAAGTGATGCCTGCCCCTCTAAAGACACAAGACACACCCTAATAATCAAATCAGTGAGTTGGGATCAGTGGTCCTTCACTCTAACTTTCACTGCTTTATCCCTTTGGAGTTAGAGCCTCCACTCGCTTTCTGCAAGTGAACACGAGAAAGGGTCAGCCTCGAAGTTCTGCATTCTAGCTAAGGAACCCGCGCCTTGGGCCACCTGCATCTGTTACCTGACCTGTAAAACAAGGGTAATGACACTGCCCTACCCAACATGCAGGGCTCTAAAGGTGATGATTTCAGATATTATGTGTGGAATCCTTATCGCTGTTTTAGCCCAACTCTCCTACTACACCCTAAGGTCCTCAAGGGTAGGCAAGGCCTGTGTCTATTTCATTGTGAACCCCCAGCTTTAACTTAGGACAACGCCTGGTACACAGGAGGAACGCAATAAGTATCTGG
Source organism: Tursiops truncatus (assembly GCF_011762595.2). Classification (NCBI taxonomy): domain Eukaryota; kingdom Metazoa; phylum Chordata; class Mammalia; order Artiodactyla; family Delphinidae; genus Tursiops; species Tursiops truncatus. The sequence continues at coordinate 128,452,298 of NC_047034.1, read as the reverse complement.
GTGTTAATTTTGCAATGCTATAGCGATCTACTGAGCACATATTGTGTACCTGGGACTCTACACGCATTATTTAATTTTCACAACAACCCTGCAAAGTAGGTATTATTTATTCCCATTTTACAGATGATGAAACCAAGGCCCAAGGAAATTAAGTAACATTTGCGAGGTCACACAGGCACTGTAAGCTTGTGGAGGAGAGTCTAACCCGTGCCTGTCTCCTCCCACAATATGAGGCTTCCTGATAACTCCTGAGACACCCATGAGTGTCCAAGGGGTCCCCACTCAGCTCACACCCTGGAAAGCAACTCACCTCAATCAGTGTCTTGTCTTTCAAGGGAATCTCGCCATTGTAGCAGATCTCCCAGAGCGTGGTTCCAAAGCTCCACTTGTCAGCGGCCACACTCAGGTTCTTGGAGTCTTCAACACACTCAGGAGCGATCCATGGGATTCGTTCTATGCACTCTGGAAAAGACAAGAAACATTTACAGATCAGTTTCTGCGATCACCTGGGGAGTATATCACTGCCATTGCAGCAAGAACTGGGAGTTAAGAAACTCTTTCAAGTAGTGTTTTCCAAACATGGACCATGGCTGCCCTGGTCCTGCAGGGAGTTTGTGAAAGGGGCGGTTTTCCAGGTCCCTTAGCCCTGGCCTTTCCAATGCATCTGTCTGAGTCAGGGCCTGCAGCTGTGTCTGTTTAACACAGACTCCCCAAGAAGGTCGTGTGAGTCAGTCTTTGAAGCTGTGGCCTCAGAAAGAGCAAAGCACCCCAGGGTGGAAGCCAACACCCTGGGGAGGGAGAACAGGGGGGCACATGGACAAAGGCTTAAGAAAGAGAAGGCCGGGGAGAAGAGGCCAACAGATGCAGAGTGGGCACGGGCTTACCCCCATACTCTGCATATCGCCCTGCAAGGGCCCAGGGGTGCACTGGTATCCCACGTATGACCTACAGGTAGAGCATGACCTGTGCGGCACTGCTTACAGTGTCTCAGCTCCCAGGTCTGCCCTCTCCTTTGGAGTCCTCAACTCATGATGACCTCATTCAAAGAGAAGCTGCAAGACCACAGCAATCGCTAAGGCGCCTCCCCAAACTGCTCTCTAACTACAGTGGATTTCTTGTTTTGTTTTGTTTTTAATTTTTATTGTAGTTGCTTACAGTGGATTTCAAAACAAACACAGGTAGGACCCAGGTCCCACTCCTCCTGACACATCTCTGACCACCCCAGGCCCTTGGCCTCCCCTTGAACAAGGTGCTGCCTGGCACCTTAAACACAGCTCCTTCATCGCAAGACCAGACCTGCCCCAGCTCAGTTGTGTTTCTCCTACTGCACAGTCAGCTCCTTGAGGGCAGGGACCGACCCTCCCATGCGTGACACCTCCCCTGCCCCCAGGGCTGGGCAGAAGCACAGCCGCCTTTTGCAGAAGTGTGCTTTCTAAAATGAGGCAGAACCCCAGCCCAGCCCCCTTCCCTGCTGGCCTGGCCCTGCCTCAGGGTCGGGGGAAGGGGATGGGTGGGGCAGGAGATGGGAGGGAGGGAGGACACACCTTGCCTGGACAGCACAGTGACGGGGATGCCGGGGTCACTGAGCTTGATGAAGGGGCCGCACTCGCTGTCAGTGCCCTCGCGGGCCAGGAGGAGGTTTTTAGTGCACACATTTCCGTGGACCAGATCTTTATCCTCCTGCAGAGTGAAAAGGCAGAGCTCAGCAAAGTTGCCCATGGAGCTGCCCTCCTTCCCACTGTCTCCTGTTTCCCACAGGTCATAATCCACATTCCCCAGCCCCAGCCAGACCCGGGCAGCTTAGCTCTCCTGCCGATGATCTGTGTGACTCAGGCACATTATATAACATCCCTTTACTCCAGCTCCCTCATCAGTGAACCAGGGATAACAATGGAGCATGCCTCATAGGGCTTTTGTGAGAATTAAAGTGATTATCAGAGCCTGAAAAACACCTGAACAGCTGAGCCATGGTAAGCACTCAATAAATGTGAGCTACTATTGATGCTAATAGTTTCATTCACTCATTCAACAAGTACTGTAATATTTCTACTCTTATTATACACTGCAGTATGGAAGCCAGTCCTCTGAAGTGATAAAAATTTCCCTCTAAGCAGGATTCACGTGTAAGCACACAGAACAGCCCACGATGATGGCGTTCACTAAGCACCAGGCACACCTGTGTTCAGGTGAAGAGCCTGGGCTCTCCAGCCTGCTTGGCTGGTACCTCCTTCCTGCCTCCCCACATTTTGGTTCCTGATGGGGACCACCACAGACATCAGAACATACTCACCAAGTAACTCAGGGCGCTGGCCAGCTGTTTGGCAACTTTGAACTTCCAGGGTGTGGTGAGGACATCACTTTTCCGGTGCATGAAGAGATCCAGGGGCCCTCCCTCCACAAACTCTTCCACCATGATATCTACGAACACAAGAACAGCCACACCTGCAACCTTCTGTCCCTCTGGGACAGCACCCTCCCTCATCCCCTTACGAGAGCTCATTTTAATGGCTGGTACTCCGCCTGGGGGTGCCAATGGTAGAGCGCTTCAGAGTCGGAAGGGCCTGGGTTCAAGCCCTGCCTGGAGCTCCTCCTACTCTGACTCTCTGGGCAATGAACTCAGCTCACTCACTCCCTACCTCCCGAGTCTAGCACAGCGTGGGGCCCAGAGCTGGCAAGAAGTAAACACTCAAGAAATTAGTGAAAAACAGATGGGATCTAGTTCCATGTCCACTATTAACGTAAGCAACCGACCTGCTCAGTACTTTGAATTCCTTGATTGCAAAAAGAAAGGCAAGAAGCCTGGGCGACGTGAGGGGGGGTATCAGCTCCCACTCATCTTCACAGCAACCATGCTCCCTGGCCAGGGCCGACTTCCCCTTCCAAAGAGAATACACTTACTCTCCACATCTCGGACACAAACGCCATAGAGGTACACGATGTGTTTATGGGAGACCTGTCTCATCATGCTGGCTGCCTCAAAGAAGGCCTGTGGGAGGAAAGGACAAAGAAATGTCAAGGGCTGGCCTGCACTGGTCTGATCCTAAAGGGGCTCAGCTGAGAGGAAAGTCAGTGGATCCCAGGAAAGGTCACCACTGTCCTCATCCCAAGCCCTGAAACTACTCCCCTGGCCTCAACTACCCAGAGGCACTGCCAAGCCTCAACTGTGAGGGCCATCTAGCTGGGACACAGGACTCATTTAGAAAACCTAATAGGATGCAGAGCCAGGCTGGCGGGATAGGCTGGCTGACAACGTCCCCATTCGATACTCATGTCCACCACTTCCTCTTCCTTCAAACTTTGGGAAATAACAACGTTGGACACTATATTAGAATAAAAGGAAAACCAAGGCAGCAGATGTCTGTCAAGACTTGGCTTTACCACTCTCTAACAGTTTGTGGGATCCGGGGTAAGTCATTTTACTGCTCTGGGCTTTACTTTCCCAGACTCTGAAGTGACAGCCTGGACTGCATCAGGCACTTTTGAGACCATTCAGCTAGAGTCTGGGGCTCCACGGCATTGCCACATGGACCTCTAGGAAGGAAACGGGAGAGAGTGGGACGTACTGGGAGGGACAGGCCCAAAATCAGAGCAAAGGCTCTTCTTAGCCCACTGTGCTCTACTGGCTCCAGAAATGAGGGAGGGGAGAGGGTGGGGTTGTGAGGAAGACACTTGCCAGAGAAATGTCCCTGTGGCTGGGGTCTAAGACTTTGAGGATCACTTTTATTCTCTTCTCTTCGGAAGTTCCTTCGTCATCCTTGTAATCCATGAGGGTCCCAGAGTAGATGTGTGTCCGCGTGCCTCTCCCAAGGTGCTCGCCCTGAAGGAGGAAGCAGGAAATTAGGGTGACCACCCCCTGAGGCTTCAGTGGTGCCAGAGTCTGGGACTGAGTCCTCAGTGGGAACATACATTAGCAGGGATGGGGCAACGGCAAAGGGGCCCCAGGAGCTCAAGCCTCTCCAGTGCCTGGTCCTGTCAGGCCTCCAGAGGTGACAAAAAACTACTTGGCCAAACACAGCTGTGGCACTCCCTGGGCCCCAGGAAATAATCCTCATATCCTCTGAACAGCAACACGCTATCTACCTCCAGGAACAGCCTGGGGCCGAAACATAACCCTGACCTTTCACAAAACTTCCAACAGTGCCATCAAAAGCCACCAACATCAGCCCCCACCCAGGCCTCCAGAACAGACTCAGAGAGGACCTCCCTCCCCGCTCCCCCAGGAGGCTCCTCCACTCACAGGCTGGGGTACAAAGAGAACAGGCTTGTGAGCCCTACTGCTTCCTGGCATTTTAACTTCGAGACCTCCTTTCATCACGCTCAATCGGCACCCACTTTCTGTAAATGGGTTAACGTAACAATGTACCTGCCTCGTAGGGTTGGTGTAAGAATCAAATGAGGAACTAGGTAGAACACCTCCTGGCGCACAGTGGGTAGAAGCCAATCCACTGGGCCAGTGTGTTTTGTCTGATCGCCCTCTCACACCTAAACTATTCATTTTCTATCCATCTACCTGATGCATGGGTGCACATGTGCATGCTTTCAAATCAGTGATACAATTTATACATACATATGCCCTAGCAATCGCCAGAGGAAGGTGATGTAAAGACAGAGGCAGAGACTGGAGGGACAGGCCTCAGTTTCCCCACATATGAAAAAGGATAATAAAACCAAGTGAGCAGCATAAGAACTAAATGAGATCATCTGCTCAAGGCCCCGAACATATAATGATCTGTCTCTAAGACCGTTCCAGCTTAAGCTTTAATAATTATGGTTTAAATGCTCTTAATATTTGAAAATCAAAATGTGATTCATGAAACTCAGGCATTGTCAAGCTACCGACATTAACCCCACAAAACTTATTATTTGTAGTTCTATTATTCTATTATCCTAGGACCACCTATAAATGCAGAAAATGCATTATGGCTGACTCCCTCAGCTGATTTCTGTCTCCCTCAAGAATGTACACAATCGGGCTTCCCTGGTGGCGCAGTGATTGAGAGTCCGCCTGCCGATGCAAGGGACACAGGTTCGTGCCCCGGTCTGGGAGGATCCCACATGCCGCGGAGCGGCTGGGCCCATGAGCCATGGCCGCAGGGCCTGCACGTCCGGAGCCTGTGCTCTGCAGCGGGAGAGGCCACAGCAGTGAGAGGCCCACGTACCGCAAAAAAAAAAAAAAAAATGTACACAATTGTTAACTGGGTATATTAATTTGCACAAACACCACCATTTGTCATCTGTCATAGCAGAATGGTGATACATCCGCCCTGTCTCCTATATCCTGGCAAGGTCCTGTGACTATTCATTAAAGCTGCATGTGTCATGAAGCGATACATCAAGATTATGGGAAGTTGCATTCCCAGAACATCCCACAAAAGCCATATGCTTTCAGAATAATTACTCTTCCTCGGAAGGGGTGCTTATTCCAGGGCCAAGTCATATGGCTCTGTGCTGTCAGGATTCCACAGCAATCCGGAGGCCCCTGCGTGTACCACCTCAGCCTCCCTCCACGCTGCGCCTTCTGCCTTTGTCTATGGCTTGTCCATCCTCTGGGGCTCTGCTTTGATGCCACTTCCCCCAGAAAGCCACTGCTGTCCCCCCAAGACTAGGTAGGATGACCATCTGACAGTCCCACATCCTGCCATACTTCCCTACTTAGGGCTTGTCTCCTGGTGGTATAATTATCTGCTTAAGATAGACGAGAGTCTGCCTCGCCCACCAGACTGTGAGCCTGCCGAGGGTGGCAGTCATGCCTGGCATGGGCAACTGCTCAATCACTGTTGGCTAAATGAACGCTGGAGGTGCAGAGGGTGGTAATCTGCCCAGAGACTCAGGGGCAAGGACAGAAGGAAGACCCCAAGTACATGTCAAGTTCCAGGCAGAAAAGAGGCTGGGGTACTGCTGATCTGCGATTTTAATCTCTGGACACAGCTCTGATAACCACCGGAGGGACAGAACAGTAAGATCTGGCCCTCAGGCCCTCAGTGAAGCATTTACATAAGTGAAGCGAGGCACTTGCAGCTGTGGACTTCCACTCCGTCAAAACCTCCCCAACAATTTCAGGGACCGGCTTCAAAGAGTACATGAACAAGCCAGCCCCACGTTGGCCACCCTCCGCCAGGCTCCTCAATGACAGTGAGCCCACGATTTCCCCTCCAACACCTCCAAGGTGACGCAGCCTCTGCCGGGCAGTAAGCGGCCTATGTGGATTCCTTCCCTCCAAGGCTGCTGGCACACCGCTCCCTTAGCCTCCCCGCCCTGCGTGTGGCTCTGTGTAAGGGGCTGGGGAGGGGGATGCACAACAGAAAGTGGGGGTTCCATGGGCCTCACAACCTAGCAAGGCCCAAGGGCAGGTACGACAGAAACTGGGCCTGCCTAAGGCTGCAGACTCTGGGCAAAGGCCTCCCAAGGCTGGAACACTGGTCTGAGGGATCTGATTCTCAAGACAGTTCTCCTCCAGGGTGCATCTCCTACTTCCTCACTGTGCTCTGTGTGCCCCCAGCTTTGCTCCTTCTGGAAACATCATCAGAAAGCCCAGGACTGAAATTCAGAAGTGCTTTTTCACACAGCATGTTTTGGGACAATGAGGGTCATCAGCCCATACTCCCCTGTGGAGACCTGTCAGCATTCCCACCAAGTTCTCCAACTACTTCTACCTGCAGAAGACCAGGCATGGAAGGTCCCTATTACCCTAGATAACCCTGCAAAACTTGATTAACCCAGCTCTTTCAAGGAGAAAGCAAGCCTCTAGGACGCATCAGCAAGGTCAGGTTGGACAGCAGGAAACTTGCTGACCAGCTTTACCTATCAAGGGGAAGTCTTGCTCTTCTTCCACCAGGGTCTCCCCAAACCCGACTTCATCCTCCCCACATTCCCCAGGCTTTTCTCCTGTGGGAAGGCAGGACCAGGGCTGGACCTGCAGCAGTGACTCACCTGCATAATATCTTTCTTGAGGATCCGATAAAAACTCAGCTGGCTCACGGGGAGGACAGGCTGCCACTCCTGGGCTTTCTTGGTGGCCACCAGCAGATTGGAGATTTCTATGGAAGAGAGAGGAGAAGTCTGAGCAGAGCAGCAAGGTCTAAGGTCCCAGTTGGCCAACATCTGCTGGGCCATGGGCTTGCTGAATACATACTTGTGCATTTGTTGGTTCAGTCATTCAACAAATATCTACTAAGTACTTGATTCCCACCCTCCAGGAGCTCACAGGCTAATAACAGAGCCAATACGAAACAAATAATCAACCAATCAAAATCTGTGCAGCTATTCTTAAAGGGCAGGTACAGGCACTCCAGGGTTGACACAGCAGGATCTGTCCTGGTAAAAGAGGTCAGGGGAGGAAATGAAATGTTAAAAGCTGAGAACGGAAACTCCACGAATGTAGGGCCTGTGTCCATCTTATTTCCTGCTCTACCTCCACAGCCTGGTACACAGTATGCACTCAATAAATACTTGTTAAATGTGTAAACGAATAATCAGGGTGTGGGCTGAAGGATGAGAGCTAGGATGGAGGAAGCACTTTGGGAGTGACAGGAACCAAAATTGGGGGGTGAAAAACACAAGTTTTGTGAGGAACAGGGCAGGTGACCCCAAAAGAAGGTCACGCCTGAGCGTCTCTGGGCTCCCAGCAGCACCTGACAACAAGGAGGCACTTACTAAGTCCTGGCTGAATGTACAGATTTTGAGCACACCATCCCCCAGACTCTACTGATTCGAACAGCAAACCAAACCCATTACAAAATGTGCCGAGCAGAGTCAGCACAGGTGGCTAACGGAATTTATAATCCACGGAAGCTGCCTTCCCTCCATGGAGCCACTGCAAGCTCCAAGGTTATCGTGAGGGAAGAAAGCACCTTCCACATTCGAACTAGCAGTGCGAGTATTCTAGGAGCCCCTGAAGGTTTTTATGTGTTCATGCACTAGCTGCGAGTACCGGGTCCCTACAGTGAGCCAAGTGACTCAAATCCTCACTACCCTGCAAGGCAGGGTTTTTCTTTTGTTATTTCAGCTCATATTTTCTGACTGCTTTCTCTGTGCCAGGCACTGTCCTGAAGAGCTTTATACACATTAGCTCCTTTGTCCTTATGACAATCCTATGAGACACATAGTATACCTACCCCCTTTTATAGATCAGAAAACAGATTCAGAGCCATTAAACCATTTGCCCACAGTCAGGCTTAGGATTCATGCTGCATTCAGGACTGGCTCCAGTCTCTTACCTCCACAGACAGCATGCCTGGCCCCAGTGGGGGGTACAAATCTGGGAGCCAAAAACTGGTTCCGATACAGACTCCCTTGTTATCATATCCTGATACTCCCTTTTTCAGAGTCTCCTCTCCTTCATTCTGTTATCCTGACTCCACCCTGTTACCTGGGTAAAATCAGGTTCAAACAGGCAACTCAGGACTGCCCTGATGGAGAAAAGACATCAAGAAAGGGCCACTTGAATGGTGCCCCCAAGGAAGGGTCTGGGCAATAGAGCCATCGAGGAAATCAGGAGGATGGCAACGGGAACCATTTATGGGCTGATTATTTGCAATGGCCACTTCAGGAAACATGGCACTAGGGTCAACTGTGTGAGCGGGGAAAGCTGTTAAAACCTCCATGGAATCTGTTTCCTCACTAGAAAAATGGGGGACACAGTCATGCCCCTTGCTGGGTTGCTGTGAGGGATAAACGAGATGACACACATGAAGGGCTTACTTCAATCCCTGGTGTGAGGTGACTGCCCCATAACCAGCAGCCACTGTGACTATGACCAGCGTTACATCTGTTAGCACCGTCATCCTTGCTGTACCAGCTGGTTCCTGAAGCCTTGGCAATAATCTACAGCAGTCTTCAGTGCCAGAGCTGGACGGTGCAGAAATCAAGCTTCAAGCTTGACTCCATGAATGAGGACATGAGAGGATCAGTGGCGACTGGTCAGTAGGTCCTGTGGGCCCCTATCTCCTTCTTAACATGGTCACCCTCAGATTTGGAGAGCAGCAGTGGGGCTGGGCAATGCACAAGAGACGTGGACTTTCTTGACTGTCACACCCACTCTGAGTGACCACCTCCTTTTTATTTATTCCATGAGGAGTTTCTTGTTGCATTTTCAAGTGTGAAACCCAGGTTGGGGTCTGGCCATCAGAAGCCTGTGCTCAGAAGGGCCGAGGCACTGAGGAACCCAAAATGGCATTCTCTTTAGTTTTCATGATTTCACCACTTCTCTAATTTGCAGGTGGCAGAGGGAAGACAGAGGGCTTCTGAGGGCCTATGTGAAGAAGTCGCACACACAGGGCTTAGTCTAGCTCTCCCATCCACAGCACCCTTATCCCCAGGGTCAGGAGAACTGACCCCCACCCCAGAGCCTTGGGCTGATGACTGCACCTGTAACTTTGCAGTGTTATGTAGGGGAAAGAGTTGGGGTCAGAAGACGTGAGTTCAAATCCCCATGCTTCCTCTAACTACCTAAGTGATCTTGGATAAGTATAATGGATAACAACATACTCTGGTTTGTTCTGAGGATTAAATAACTTAAAACATGAAAGAAACTCAAACGGTGCCTGGCAAATTTAAGAATTACTCACGTGATAGTAGCCATCATCATCATCATCATTAGTTACTGCTACTCTTTTTTTCTTTTTCTTTTTTTTTTTTACTGCTACTTTTATTGTAACTTCTAGTGATACTACCATCTGTGTGGTTTTGAACAAGTCAGTGAACATCTCTGATCCTTAGTTTCCTCATTTTTATAACAGCTGCAAAGAGCTACTGTGCAGATTTTTTTTAATGCAAATATGCACATAAACTGCTTGGGACTGGCAGGTACCCACCAACATGGTAGCTACTGCTGTAATTATTCACTCAACAGACATTAGTGAGCACCCATTCTGTGCTGGACACTGCACTTCCCATGAATCATCATGGTGAGACCCAGATCCTGTCTTAAGAGTTTATAATCAAAGTGGAGAGACAAACACTGAACACATTCAGTGCAGAGTTCCAGGAGCCTCAACAGAAGCCGTGAGAAGGGTTCAGTTCTGTTTCTGTGCTTCTCCCACCACAGCCACTGGTTTCCAGCTCTGGGCCAGCAGGGGTGGCATCTACACCAGAAACCTCCCCAGCTAATCCCAGCATAGAAATCACATCCCTGCCTCCGAACTGCCGCTACCTTCCCGCTTCCTGTGGCTGCTGTTCTCCATTTCCTAAGCCTCACCCAGAGCCCACTAATCCCTAGGAAAGTGAAAACCGCCTCCAATATCTGGAAGGATAGATTATGTGAGTAATTGGGGCTGTTGGGCTCTAAGGTTATAGTGCACTCCGAGGTCTCACAGCCAAGTGGCAGATGTGTTTTTACCTTTGCAGAATATCTTCAAGCACAAAAACAAAGGCTGCAGTTACTCCCCACGGCTGGCAGGAAACCCTATCTGAGCAACAAGAACACAGAGTCTTTCCTCTTTCACCAGGTTCAGTGACAGTGTCTTACTGGGAGACCAAAAAGTGATTCAAACATCAAGCACCCAGGCCCCTTTTTGTGCTGGTGTTGCTTCTTCTGCCCACCCCTGTCATAAAGACTCACAGATGCATTCTGTAATAAGACAGACTACTCAGAGTATCTTCGACCACACTTGCTACGGCCTCAGGAACAACTGTGCTGCCCTTTCCTTGAGGCCTGACTCCTTCTAAGGGAAGGATCTGACATATGGAGGGCAGTAGCTTGTGGCAGAGAAACATCAAAGAAACCCGTCAGTATTCAAGGGATCTGACACTGGGAGAAGACCTGGCACTCAAACCCCTTTGACCTTGGCCTTCAATGAGGCCCACTTCACTTCTCCAGGCCTCAGTTTTCTCTTCTATAAGACGGGACTCTTGATCAGGTGACCCCTACGTGTCCTTCCAGTTCTCACATTCTAAGAGGTGATGAATCCACCTGCAGGACATCAATGACACTGTTGGTGGGGCTTAAAAAAGAGCAGCCAATCACTGGGGAATTCTACCAAACATACAAAGAAGAACTTATACTGATCCTTCTCAAACTCTTCCGAAAGACTGAAGAGGAGGGAACACTCCCAAAGTCATTCTATGAAGCCACCATCACCCTGATACCAAAACCAGACAAAGACACCACCAAAAAAGAAATTACAGGCCATTACCTTTGATGAATATAGATGCAAAAATCCTCAACAAAATATTAGCAAATGTAATCCAGCAACACATAAAAAGGATCACACCCTATGATCAAGTTGGACTCATCCCAGGGTGACAAGAATGGTTCAACAAACACAAATCAATCTATGTGATACACCACATTAACAAAAGAAAAGACAAAAACCACATGATCATCTCAACAGACACAGAAAAAGCATCTGATAAAATTCAATCTCCATTCATGATAAAAACTCTTACCAAAATGGGTACAGAGGGAACATATCTCAGCATAATAAAAGCTACTTATGACAGACCCACAGCCAAGATAATACTCAACGGTGAAAAGCTGAACACCTTCTTGCTAAAATCTGGAACAAGACAAGGATGCCCACTCTCACCACTTCTATTCAACATAGTACTGGAAGTCCTAACCACAGCAATCAGACAAGAAAAAGAAATAAAAGGTATCCAACTTGGAAGGTAAGAGGTAAAACTGTCATTAAATGCAGAAAACCTGAAAGACTCCACACAAAAACTACTAGAACTGATAAACAAATTCAGCAAGGTAGCAGTATACAAGATAATATACAGAAATTGGTTGCACTTCTTTACACTAACAATGAAATATCAGAAAGGGAAAGTTAAAAAACGATCCCGTTTAAAATCACATTAAAAAAAATACTTAGGAATAAACCTGAATGAGGTGAAAGACTTACACACTGAGAACTATAAAATATTGATAAAGGAAACTGAAGATGATTCAAAAAAATGGAAAGATATCCCATGCTCTTGGATTGGAAGAATTAATATTGCTAAAATGGCCATACTACCCAAAACAATCTACAGATTCAATGCAATGCCTATCAAATTACCCATGACATTTTTCACAGAACTAGAACAAATAATCCTAAAATTTATATGGAACCACAAAAGACCCAGAATTGCTAAAGCAATCCTGAGGAAAAAGAAGAAGGTGGAGGCATAACCCTCTCATACTTCAGACAATACTACAAAGCTACAGTAATCAAAACAGCACAGTACTGGCACAAAAACAGACATATGGATCAATGGAACAGAATAAACAACCCAGATGTAAACCCAGACACCTATGGACAATTAATCTCTGACAAAGGAGGCAAGAACATACAATGGGGAAAAGACAGTCTCTTCAGCAAAGTGGTGTTGGGAAAGCTGGACAGCCACATATAAATCAATGAAGTTAAAACACTCCCTCACACCATACATAAAAATAAACTCAAAATGGCTTAAAGACTTAAATATAAGACACGACACCATAAAACTCCTAGAAGAGAACATGGGCAAAACATTCTCTGACATAAATCATACCAATGTTTTCTTAGGTCAGTCAACCAAGGCAATAGAAATAAAAACGAAAATAAACAAATAGGACCTAATCAAACCTATAAGCTTTTGTACAGCAAATGAAACCATAAACAAAATGAAAATACAACCTACAGACTGGGAGAAAATATTTGCAAATGATACAACCAACAAGGGCTTTATTTCCAAAATATATATAAACAGCTCTTACCACTCAGTAACAACAACAGAAAACCCAATCAAAAAATAGGCAGAAGACCGAAATAGACATTTCTCCAAAGACGACACACAGGTGGCCAATAGGCACATTAAGGGATGCTCAACATCATTAATTATTAGAGAAATGCAAATCAAACTACAATGAGGTATCACTTCACACCAGTCAGAATGGCTATCATCAAAAAGTAATAATACAAATAATAAATGCTGGAGAAAGTGTGAAAAAAAGGGAACCCTCCTACACTGTTGGTGGGAAATGTAAATGCTGCAGCCACTATGGAAAACAGTATGAAGATTCCTTAAAAATCTAAAAACAGAGTTATCATATGATCCAGCAATCCCACTCCTGGCACATATCCAGAGAGAACTCTAATCTGAAAAGATACACACCCCCCCAATGTTCACAGCAGCACTATTTACAATAGCCAAGAAATGGAAGCAACCTAAATGTCCATTGACAGGGGAATAGATAAAGAAGATGTGATATATACACACACACACAATACATACACACACATACACAATGGAATATTACTCAGCCATAAACAAAGAAAGAAATAACGCCATTTGCAGCAATGTGGATGAACTTAGAGATTATCATACTAAGTGAAGTCAGAGAAAGATAAAAATCATATGATACCACTTATATACGGAATCTAAAAAAATGATACAAATGAACTTATTTACAAAACAGAAACAGACTCACAGATGTAGAAAACAAACTTATGGTTACCAAAAAGGAAAGGGAGTGCAGGGAGGGATAAATTAAGTTTGGGATTAGCAAATACAAACTACTACATACAAAATAGATAAACAAGGTCCTACTGTATATCACAGGGAACTATACTCAATCTCTTGTAATAAACTATAATGGAAAAGAATCTGAAAATATATATATGTACGTGTGTGTGTGTGTATGTGTGTGTGTGTATATATATATGAGAATCACTTTGTTGTACACCAGAAACTAACACAACACCATAAATCAACTATACTTCAATTTAAAAAAAAAGAGCAGCCAAGTTCCTCGCCAAGTTCCTCACCTCTCCTATCCAATTTACTCTGTGATCCACCCATGGCTCCCCACTGCCTGCATGATAAAGTCCCAGCTCCTTGGCATGGCATCCAAGGCCTCCCATGGTCCCAAATCTCTGCTCTCTCAGTCTCCCCTCTCCCTTCTTTCTAACTTCACTGAACACATTAGTCCTCTAGAACCTTTCTGCAGCCCCTGCTTTGGCCTGCTGCTTTGCCCTGCACATGCGTGCTGGGAATGCCCTTATCTAACTGGCAACCTCCTGTTCACTGTCCAACATTTGGCTCAAGATCCACCTCCTCTGTGTAGCCTTCCACGCTATGTGACTCAGGGATCTTGACCATCTCCTTCTCTGCAACCCCAGGGTCTAATATGTGTGTGTGTGTGCATGTTGATTTAAACACGCATCACACTCTACAGTGGCCTCATTTACCTGTGACATTTTCTGTATTAGGCTAGAAACCCTTGAGGCGCAGAGACTGAGTCTCATGCATTTCTGACTCTATGTATCTAACATAGTTCTTGGCCCACAGAAGATGTGCCAGGATCATCTCTCAGACAGATAAACTACTGACGGGAACTTAAGACATTTTATCAAAAGGAAGAAAGAAGTAAATTTCTGCTTACTAATCCTAAACATGCCTCTTTCAGCAGCTTAATTAAGATACTGAGAAAAGGTGTATGTCTTTTCTATAGAAAATGTTGACACCTGAGGAGTGGGATGTGCGTCAGAGACAGACTTGTAACAAAACTTAATGAAAAACACCTAGAAACTGTGGGGGAAAGACCACTTTCTTCAAAGCACCCAGCATCTTTTGTTTGATCTGGGTCTCAGAGCATCACGAGGGGATGCAGCCTGGCTCTGGCTTGAAGAGACTGACCTCGGGGCTTGGGCAGGCAGCAGCGCTTCAGCACAAAGCTGATGTTGTCTGTGCGCAGGATCTGCTTCTTCAGGTGGCTCATGAGGTCTCCAAGGCTGGGGAAGCTTCGGTCTGAGCCATGCAGGCTGTAGCGGCCCTTCTGCACCTCAATCTGAAAGTTCTTGAACTGCTTCTGGACACCCAGCAACTGCCATTCAAGAAAATAATCAGAAAGGATTTGTTTTAAAAAGGGCTCAAGCAAATCTCTCATGGGTATGTATGATGTTAACAACAGGAGAAGCTGGGTAGAGGGCATACAGAAACTCTGTACTATCTCTGTAATGTTTCTGTAAAACTAAAATTATTCCCTAATAAAAAAGCTTATTATAAGTAAATGAAATAATAACTAATAAAGGAGATCCAGGAGAAGGCACTGATAAAAGGGAGTTAACACCAAGGAGACAACCTAACAGCAGTGATTTCTACAAGAGAATCACTTCATTTTGGCACTTCAGATGAACTTCATGAAAACACCAACCTCATAGGACTGCTGCTAAGATTATATGGCAGGGCCCGTGTAAAAACGTTAGTAAACACTTTTATAAAGGTTAGCACATATTATGCATGAAATAATAAGTACTATAGAAAAATTTATCTAGGAACTCCCTCAAACTGAGCTCTTCCAAGAACCTCCTGGGAGGTGGCAGACAGCTGTCTGGTCTGGTTTCCGAGCTGTATGGTGCCCCATAAAGGAAGTATAAGCAGAAGTTTTCCTTCATGACAACTTCTGTACAAAGGGAACTATTTTAGTATTTTAGTGGTTAAGAATGAAGGCCAAGGGCTTCCCTGGTGGCGCAGTGGTTGAGAGTCCGCCTGCCAATGCAGGGGACACGGGTTCGTGCCCCGGTCCGGGAAGATCCCACATGCCGCGGAGCGGCTAGGCCCGTGAGCCACGGCCGCTGAGCCTGCGTGTCCGGAGCCTGTGCTCTGCAACAGGAGAGGCCACAACAGTGAGAGGCCCGCGTACCGCAAAAAAAAAAAAAAAAAAAAAGAATGAGGGCCAGAAAGATCTACTAACGCTGTAAACTAGGACAAGATATTTAAAATCTTAATGCTTCAGTTTCTTCATCTGTTCAATGGGGATAATACAACCTTATCTCATGGGGCTAGTGTAAGGATTAAATGAGAATATACAAGAAAAGAGCTTAGCACAGTGTCTGGTGAGCTAAAATAAATAGTAGGAGTAATCCTATCTATGGTTCCTGTTTTCCCCAGGTAATCTGACACCAGGTAGACTACGTTACTGAATCACTGACATTCTCAGTACAGCACAGGTCAATTCCACCTCAAAAGGTGGTTGGGCCGTCTCATGCTCACATCTGTGATAAAAATATTAAATTTCCTCCAAAGACTGACGGAACGCAGAAGAAAGGGATCCTGCCAAGGCAACAGGCCTGCCAAGTGCTGAGCCACTGCACCCGTTATCAGCCACAAGGCTGAGCTGTACAGGAGCACCCCAGGCGAGCAGTGGCCCCTACAGACTTCACCTATGACTCTTGGCAGCACTGGGTTCCTTCTGCCATTTCCTCTTCCACTCTTGACTGAGTCCAGCCCCAGAGATTCTCCAGTACTTTTCCTTCTGGTATCTGAGGTCTGCAATATGCTAACATGCTGACTCTCATCTTGCAGCCCCTCCCCTGCCCCAATTCTCCTAGCTCATGGTGAACCCACGCAACACTACTGTATTTATTTGGACTAATTCTGTAAAACTCTTGTCTTTTAAAATAGCCCAGGACTTCCCTGGTGGCGCAGTGGTTAGGAACCCACCTGCCAATGCAGGTGACACAGGTTCGATCCCTGGTCTGGGAAGATCCCACATGCTGCAGAGCAACTAGGCCCGTGTGCCACAACTACTGAGCCTGTGCTCTACAACCCGCGAGCCACAGCTACTGATTCCACAGCTACTGAAGCCCGCACGCCTAGAGCCTGTGCTCCACAATAAGAGAAGCCACCGCAATGAGAAGCCCGCGCACCGCAGAGAAGAACAGCCCCCGCTCACCACAACTGGAGAGGGTCCGCATGCAGCAGCGAAGACCCAATGCAGCCAAAATAAATAAATAAATAAACTGATTAATTTAAAAAAATAGTCCATTTCTTGTGTTGTAAAAAATTACATGAATAACGAAGCACTGTGGTCTAGTGAGGTCAAGTTTGCAATTTGGCTTCAGGATTTCTCTCACATCATTCCCAGCTTCCAACCACACCTGAGTCACTAACAGACATCTTGTCAAAACACATGTCAGTAATTTGTCTGTTAAAATGTCTGCACCTACCATCTGGGGACAACTGTGTTAGGCCAGGTTGCCAACAGGCCTCATTGGTGCTAGTCTGTACCAGTGAATGCCCAGACACAGCTCTGGGTCTGTGATGGTCCTGGCACCGAGTGTTTTGTGTGAGCTGGTTTTCTGGTCGTGTTCCACCTTCCAGAGCACAGGGACCCCTGCCATGGGTCCCTTGCAGGAAGAAAGAAAGGGCCATAAGGATGAAAGGGTATGGGGTATGGCTGCCTGGGAAGGGGCTCCTTTTGAGGTGCAGGCTGTCCCTGTCAGAACTGCCGGCGATTTTCTCAGAGCCCCAGGCTTTTCTACCCCCATCCCCCAAGGGTGGTCCTCCTGGATGAGAGGTTGCACTGACACCCTGTGGCCACATGGGTTGGCCCCAGCCACCGTCTTGACTGACCTCAGACTTTTCAAAGCAAGTGACGGTCATGAGGATGTTGTCGAAGTCGGTGCAGCTCCACCGCAGCACGTACATTCCCTCCTCGCTTCCTTCTTGCCGCAACTTATTGATGGCATATTCTGTGCTACAGGGAGAGAGGCAAAGAGAGAAAGCTCACCCCAAACAGAAGCACTCTAAACCCCATGGGATGTCCACTTCCTTGAGCTGCCTCAAGTCTGACGGCCGCTCACAGTACCTGTCCTGGGTCCTACCGTCGTCTCTGATATGAGACAGAGAGCTTGTCTCATATGCTTGTTCCTGACTTCCCCACACACGCCGCTTCCACTCTAGCCAGAAGAGCTCCCCCCAAGGCTGAGGATGCAGAGCTGCCCGTGATGCAGTGGTAGGGGTCTCTCCCCTCATCCCAGGCAGCACAACTAGAACAGAAGCCTCAGGATAGCATGGACTTGGAGTTGTTCTGTTTATTGCTGCATCCCCAATAACCAGAGCATGCCTGGCTCAGAGTTCTCAATAAATAAGTGAACAACTGAGTAATAAACACTGAATAAAGAAATCAAGGATCAGAAAGCTGTGAGTAGAGAGCCTGCCTATCCTATACTCCCGTGTCCCCAGGACTAACAAGTCCGGCACACAGAGGGCAATGAGCAAACAGCTGCTAAATAAACCCACATATGAGGTTACTACACCCAGTGAGTTCTGCTCACTGAGTGTTGGTAAAAGAGGGCTGTGTGGTCAGCACGTGTTAGAGAATGGCAGAGACCAATGGCTCCCTGGTGGTTGGGCAGTGAGGGTAGGCAGACAAGAAACAAACGGACACGTACATAAACTTAATATGTCAGGAGGTAATAAACGCCACTGAAGACAAATAGAGCAGAGTGAAGGAGTCAGGGAGTGCGGGTAGCAGAGGGGGAAGAGGTGTCGTTGTTTTATATAAGGTGCTTGGGTAAGACTTTACCAGTTAGGTGGTATCTGAGTGACACCTGAAGGAAGTGGTGACTGCTGAAATTCTGGAGGGAGGGATTTCCAGACCAAGGGGAAAAGCAAGTGCCAAGGCCCTGAAGCCTAACTATAGTTGGCATATTTGAGGGACATGCTTTATTATAAAGCTCAACCCTTGCTCTGCAATTCCTTGGTGTGTCTGTCTCCCTGTGAGTCTGTGAGCCTCTTCAGGCCAGGGACCACACCACTGACAAACTGCCTGTCCACAAGGCAACTGGGATCAGGAAGAAGGTGGGAACCGCTTCACGTGAAAGGTGGCTGACGAGATGCTTCCACAGATACATTTCGGTCTGGAAGAGAGACTCCGAAGAAACACAGCAGCTGTCTTCCTGTGCCTGAAGGATGGTCACACGCAAGAGGAAGCAAACTGAATCCCTGTTGCTTCAAAAGGCGGAACTCAGATGAGTAGACAGAGTTACAGGGAGGCAGACTTCAACTCCCTATGAGGAAGGTACGCATGTCTGTAACTGTCAGAGCTATAAGCTACTTGCTGCCAAGTGAAGCACTAAGTACCCCATCACCAGAGGTGTTTGAGATGCAGGTGGGACGAGACACCCAGCAAAGCCCCTCCCAACTCTAAGGCTTGGTCACCTTCACTGGGCCTTCTGGCACCGGAGGACATGCTGACTCGGGATTCTGTTCCTACACCATCTGCTGTCGAGACCTGTGCCCTGTCTTTCTTGAATCACCCAGAGCGTCTGGCACAGTAAGGGGCTAGGAAGTGTAGCACTTCTTGGTCAGCTGTGGAGAAGTGAGGGGTTCATCTATGAGGACACCCAAGGAAGGGAGAAGAAGTGAGGGGCTGCTGCAAGGACCAAGGTAAGAAATGACAGGAAGGCCTGACCAGGACAGCAGGGATGGAAAAGGGCACCAAGTAAGTATTCAGCGTAAATGCCTGATGACGCCCATGCCTGAGAAGGACACGCTCCCCATCACTAACACGTGGGTTCTTTTCACACCAAAGGCAACTGAAAATGTTTTCGAACCAACCAGATTGGACCGTGACAGCCATTCTGTATGTTGTGGACGATCAACGGGGGAGCCACGTCGGTGCAGAGGTAATGATGGGCATCTGCTGTGAGCCGGAAGTAGCCGTCCACGAGGGACACAAAGGACAACGCCTCCTCGTGGGAAGACAGCTTCAGTTCCTGGCGAGAGAGTAGAAATGCCCATGGTTACATCACGTGCCTGCCATCTTAAGCAGCTGACTCTCTGGGGAGGTACAGAGCGAGACGATATTTAACACAATGAAGAATGTACAACCCCAAAGGGAAGCTCTTTTTTTTTTTTTTAATTCTTTTCTTTTTTTTTTTAAACCCCACATTTGTTTATTTTTTTGGCTGTCTTGGGTCTTCGTTTCTGTGCAAGGGCTTTCTCTAGCTGTGGCAAGCGGGGGCCACTCTTCATCATGGTGCGCGGGCCTCTCACTATCGCAGCCTCTCTTGTTGCGGAGCACAGGCTCCAGACGCGCAGGCTCAGTAGTTGTGGCTCACGGGCCTAACTGCTCCGTGGCATGTGGGATCTTCCCAGACCAGGGCTCGAACCCGTGTCCCCTGCATTGGCGGGCAGATTCTCAACCACTGCGCCACCAGGGAAGCCCGGGAAGCTCTTTTTGTCGATAGTAACTGCACCCCTTGCAGTTACATATAACTCTGTTCACCACACTCTTTCATCTCTTACCTCAAAACTTTTATCAGATTGAGGAACAGTGGGGTGAGGGGGCGCACGGGCAGCTGTGGCAGGCAGGAGACTGTGGAGAAGCTGCCACCCGGTCCAGATAGAAGAGGAGGCCTGAATCAAGGTGGCAGAGGTATAAAAGTAGAGGTGGGGGGGAACATAGTGTGCAGATGACACCCTGGTCCTGGCACTACACATTATTCCTAGTTACAGAAAAAGAAACAGAGGCACAGGTGTTTCATCTCATCCAGAGTTGGTCTAGAAGGTGAAACTCCTGGATTTTAGTCCAGGAATGGTCCCAGACACAATGATAAGGTTTCTAGATTACATCCAGGAACCTCTGAGGGTCTGGAGAAGGCAGAGAGTCTTACTCCAAGTGGGAGAGGCAAAGGTAAAAGAAGAGGAGGGAGGGAGTTTCCATGGAAGGAAGAAAAACGCCTGGAGGTGAAGACAGGTGGGGTTTTGTCTTGATCTTACAACCCTGAGGAGAGATGACCATGTGAGAGGAGCTGCGGGGTCAACTAGGAACATCTGATGAAGGAAGGTTTGTAAAGCCATGATTTAGAGCTTTGTCTCACAAGAATATTAACAAACACCTGAGCCTTCAGAGAAGGGTAAAATGACACTTGAGTATATGACTCTTTCCTTAGCACTGGAGAAAGAAGAGGCTGGTGGCAGAGAAAAGTAGACAGAGACAAGAAGACCAGTGAAGGGGGGAGGGGTGGATATACGCAACCAGACAGAATGGAGGTAAGGGGCTTATAATGCGAGTTAGCTATGATGCCAAAGGAAGGGTGCTTTGGGGTTGTGAGACAAGGAGGCCAAGAGAGGGCAGGGAGGGCTACCATAGGGATGGCGATGCAGGAAGGAGGCTCTGTGCTAAGTGTGCTTCCTTTCGGGTGTGACCTGGCATCTCCCTGCAGAGCCCCAAAGAGCAAACTCAAGACGGTATGGCTTGGGCAGCCCTTCACCCAGTCACATACAAACAAAAGTACGTAAGCACTTAAGTTCTCTGAAAGCGGAAGTCTGAATAGAAAGGGGAGATGTCAAGAAGTTGCAGAGAGAAGAGATAAATCAAGATATGATCTGATAACATGGCAGCATCATGCTCTCCTGAAAGACCAGCAACCAAAAGTACTGCTTGGAAATGCCATGGCTGGGAAGGGATGGAGGAGTGAGATAAGTAAGAAAAAGCATCGCATAGTGTTAACCCACAGGTTCAGGAGCCAGCTTATCTGGGTTCAAATCTCCGTATCTCTATTTGCTATTACATTTAAGCATATATAATCATCATTTTTATTCGTCAAAAATTGTCAAATATTGGCAATTTCAAGTAATTTAATGTAATAGCTGTATGACCTTGGACAAGTTACTTAACTTCTTTGTGCCTCAGTTTCCTCCTCTGTAAAATGGGAATAACAATATACCCACCTCACAGGGTCGATATGAAAATGAAAAGAGTTGGTATTCGTAAAGTTTTAAGGTAGGAAATACCTGGCACACAGCAGGGCTAGTATTTGTAAAGGAAAACAAGGTAACGAGGAGATCAGGTATCGATTTCTTCTTGCCTTCCCCCTGCTCTCTGCACAGCACTGTAGCTGGGCACAGAGCTGCCAGCCCCTGTGCCAGGGTGAGCACTGACTTAGACGACAGGTGCCCCGTCTGGGTGCCAGACTTGACTCTGTCAGCCAGGACAGATGGGGCAGGCTCACAAAGCTCGCATCACCTGGCTGCAGTTCCTCCTCCCCTGCCACGCATCTCCAGGGTTTGGCCATGTTGGACAGCCAGACCACAAATGGGCCAACCTCTCCCTCACTACAGAGTCCCTGGGGAAGAGAACACCGTGGAAACCAAAGCAGTGCAGGCTGGAGCTGCCCCTGTGCAAGCTCCTACACCTCTCCCTAAGTCTCAGATTCCCCCCTGGAAGTGGAGCCAAAATCCTGATATCTCAAGGTCTTTGTAAGGACTAAATAAGATACTGCAGACACATCATATAACATGACTTAAGATCTATAATATGCTGAATAAATAGCATTTATTTTTATTTTCTCCCTCCCACCATTTTCCATCTCTCCACTAACATCTATATGGGCTCTTCTACTTCCTTCACGTTTTTACTACAGTTTTCTAATGAAATCAATGTATCTTTATTGTTTAAAAAAATGGGGAGGATGGGGAGAATTAAAAATTAAAATCATTCATATTCCCATCATAAACAAATAGTTGTTAATATCTGATTATTTTTCTAAGAGCATGTGTATGTATATGCATAAACTTTTTAAACAAAATTGGTTCCATTCTACCAATAGTTTTATATTCTGCTTTCTTCCATTTACGAAGCATTTTTATGGATATTTTTTTAGTTCAGCAATTCGTTTACAGAATATTCTACTACTCAGATGAGTTGTGTTTTATTCTCTCGTTTTCCTATTATCATATATGCAGGTTAGTTTCAGTATTTTGACATTGTAAATACTGCTGGGATAAACATTCTTATTCATAGACCACTGCCTGCATCTCTCATTGTTTCTAGAAGACAGGTCCTCATTTCCTATGGAGGGATTATATAGATAGTTTCAACGCTTTTAACACATGTTTACCAAATTGCTTTCCCAAATGGTATATCAAAAAGACTAGTTACTCTAGATGTAAAAGAATGACCATCTGTCCTAAACCATATCACCAGATTCTTTCCCCGTACTGAGTGTTATGATTTTGACAAAGTATTTGCCAATTTTCAGGCAAAACATGGTATTTCCCTAGATGACTACCTTCATTGCATGGAGGAGCACCGTGTCTCACCCACCTGTCCTCCCCATGTGACGTCAGCTGTGACTTCCCCAACACAAACATGTTTATTCTGGCAGGACTCCCACTTCCCCTGCCAAACTGGGGAAGTGACTTCCCCTGCCTGTCTAGATCACGTCCTCAAGTGATACCAAAAAAAGAGGAAGAGAGGTTGAACACCCCTTCCTCTGTCCGAGAGTCACTTGGCTGTGCTTGACACCATGATGAGGACTGTCATTGTGGCCAGAGCTGCCAGCTGGACAGTCTGCTCAAGTGCAAAGTGGGGCTTCCCACCGACCTCATTCCAGATGACCCACACAACTCAGCAGAGAGGCTGTGCAGGAGCCCTTGGGAGAAAATGCTGACACTCACTTAGTGATGTGGATCTTCAAATCCACTAACTTTTGTGAACTAAATATTGATGCTGAAATATCTTTGGGAAGACGGCAAATCCTGAAGCAGATACACATTTGAAGACCAAAGAAAGGCACTAGAATGTACCCAAGTAACTTAAAAACAGACATTGATAATGTCAATGTCAGCAATAGGGACTTTTTGGCTTAAATAAGATGATCATAAGATTTTCTCTTTGGGACAGGAACTCTGAAGAGCACATGCTGCATAACTGTCCTCAGCAAAGTCTCCCTGCGAACACCAGACCCAGGCCAAATCACTTCTGAAGCAAACTTACCATTTTTTTGTTGTCCTGCTTATTAATGCTGACCACAGACTCCTTGATTACAATGTCAGTGATCTCAGGGAAGTAAGAAAAATTGTTCCACTCTTCCTGGATTTTATTTTTCTCCTCATCCTTCTTGTGTTTATTTTCCAGTTTTTTCCGTTTCAGTTTATTTTTTTCCTTTTCAACAGGAACAACCTGATAAGATACATAAAAGTGACAGAGTGAAGTCAGCTTTCTCATTTTCTATTGGTATTTCTCATTTTCTCCTGGCAAACCAACAGAAGGCCTGAAGCCGAGGAGGAGAAAGCCAGTGTGCCTGGATTGACAGAGGAACTGGGAGAGTTAGCACCCATGAGCCTATTTGGGTCCCCATGGGCCTATTGGTCCCATCAGGGATGCCTGGGATCCTACACCTGGAAGAGATCTTAATGAACACACCGACTAAACTCTTTACATAATCTATAATGTGCAAGCAAACTCAGGAACAGAAATAACTGCTCACTAGACACGCATCTACAATCAGGTCCCCCCATTTGAACATAGGCTTTCTCCTTTTACAATCTATCACTGATTGTCTTGACTTTATAGCCATATTCAAGTTGGAATTTTCAAGAGAAGGTATGAATCCCATGCTTGGATAACCTAGGGAGTCATACATGTCTGCACAAGCTTACGTATTTTGTGTAGCAGAAGTCTTGGAGACTAGAAATCTGGGATAAGATCCTGCCTCTGCCATTTACTTAGTTAGGTCATCTCTTTGTGCCTCCATTTCCTCATCCATAATCAGAGATCTTACATCTTCACAAGGTTCTTGGAGCAGTAGGTAAGTTCTTATTAACACAGTACCCACACTACACAGAAAACACTTGATAAGTGCTTGGCACTGTTATTTTAGCATGAAAATAAAATAGGAGTAGAAAGTAAATCTCACCTTTACTTCAATATTATTATTATTTACAATAATAATGATGATGGTAATAGTAGCTGTAAGAATTTATTGAACATTTATCATATGCCAAGCTCTGTGCTAAACGACATTCCGTTCTCTCAACACTATGAGGTAATACACTAAGTATCGCCATTTTATAGATGAATAATATGTGGCTGATATATGTGAAGTAACCCTCCCAAGGCCATGTGAGTATAAACAGTGGAGCTAGGATTTGAACCACATCTATTTAGATTTAAAACCCATGCTTTTAAACCACTCTGCTCTATTGCCTCATCCAACAAACACTTCAAAAAGAAGCTCCAGATTGCAAGAAAAATTACTCTATCTCACAGAACCAGAGGGCTAAATTCAATTCTTGGCATAATCACTATTAGTTAGTTATGACCTTGGGCAAGCTTCTTAACTTGTCTGTGCCTCTGTGTTCATCTATAAAATAGGGAAAATGGTAGTATCTCTCATAGATTTGTTTTAAGGAATAATTGAGTTAATACATGTAAAATGCTTAGAAAAGTACTTGGTACATGGTAAGCACTTGGTACATGTCTGCTGTTACTACTATATTATTACATATTGTATATGTTGTCATTATATTTCTGTTTCCCTACAGAACTCAATAAATATTTATTTTAGATCTGCTGCTACATGGATACAATAAAAGATGAATGATACATGGTCTCTAGCCCATGAAATAAACTCAGCTGACAGGGGTGATGAACATGCAAAGAGATAATCCCAACAGAATACACGGAACACACCATGTGACACAGGATGCTCTGTTCTGATCAGCCACCTATCAGCACTTACATTTGGTTTCTGCCTCCACTGGATTCCAAGATTTCCAGTCACCATCACTTCATAGCAGAGAATGTTTCCATTATCATTCGGATGGAACCGATTCATCTCATTTTCTGATGAAATCAGTAGCATGGAAGTCTCAAATATTTCAGCACCATAATGTTTTGTCAAAGTTTCCAAGGTAGCCAGGTATTTCACCTTCAGGTCGTGTGTGGACACACTGCTGTCACAAATGGTCTTGTTGTTAAACTCCTTTAGGAAATCCTTGAAAACATTATTTATCCGCATCCTGGTGAGAAGGTTCCTCTGTCTGATGGACTTATTCAATGTTTCTGGAATATATCGCTTGTAGCTGAAAGTAAAAAAAAAAAAGTCTCTTTTTCATGTATAGGTTAGCAGAATAGTGCAGAAACAAACCTAAGTCTATAAATCTTCCTTCCCTGTGTTGCCAAATGAGAAAGAAGGGTCTACTCCCAGAGGGTCTTAGATGGAGTAAAACTCTGAGGATGATAATCGTAAGGAGATTGAGGTGAACAGGGACTGAAAGAAAAGAGAAAAGTACATGTTCCACAGATTTTACTGAAATGGGAAATTCCTACAGGAATCATCAGATTTTCTGGGTCACAAAGGCAGGCAGCAAAATGCACTTATCTGTGTTTTTGTTTGCTAGTGTCACTGTTCCCATGCACACTGGTGCTCACATAAACACACTGTTACTAAGATTCAGCATCAGTTAGAAAGCCGTCTGGAAGGTGTCAAGAGTGACAGATGATGTTTTGTATGCTCTACTTGCCCATCTATTTTACAGTTTTTCTATAAAGATCAAAAACTACTTTTATAAGAAATGGGAAAAACCCATAAAAGCTAATTAAATACAAAAGATTTAGTGTTTGCCATGTGCAAATGTCTCAGATATATTAAATGGATCAACAAGTAAACTGGAAGATTAGTTACCCATCCAGGTGCTAATGAGAGAGTATCTATGACTAACAGAATCTCAGCAAATGGATATACTGCTAGAACAGGAGCCAGCTTTAAGAAGAGTGTGAACACCAAAGAAAAAGAGAACAAGTCCACTGGGGGTCAAAGTGGGGAGGCCCGTCGGCCAGTTACTCCCAGGCCTGAAAAAGCACCTAGCACAGGGAAATCCCTGCGGCACAGATGGTTTCACAACCGTGGAAAACTGTGGAGTTTGAAACTTATCCCCAACAAATATTGTAATTTTTTAGATTAATGTAACAGAGAGGAAAATCAGCAGAGAGTTATCATTTTTTACTTTAGCCTCATGAAAAAATAAAGAGGAGGTGCCCAGAGCAAAAGCCACAGAAAACAGAGAAAGCAGCAGAACAGCATATGTCTAATCAGTCCCTCCATTTCTGAGGAGCAACTTGTGATCTGCTCCAGACTCTGGTCAAGGGCAAGGAGATACAAGAAGTAACCTTATGAGAAGATACATGCCACCTATCACAAATAACACCACTATAAATAATTCCCTCTTCAAAATGAGACTGTCTTATGACAATCACAATAGCTCACTGATTTAAAAATTATATTTCCAGACTTCCCTGGTGGTCCAGTGGTTAAGAGTCTGCACTTCCACTGCAGGGGGCACAGGTTTGATACCTGGTCGGGGAACTAAGATCCCGCATGCAGCACAGTGCGGTCAAAAAAATAAAATAAAATAAAAATTACATTTCATAGATGGGTGGGAGTTATGCAGATTGAATACTCCTTCACAAAGACTTGATCACAAATGATAATTTTAAGTAAATACAGTTTTCTTAAGGTAACAGTCGATCGTGCTTCACATCAGAATTAATGGCTCTCTAGTGAACTAGTTCTGGCTGGGAACGAAAGCAGCTGCCTGTAGAACTATACTGAGAAGGATTTTAGGACAGATCCAGCACAAAAGGAAAAAGTTCAGTGATAGATGGCAATGCCCAGCATGGGCAGAGAGGAAGGGGGAGGGCATGCAGGCCACTAATTTGACTGGCACCCCAGCTCAGAACTGTCACCCTAGTACAAATTTCTGAGGTCATCAGCCAACATTCAAAATCAGGACACAGATATAATGTGCTACCTTTCATAAATATTCTAAAAAAGAGTTGCACTCTGCAGAGAGCAGTAGTCAGCCAAAAGCTGGCAGTAGTTAAACTGAGATATATGAGGGGCTTCACTGGTGGCGCAGCGGTTGAGAGTCTGCCTGCCGATGCAGGGGACGCGGGTTCGTGCCCTGGTCCAGGAGGATCCCACGTGCAGCGGGTGGCTGGGCCCGTGAGCCATGGCCGCTGAGCCTGCGCGTCCGGAGCCTGTGCTCCGCAACAGGAGAGGCCACAGCAGTGAGAGGCCCGCGTACCACAAAAAACAAAAAACAAAAACAAACTGAGATGTATGAAAACATACAAAACTAACACCATTCCCACAATCAATTCTTTAGCCAGCAGGAAGGTTTACCTGATGTCCTTGGGAAGTTCTGGCAACTGCATCTTCTTCATCATGGCATAGTGGGAGATGGCCAGGACGGCCATTCCCAGACACTCGTTCTCAATATCATGCCCATCCTGCTCCGTCTTGGGGTCTCGAATGGGAGCCAGGCATTTGACCAAATCATACTGTCCCTTTGGAGCAGAGGTGAGAAGAAATGAACCACCACTTAAGTTTCAAGAGTCCACTCATGTTTCTGATCTTGAGAGGAAGGTTCCCCACACAGGGAGGTGCTACCCAATAAGCAGTACAGCAATGAGACTAACGAGATTTAGAGTTTCTCTGGCACCAAAGTTCTTTCTCAACAGCTGGGCATGAAGGGGCTTGGGAAAGGTCTCCCCAGGTTAATTCATTCGTTTAATAAATACTCACTGCGCACTATGCTGGGTGCTGGTGAACAGTATGAACACATGAAGCCCTTCTGTGGGGCTTCCCATGTAAGTGATGATGAAAAGCAGCATGTACTAGGCTTGGGCTGCACCAGGGCATGGGACGTGACAGCTGTCTGGGGTTTGATTATTTGTTAACGCCACAACAAACCGGTGTATAAATGACAGAGCACCACACACCCTTCTGATGTAGATTTACAGAAAGGAGAAGGAATCCAGATTCTACACTGCATCATTACCACACGTAAGTTTTTTCAACATCTGCTGTTCAAGTTTCCAGTAGTGGAATGTATCACCAAAATACACCCCCTCACTCACTGAGGCACGCCACATTCCACGAGCCAGTGACGGCTGCTAGGTCCCCTTTATTAAGCCCTAACCTGAGTGCCAGGCACTGTGCGAGGTTCCTTTCATTTACTATTTCACTTATTCTTTACAACAGCCCTATGAGGGGGATGCTAACATCATCATCTCTGCCTAACAGCTGAGAAATCTAAGGCACCAAAAGGTTAAATAACTTCATTCACTCACTTGGTAATCACTGATTAACAAGAACCAATTACGGGCCAGATGTTATTCTAGGTGCTAGGGATACAGCAGTTAACCAAACCACATCACTGACCTTACGGAGATTTCCAGGAAAGAAAGAAGAACAAACAGAAATATATAACCTCAAATAGTTACCAAAACCAAAGTCAAGTATAAAGAATACTGTGGGAGCTGGGGGACCTAGTGAGTGGTGGGGTAGAGGGTCAGACCAGATGTGACTGCAAGGCTACAGCTCTGCAAACTGTGCTACAGTCAAACTCAGTCTTTAAAGCTCACGGACTGGAAGTGTACACAGCTCTTAGGATTGGGACCTCGTTAGCCTTTCTCCAGCTCAAAAAGAGGCAGACATGAAGTATGGGGGGGGTGGTCCTATATAAGGAAGACACTCACTTTCCCTGAAGCAACTTTAGTTTAGTGGGTTTTGGATGGAGGGTTCTAACTGCTGCAGTTCCCCCTTTTCCCCAAGATAGGACTTATTGTTTCTCTCAGTAAGAAAAGGACACTGACCACTTCTACAAACTACCAAGGACCAACAACAATCATCTCCACCAGCAATGTGTGAAGAGGAGAACAAAATCTGAAACTATTTTGTCTGGCTGTGATTTTCTGTCAATATCACTGTACAACTACCTCAAGTAACTCATTCCTGAAGCTCTGAAAAGTCAGGTTCTAATGTAATACCTACTCTTGAAGTATGGTGCACTCTTTTTTTTTACACTTCCTCTCCCAAAAAAGTAAAAGAATCAATCTCAGAAATGAATATATGTAAAACTGGGAGGCTGAATTCAAAAAGACCAATCTGAAAATGGCCAGTTCACTTATTTTTTCCACACAGTATGTGCCCAGGGCTGTGCCCTGTCCCATTTCTCTACTGTCTCTGAGGCCAGTCCTCAGGTATATTATGGAACGTGGATAGTGTGCAATCAACAACTAAAGCTGTACAAGAGAATACAACTGTGACACATAACCCACACATGTAAAAGTACATCCTAAGGAAATAGGAAACAGAACACATATTCAGACGTATGTATGAGGCTGTTTTGTAACAGTGATAGCATAACAGGGGAAAAAATCAAGAAAAACCAAATGTGTTCAGAAACAAGGATTAGTTAAATAAAGGCTGACTTCTCCTCTGGATTCCAGTCTCACGCTCGATTTCCTAGCCGAATCTCCACTTGTGTATCTCACAGGTGTCTCCAAAAGAGAGCTCCCAATTCCCACCCCTTCTCCAGCCTGCTGCTCCCAGTCTCCCTATGCAGGGAATCACTCCGTTATCTACCAAACACTGCCCAAAATAAATCTCAAAATTCTCTTTGATTCTTCAAATATCCTCACCTTCCACATCCAACTCATAAGCAAATCATATCAAATCCATCTCCAAAATTAATCTCAGATCCACCCATTTTTCTCCAACTCTACTGCCACTACACTGGTGCTACTGGCATCTAAGGAGAGGAGGCCAGGGGTGTGGATAGATATTCCACAATCCCTTACAACAAAGAATTAACCAGCCCAAAGTGTCAGTAGTGCTGCTTCTGAAAAGCTTTGCTCTACTCTGAAGAAATACTTTCCCCACTCCTCCCTTAGAATTGCAGACACTTTTTTATTCTTCAAAGTTCAGTATAAATGCCACCTCTTTAGAGGGATCTTCTCCGATCACACTATTTAAATTAGGTCTCCCCATTCAAACCTCCCTCCCCATATGCTCTATGACAAAGGCCTTTTTCTTCATAGCACTTTTCACAATTTCTTGTGTATTATCTATGTATCATTTTATCTGCTTGTTTTGTTTGTCCAACTCGATTATATGTCTGGTGCTTGCAGAGACCATGTCTGTCTTGTTCACCACAGTTTCTGCAGCGCCTTAGCAAAAAGTACGCAGACACTCAGAACAATAAGATATTTTCAAAAACTATAGTGCATAATACATATCTGCATGATAAAATCAGGAAGCACATATACAAAAATGTTAGTTATCTCAGGGTAATGTAATTTAGGTGACTTAACCTCTCTTTCTGGCTTTCTTCTAGTGTCTTATTGTTCTACCCTGCCACCACTGTGACTCAGAGTGGCCACCTCCTTCCTCTCTGTGACTGCTGAGAAGTACCTTTGTGATTAGCCCTGCTGAACTACACCTTCCCTCACTTATAGCTCCCCCCTCTGCTCTCTGCACAGGAGGCACTGTAGACACGAACTGAAATGGTAGGAGGGGGGAAAAAGAAAGGAATGGGGAAGAAGTAAAGCCCAAAAAGCCCACACGTGGGATAACCAGCCGGTTGGATGCTGAACTGCCTTCCCCCTCCTCACCTGGGGCAAGTCCAGGGTTGGTGAGAACTACCCATGGAACAGGCCATAAAGCATCTTAGCTGCCACCATGGTCGGCTGTGCCAGGGAATCTGACCCCTACCATGTCTTACCCACCCCACAAACTCCAGGCTCTCCCGGGCCCAACATCTTACCTGAGCAAACAGATACTCCAATGAGCTGGCGTCAAGGAGAGGGGTTGCATCTGGAACTTTTTTTTTCTCGTAGCTATTCTTCTGCTTCTTTGGAGAATGTCGCCATACTGACTGCTCGTTATCATTGGTCCCGTGCCAGTTGGTGAAATAGAACCTGTAAGGCAGGAAGATGAATGTTAACTGTGGGAAAGGGGACCTTGGCATGCGTGGGAGAGGCATCCTGGTTCTACCCAGAGCGATCAGTGCCAGAGGTTAAACTTCCCTGAGAAGTAAACAGACAGACCTTTCATCTGTGTAGCGCTTCACTGTTTATAAGGTCCTTTTCTTTTCATTCTTACAAGCACTCTGTGAAGAGCATACTGCCAGAACCTCATCTATGACTCAGGGAGATAAAGTGACTTCCTTAAAATCACAAAGTAATTTCCACTCCGTCTTCCTAGATAGGAAAACACTGCTGTCTAGAACTAGATGCTAGCCCAGCAACTCCCTCCACTGTTAGTAACGCCAGCCTGCCTTGAATCCAAGACCTATTTCACAGTTTAACATTTCTGAAATCTAGTTTCATCATACAGTCAAGACGTACCGTTAATGTAGCAGTGTTTCCTAATTCTCAGATGGCTGTTACTGACACTTTTTTATCTTACAATGAACAAAGTTTTAAAACAGAAGAAATATACAAACACTACTACAAGCATCAGCTGCAGTGCCCTGAACTAATAAATGCTTCATATACATTATGCTATTTAATGCTTACAGCAACTGTACAAGGTATGTTTCACTGTTTCCATTTTATAGATGAGGAAAACTGAGGTTCCGAGAGGCTAGGTCACCTAAGACCACAAGCCTGTTTTCTCCACTACTACTTTCCTCTGCCATCTGTAAAAGAAACATAATGCGTTCTGGAATGTGTGAAAGTGACTGAGCCAAGCTGATCCAGGCCAGCTCTAGGCTACAGACTCAGAGGGTACCTGGGTCTCTCTCCCTTGACATGCCCATGTGCTGATGAAAAACCACCACGGCATGGAGAAGGAACATATAAAACCTCCCAAAAAGGAGCTGCCGTTAAACTCAGATATCTGTCAGTGAGCTCTATTTGCAGAGCCTAGGGCATGCCAGGTCCTGGGCCAGGCTTTGGAACACAAGGGGTTCTCAGGCACAGTCCCTGCCTCCTGTGAATTCCCTGCCTGTAGCCAATCAGTTAAATCCAGGGGGCACATCTCATAAATAGGGCTACACTGTGACTTCCATGGACCCCACACAGTTTTCCTTTCCTCCATTAAAAAAAAATATTAAAGTTATATTTTACAACTATGTTGGTATAAAGATGAATATAATCCAGGCTGGATTATTTTTTTCCCTGATTTTAATAAAATTAAAACACTTCTGTGGACCCCTAATAACATCATGAGCCCAAGGCATTGTGCCTCATAGGTAAGTTTTTCTTGAACATGAGTGTCTCAGATAAGGTGTCAAAGGAGTACCAAGGAGGAAGAAGTTGCTGCCACTGCCAGGGGATGTGGCAGGGAAGGGTAAAGGGTTGGGGAAGGGAGTTGGCACTAGGATAAATAAATACCAGGCTATGGAGTCTGGACCATACACAGAAGGCAGAGGAAAGACTGAGCCAAACTGATGTGAGGCAGGATCCCACTGGAAGAAAGCCCCACAGAAGATGGACTGAAATGAGAGAGGCCAAGAGACAAGCAGGCGCCTAAGGCAGCAGCCTGGGCAACGCCGTGAGGTTTGTGGGGGCAGAGGCCTCAGTGCCTTGCTCATCACTAAATCCCCAGCGCCTGGCATATAACAGGTGCTTAATACATGCTTGTTGGATGCAGAAACAGCAAATGAATGACCTAACTCAAGAAGTAGCAATTAAAATGGAAAGGATGGATAAGAAGTTACTTTAAAGGTAAAAATCAACATTTTACAACTTTCAAGTGATTCTATACAGCCCATCTTCCACAAAACTCACGGAAATGACTGATAATTTGACTGTGGCCTTTGGCATCTCTCTCTCAGACAGAAAGAGCCACGTATCCACAGAGTCCACATGCACCATAAACCACAGCTGCAGGACTGTCCCCGCACCTTCCCATGTAAGAGTAGAAGCCTGAGGCTCTCAGCTGACAAAGAGGCCAGAATTCATGCTGCTCCCAGGCTGAGGAGCCTGCTCTTCAAGGGCAGAACAGAGCAAGGTGGGGAGGACTCCTCCAGGATCGGTTGCCCCGGGCAGGCAGAAAGTAAGAGGTGAACCAGCCCTACCAGCTGAGCAGACACAGGAAATCTGACACTGGGGCAGAAAAAGATGGACAAGGCCATGGCCAACTCCTCGGACTGCTGAGGGAAATCCAAAATGGAGAGTTCTCTTCATTCATACAATAATCTAGTGATCTACTGTAAGTTCCAGGGGGTCTGCCTGGGAGGAGACAGGTGAGAGGGTCTAAATGGGATGATTAAGAGAGTAGCTAATAGGGCCCAGCATACTCCCTCGGGGCTGAACAAGGACATTTTCTGAGGTTGCTGTCTGAGCCCTGTGAGACTAGCCTTGCCTTGGAAGCCTTTAGGTAAGATGTTCAGACAAGATAAGGCAATGTGCAGCTTCTCCACTACAGAAAGGCTGAAGGAAGCCTAAAACAAGGCTGGATCTCTGGAAATTGCCTATAGTCAAAGGCTGACAGCTCTCTATTTAATAAGACAATAAAAAGAAAAAAACTTTAGATCAGTTAACTGCCAAAATCAACATCTTCCATAAGCAACAAGCATATATTGTATAGCACAGGGAAATATAACCATTATTTTGTAATAACTTTTTTTTTTTTTTTTACGCGGGCCTCTCACTGTTGTGACCTCTCCCGTTGCGGAGCACAGGCTCCGGACACACAGGCTCAGAGGCCATGGCTCACGGGCCCAGCCGCTCTGCGGCATGTGGGATCTTCCCAGACCAGGGCACGAACCCGTGTCCCCTGCATCGGCAGGTGGACTCCCAACCACTGCACCACCAGGGAAGCCCTATTTTGTAATAGTTTTAAATGGAGTATAACCTACAAAAATACTGAATCACTATGTTGGACATATGAAACTAATATTGTAAATCCACTACACTTCAAGAAAAATAAATAAATAAATGTAACAACAGGGAATGTTTCAAGGAAAAAAAAAATCAACATCTTCCTAATCGCTAATAAGACAAAACTAGTAAGTACACTGAAGACAGAAATTGTGTGCCCCTTTCAAAATTAATTATTAAACTTGGGCCAATTCCTGATATTACAACATGCTAAAGGAAAAAAATTAAGAATGATCTAAATAAGTGTAGTATGATAGCTGCTGATATTCCTTTGCAGAATGATGTGGAAGAACACTGCAGGAAGGAAGGAGGGAGGGAAAGATTATCCCCCTTATTGGTGGGACAGACAGACCTGCCAATAAGAGATATGCCTTCCTTGCAAGTTTTTGAGAAAATTATATTACAGATGATTACATATTCTAAGTTTGTGTACAGCTATTATATACAACGAATTCTCTTTAGGCTTCTATAGAACTTTACTAATGGATAGTAAAATTCATTTAGATGATAAAGCAAGAAAACTTTTTTTTCTTAAAAAGGAACAGGGAGGGTGGGAGGGAGGGAGACGCAAGAGGGAAGAGATATGGGAACATATGTATATGTATAACTGATTCACTTTGTTATAAAGCAGAAACTAACACACCATTGTAAAGCAATTATACCCCAATAAAGACGTTAAAAAAAAAAAAGGAATAAAGAATATGCTTGTCTTATATTAAGATACATTACAAAACAATAGCTATCAAAATTATCTAAAAGCAGAAAACTATAATTAAAGTACAAGAACATAGAGCTGGGATTCCACTGAAATAGTCACCAACATTTATTTTCGTGTTACACCTTTTTTAGTGGTGAGATGCTGAGGTTTCAAAATTATGTAGTTTGTTGTAATGCAAATGTTTTAGCTTAGGGTGGGATCTTTTTTTCCAAGTTCAAAGAGCTTGTGGTAACAAAGCAATATCCTGTTGAAGCCCAATGTTAGGTACAAAGTCAAGTTGCCAAAAATGAGGCAGCCATGCACTTCCTGGCAGCTAACATAAACAGGGAGCTGGCAAAGACAGCTTTTAATCATGAGGCAGTCACATGACCAGCAAAGACGAAGGCCTCAAAGAGGATTCTAATGCTAACAAGACAATTCACTATGTGTGTAACTGTGAGTAACTCACTTCTCTTTTTTGGACATCAGTTTCCCCCTAAAAAATTGGAAGAATTGAATCAGGCAAACTCAGGTGTCTTCCAAGTCCCAGATTCTACCATTCTAGATTCCGAGCCAAGTGGAAAAACCTAGAGGGAAAGAACTAGAACTCAATGAGATGCCCCACTTCCTAGACTTCGAGCTGCAAATACATGTTTCAATGCTGGGTCACATAGCCAGCCCCCAGGCCACAGAAAGCTAGATTACACTCTGAAAAACAAATCCAAATATAGTCGCAAGGCTCAGCTGGGTGGGGTGAACGTTTCTCTAAATCTGGGGCGTGAAATCTCACGTGACACACAGCTCTCCTCTTAAGGTGAGACCGTGGGTGAGTACAGAGAGAAGAGGAAAGTCAGCCCCAGGATGATTATCAAAGAACGTAGATCTGGTTCAGCTTCCGCTGAGAAAAACACCCAGGCCACTGTGGAATGGTAACAACTCTACTGACTCCCCAGAGTAAATAGCAGCTAAAATACTGAGGGCCTCTGAGATCTCCAGGGCTTTTCCAGCATGACCCGGCGTACCATTAGCATTTGAGCTAACCCACTGACTTAATCACATCTATGTACGTTAAGATTCTTTTCAGATACGATTCACCCTATTTATAATAGGGTGAATTTATAAGCTCCTCTGCTAAATGTATGTGTGAAAGTATGCTTAGCTAGTATCTAACAAACATACTTTCAATTCTAGGTACAGAACAAACACACTTATAAACTCAAGAGACTACAGTGGTAGTCCTGACTGCCTGTGCCACCTTGGGAGACTACGTGACATTTAACAAAGTCTACAATATGGGAGAAAAGGCAAGTGAGTACCCACCAGAAGAAAAATTACAGCCCCACTAGATAAAAATCCTCAGGGAGTGGATCAAAACATTCACCTCTTTAGAACAAGACCAAGCTAGGATTTCTAGGTTTCCACTTCAGGCAATGTTTCTCAAGCTCTCTAGCTGCAACTTTTAGTAAGAAACATATTTATTTTATCATGACCTAGTACATACAGACAGATTACATATCTCAAACTGAAGTTCTAAAAAACAATATTCTTAGGATATGTATATATGCCGATATTATCTGTCCTCATCTATTTCTCTCTTCTAAAAAAAATCCTGGTCATAACTCACTAAATTAAACTCATATCCATGATTCACTGAATAAAAAACTCTGCTGTAGGATACTAATTCTATTCAAAATACCCTCTGCATCATAATGATTTCTTTTCTAAAATGTGGCAGAGGAAGGTGGTCAAACTCACCTTGAATTGTTTTCCAAATACTGAAGAAGCCCTTTCTCATACCAAGCAAATACAAAACTTACAAGTTATAAAAATGACTACAATACTTCTTGGTAAGTGAATCAGGGCTCCAGGCTAACCGTTGCCCATCCCTGCATGAGGGAGCCCAACAGGCACCCATACCTCATCCGGTAGTGGAGCCGGAGTGACATCTTGTCGTCGACGGTGATGGTGCGATTCGGAGCATACCAGAGCTTGGTGTTCTCATCATACAGGGCAAAAAGGTTGTGACACAGAGGAGATATACCTGGGGAAAAGTAAAGGACACATCAGAAAATTAAAGACAGATAAATCTGGCCATCTGTTTCCAAAGCACAACATATGCAAAGACCAGAAATTCTCTTATCCAAAAAGAATCTACATCATATTCGCATCCTCTTAGGGCCAAATACAACTTCCAACCATGTTCAATCAGGCAGTTTTAAACAAAATAATAAAAAATTATGGCTCCCCAGGAATATATACTATAGCTTCTGGCAAATCAGGTTAAAACCATTGAAAAATAAAAGTCTAATAATATTTCTCATTACAATGTCTATGACAGAGTCTTACCAAATCCTGCTTCAAAGAAAAAAAGGCCATCTGAGAGGTTTCCAGATACCACCTGATGTGCACCTTGTTAATCACAGTGAGAAACATTCTTAGAGTTTGAGAAATCCCTAATCTGTCTCCTACAGAAAATGTTTAAACGGTTCTAACACACTGTGATTACACATTAAACATGTGAACAAGTTCCTGGCAGTAGCACATGAAATGTGTGTTAGAATAAATAACCAAAGTGATTTCTATCAGTGATCAAAATCTATTTCCATTAATAACAATACACTTAAGTACTCTGTATGGTTACCAAAAATATTTTTTATTGGTAGCCAACTAGCAAGAACATATATGCTTAAAAAAGGTGGTCCAACAGTGCTCCCTTGCCTTTCTACCTAACTGCCTCCTTTGATACAAGAATGTTCAAAAAGATAAGGGAGATGATGAAGCCAGGAAAGTACCTTTCCACTCACTTCTGAGCCCATGATTAAAATTACACAGACCTGTAATCTAAAAGTGTCAGGGGAGATAGGAGAACGATTGCAAGTAATCAATCATCGCTGATATTTTCATGTGTGGTCAGGCCTCAAACTAAGATACAATGAACTTAAAAAGCAAAAAATCATGGGAGAACATGAGGTAGCTGGCACTTGTTTCCCAACTCAGACATCTGAAGTGAGACTGACACTGACTGGGACCCTGGCTGGCCCTGCTCACCTAGGCAGGGACTCTCTCCAATGCACACACTAAGTTAAGAAGTTACAGCTTTCTTGTCATCTTCATGCCTCTGCTGAATTCCTCAACTCCTGCTTCTCAAGATATTTGGGAGTTACCCATTCAGAGTTACACTCCTCCATGTAACAGAGAAGATGGAGCTAAATTTCAAAGAGCATTTTCCCTTGGGAAAAATGGCAAATGGCTTTTGGATCCAGTATTATCAGGACTATGTTTCAGGTAAACAGTAGGTTTTCATTCATAAATTGGCTTCTGTGGATTGGCCTAGAAATCTAGCTTTTCTTTATACATATCCATATTTGAATGTGAAACATACATATTTGAAGAATAATTTATCTATAATCATAGATAGGTCTATAATTCTACCACAGGTCTGATTCAAACAATATTACTACTTAAAAATAGGAAGATGAAAGATACCGTTTATATAAAAGTACTGAAAAATAATAACAATACTAACATTTACTGAGGGCTTCGTATCAGGCATCAGGCTAACACACATCTATTACCTTTTAATTCTCCTAACACTTAATGTGGTTAAGTATTATTTTTGCCATGTTACAGATAAAGAAACTGAGATTTAGTCTGATTCAGGGTTACTCAACTAGTAAAATCCAGGGCTAGCATTCAAACCTAGATAGAGGTACTGAGGGGGCAAATAATGAGAGCTAAAAGAACAAAAATTTACCATATATTGGTGAAAAATGAGGAAGTATACAGACCCCAAAACATCATGTACTATAATAATAATAGCTACAAGAATCTGTGGTATTCTGTATTCATCTATTTTTAAAATTTATTAATTTTTGCAACAATCCCCTGAGTTGGTTACAAAAGATAATACTCATTCTCTACAGACTGGGCTTAAAAACTGATGCCCCAAATTGACCCTGAGCCCAGAGTAACAGGATACAGGGGCTGTGTCTGTCTTCAGATTCACAGGCTCTCCCCCTCATCTCCTTTAGCAGCAATTCCTCTATCTCTCACTAACTGCAGCCCAACAATTCTGTACAAATGATCCTTGCTAACAAACTAAGGTTTATACTTGCTATGCTGATGGCAAGAAGCTTGGCTAAGAGAATAAACACTATAAACCAAATCTCAAGGTAAAGGGGAAAAAATGCCTTAGAAACACCAATTTACATCTAGTTGTTTTGCTAATTACAAATACTTTTAAAGCTGCTGTCCAAAGCTGGTTCCTTACCTACTCTGCTATCTAGTCAAAGTAACTCTAAAATATTAATGCATTTTCCCCATAATAATCTGTAACTCAGCCAATTTTATCTAGTGTTATGTTTTGTCAGTAAGGATCTACTACATTCTTCCCTATAGCACCAACCTCTCCCCTTTTATTGGAACTCTTGTATTTAAAGCATTTTAAGCAGAAAGACATATCAGGAAGAAAATG
Source organism: Tursiops truncatus (assembly GCF_011762595.2). Lineage (NCBI taxonomy): Eukaryota > Metazoa > Chordata > Mammalia > Artiodactyla > Delphinidae > Tursiops > Tursiops truncatus. The sequence continues at coordinate 128,412,971 of NC_047034.1, read as the reverse complement.
GGTTTTCTAGACAAGCTGTATTACAAACAAGGTAGCTGATTCTTGAAACAACCATGCTATCCCCGCAGAGTTGTTCTGAGGACTAAAGATGATATAAGTAAAGCATGGATCAGACTATCTGCCATCATGGCTAGTTAATCTATCATCATGAAATGAGTTGATTTTTTAAAAACAGCTTTACTGAGATGTAATTTACATACCATAAAGTCCACCCATTTTAAGTGTATAGTTCAATGAATTTTAGTATATTTACAGAGTTGTATAACCACCACCACGATCTACGTGGATTAGATCTTCAGTTTCTATGAATTAAATTTACCTGTCATTTAAAAGCAGGTAGGCAAAAATTGCCAATGACTCCAAGTTTAAAGGATAATGAAGGGCTTTATTTTGTTAGTCAGTTTGGTTTCCTACCTTCTAAGGGCAATAGGCTAACTTTAGTAAGACAAGCCTCACTTTAAAAAAAACAAAAAAAAAACCAAACAAACAAAAAAAAAAAAACGTCTTGTTCACAGCCTCACTGTCCTTCCTTTTCACAACTTGGCAATCTGACCAAGCCACAAAGTGACATTTAACTTCTCCCTTCAACTTAGCGTCACGTTGCAGGGGCAGGGGGCAGGGAGGGGGGTACCAGGCAATAAGGAGGCAGGTCATGGTAGCATAAGGACAGACCACACTTTTCAGAAGTTTTAAACAATTAATATATTGAGAGATGGCACTTCTGAGCTTGTAACTTTGTGCAGGCGCTTCACTCATTTAGTGCTGATATTATTCCAATTTCATAGATATAGGGGAAATCAGAAAACTGAGCATCGTTCCCTGGTATCCCTGTAGCTCATTAGTAACAGCAGGAATAAGCTACTTTGCAGCAAAGAAAGTGAAAAGTGAAACTCTCAGAATTAAATTCACTGGCCTAAGGTCAAATGCAAGTCAGTGGCAGAGGCAGGGCAGAACGAATGACTCCCAGAGCCCACACCTCTCTCCACTCAGTGAAGGTGCGGGGGCAGAGACACCGGGACCTGCTGGGCCCTGGGCAGCTGCCGGTACTCACAGCATTCCTGCGCCGCCCTGATGCACAGCTCCTCCGCTGTGTACTCTCCGCCGCCCAACCGGAGGGGCTCCCTATCCGACAGATAGAAGAGCACTTCCACCCCTGGCTCAGGGGCCTCCAGATTCACGTCAGTCTTCTTGGAGCTCCTCATTTTAGCACAGAAAGCCATGGCATTGCAGTCCTCTTTTATATTTAAATACTGTAGTGGAAGGAAAATGAGACTATGCGGTCATTCTATGTGCTAAAAGCACTAAGTGGTGAAAGAGTGCTTTGAAGGTAAGCAAGCCGAAAGATATGGTATTGGATAAGTACCTCCCCCTGCCCCTTTCCTCCCTGAAAATCAAATGTACCAGAGCTCACAGCAGGTACAATCATGGGAAGTAATCAATTATGCACGCTCATGAATTATGGTTAAGACCATATTGTCAAAAATCAGAGTAATTTTAGACATGACCTGAATTTATTTTCTGTATTTGCACACAAGTTGTAGTTGAAAAATGTGCCTCATTCTGGAACCACTGATGTTAACATTACTAATATTCCTGTTACCTCTACCAGAATCATTTAACTTTTGAATAGACCTACTGGCACAAATTACACTGTCTTTTACTTTTATGTCTACCTCCCAGTAAACGGCAAGCTCGGGGAGGGCATTAACCATCCTTACCTATTTTCATGCCCCTAGAGCCTAGCCCAGGCTGGCTCTGAGATAGTACACACAAAAGGACTACCGATTCATGTTCATAAGCCACATGAATGGGTCATGAGAATTAATGAGTGGAGCCAGGTCCCTTCACCCCACGGAGAGGCAGGACGATGGGCAGCACTTTGTGGCACCAGAAAGTGAGCGAGAAGCCTTGCTTTGAAAAGGTCAGAACCCACTGGTGACAAGCCTGAAAATAAGTTACTCACCTGAGCGCCCTCAATGGGGAGAGCAACTAGGATCAACAAGCCAACCTCAGCAACTGAGCTTTGGGCATGGTGAGAAAAGAGAGGGGAACTAGGGAAAGTCCTGCATGTTCTTTCTCCCCCTCACCCCAGCACCAATGGCCTCAAACCAATTTCCCTGACCCCAGGTTCCTACTTTCCTCCTGCCTACCAAGCCAACCTTCACTTAGCCCCCAAAGAAATGTCCCCCTAGCACATCTCAGATCCTCTAAAGGCTCCCCATTAATCTAGAGACCAATCCTAAGCTCCTAACAGAGGCCCTCCATCACCTGGCCAGATAGCCGCACTGGCCTCATCTCATGTTATATCACTCTCGGCCTCTTACTGCAGGCTTGAAACTCACAAAGCTGCCATCTTCTTGTTACACCCCCACCCCCACCCCCAAGCCATTTATCTCATTTTCCTGCCTTTGCTCATGCTGATTCCTCTACCAGGAGTGCCTTCCCACCTCATCCCTTTCATGACAAACTTCAATTGCCTTTAGAACTCAGCTCGGACATTACCTCCTCCAGGAAGCCACCTCTGAACCTCCATCCCACCTCCTGAGTTAGATGTCCTCTCTCAAACTCACCACACTGCACTGACCACACTGAATTACGACCCTCTTATTCACCTGTCTGTCCCTCTCTCACTCCCACGTGCTGAGTTCCTTAAGGACAGGGACTGTGTCATTCATATTTGTATCACCAGTGCCTAGCACAGAGCTTGCAGAATGACCCAAAGCAAGTCACGGAGGGAGGGCCACAGTCACAGTTCTCTTAAGCAAATTCTCTTCAACAAATTCACGTGCTTGGTCCGTTAGCTGCCCTGGTGAGGTGAGATACTTGCAGGAAGGACACGAACCAGATATGCCTCGATACTACAAACTAAGAGGCACTTGGTTTTACTTGTTTAATCTCCAAAATAAATCTGAAGATCAAAATTTTCCAGAGACCAGGCTGAAAGATTAGCTCGTAACTTACCTTAAGGTTCAGATCAACTATTAAGCAAGAAAGTTTTAAAACCCAACACTGAGCCTCCAACTCTACCCCAACAATGAAAAATAGAGATGGAAGACAAAGTAGCTAGTCTGCTTTATAACTTAAGAAAAAACCTTTGTCCTTAAGAGTCTAAAGAGACATGGCGGGGGAAGAATTTAAAGATGGTATTATACACTTTCACCCTACAGAAATAATCAGGCAAATATACATAATTATTTATGTACAAGATGTGGCACCACTTGAAATAGAAAACAAAAATACAATGTCCAACAGGAGAGCACTCAGTAAACAAAATTAAGAATATCAACATAAGGGCTTCCCTGGTGGCGCAGTGGCTGAGAATCCACCTGCCAATGCAGGGGACACGGGTTCGAGCCCTGGTCTGGGAAGATCCCACATGCCGCGGAGCGGCTAAGGCCCGTGCGCCACAACTACTGAACCCATGAGCCACAACTACTGAAGCCTCTGCGCCTAAAGCCCATGCTCTGCAACAAAAGAAACCCCTGCAATGAGAAGCCCTTGCACTGCAACAAAGAGTAGCCCCCGCTCACCACAACTAGAGAAAGCCCGTGTGCAGCAATGAAGACCCAATGCATCCAAAAATAAAATAAATATAAAAAAAAAAAAAAGAATACCAACATAAAGGAATACTATGCAGCTGTTAAGGTGACATAAAACTATTTGACACTTGGGCTCCCCTGGTGGTGCAGTGGTTGAGAGTCCGCCTGCTGATGCAGGGGACACGGGTTCATGCCCCGGTCCAGGAAGATCCCACATGCTGCGGAGCGGCTAGGCCCATGAGCTATGACCGCTGAGCCTGCACGTCCGGAGCCTGTGCTCCGCAACGGGAGAGGCCACAACAGTGAGAGGCCCGCGTACCGCAAAAAAAAAAAAAAAAAAAAAAAAAAAAAACTATTTGACCCAACATTGAAAGATGTATATGACACACTGCAAAATGAAAACAGCAAAACATGTATATTATGATCCTTCTGGTTATGCATTTGTACAATCTGGAAAAACAGACAATAAATTGTTAACAGTGGTGAATATCTAGGAGAGGTTACAAGGGAACTTAGACTGTACTTCCCATATTTTAGTAGTTAAAAACAAAATCTCCAAAGTAGCACATGCAACATTTGGAACGAACAAAAATTAAAATAACGATATTGAAAAATAAATGGATATAGCACAGATAGCCCTATAAGTTTAAGATCAGTTTCATTATTCTTTATAGAAGCTATTTTCCTTTTTGTCTTTCTTTTAAATATGCAAATGTACATACCTGCATTTATCCAGCTGTCCAATGCCCCCCAAAAAGTAGACTGGATTTTCTTCTCTACTTTCCAAAACCCATTCAGAGCTGAGCTAAAGACAAAGATAAATAAATAAATCAGCTGCAGAGGTAACTGTATGAGAAAATAAGAGGACACTTTCATTAAGGAAGCAGCCCAAACCATAAACAGGCAGGAAAAAGCATTTGGGAGGAAGAAGGTGGGGGTGGGAGGAACACTGATGAGGACACTGAGAGGACAGAGAGACATCTTAGGGTGTAAACATCAAAGAAGAAGATGTTATTTTCACTGCTTCAAGAAAGGAAGCCAGGGACTTTTGCTTCTTGGTGTAGAGTGCCCTGTCCAGTGTGAATGAGGACTATGTGCCTTTTCCATCAACAACCTCTCTCTTGAGGCTGTGAACAATAGTTTAGGGGCCCAAAGATGTGCACTTTTATTTCCCATATCTACTTCCTTTAGAATTACCCTCTTCCCAATCCAGTCTACCCCTGGCTTCATTTTAATGGTGAAACAGCAGATGGTATGGTGAAAGGAGGAGGGCCTGGGAACAAATCTGACCAATGATGCTTTCAGTTCACCAAATATTTTTTGAGTCATTCTTATCTGAAAACTTAGGCAGCAAATAAAGGTCCTCCCAACTTCCCAACCTCACCTCAAAGGCTTATTCATACTAAACAGGAATAGCAGTTTGGTTCTGTAAAATTAAAGTTCCTGGTCCCATTCTTACCACCAACACCAACACCACTGCCACCACCACCTACACAGCTCTGCATTGTTTTTTGTTTTTTGTTTTTTTTTTGCATTACGCGGGCCTCTCACTGTTGTGGCCTCTCCCGTTGCGGAGCACAGGCTCTGGACGCGCAGGCTCAGCAGCCATGGCTCACAGGCCCAGCCGCTCCGCGGCATGTGGGATCTTCCCAGACCGGGGCACGAACCCGCGTCACCTGCATCGGCAGGCAGACTCTCAACCACTGCACCACCAGGGAAGCCCTCTGCATTGTTTTAACAGCTTTCCTTGGTGCTTCTCAGAAACTCTTTTTAAGAGTAAAATCAAACTATGTTTTGCAAATAAGGAGCACCCACTCTTAGTGATTTGAAAATGACTGCCAAATTAATACAGATTATTGTCTCAGTTTTCTGTTGGTCATTCCACACATTTTATCAGAATCCAGCTTTAGAAGGAGCACAGTCCCATGCATGACAAGGCAGGAGTGGAGGGGTGCCTGGGGAAAGGGGGATGAGTTACCTCTGAGGCTGCAAGGCCAGCATTCCCACAGGACCTTAGATTCGAAGTGGGAGATGGCACAAAACACAAAAGCAATCTAAAATCAGTAGAGTGGGTGTGGCATGATGTCATCTTTATGCCCCTTGCTAACTCCAATGACTGACACTGGAGAGGGCTGGTTTGGGAAGGTTTTCTGCAGTGGATAAGGCAAAACTAATGATAGGAGGCCAGGCAGGGGATATAAGTATGAATTTTGATGTGAAGACTTTGACTTGGCTATTTTGTCACGACAGTTTTTAAAAGATTCAAAGAACAAATCATTATACTTTCAACTTTAAAAATGTAATATAACCAATTGTTTTAATTACATAAATAGATACCCTGCCTTGCAGCAAAACAGCAATCTGAAATTAGCTACATCTAATACCCTGCTTCAGCTCAGAAGCAGGTGTTCAAATCCCACATTTAGGAGACCCATTCGACAATTATTTTTGAGCAGTTCTTCGTGCCAAAAGCTGAACTATACCAGGAGGCCGCAACGAAGAACAAGAGCAAGATGGTCACTGCTCATGTGGAGCTTACAGTCCACAGGACTAAAAGAATCAAACAAAGATGCAGAGAAAGAAGTAATCATAAAGAACTTAAAATACCATGAAGGAAAAAGAGAGCATATAATAAGGAATGTGATTCAGCATGGGACTCAAGAGGGAAGTAACACTGAGCTGAGATGGAATGGCTATCATGGGAGGTGGGGAGAAAGCAGTTTGGGTAAAGGATGAGCATGTGCAAAGGCCCTGTAGAGGGAAGAAGCCAGTCCGGTCTCTCCAGATGCATAAATGGGGAAATCCCTCCAATACGCCTTTTTAGGTGTGGGTAAAGAACAGCACTACCACATTCATACTTGCTAACAGCATGCCTGGGGCCTTGCTACCCCATGTTTCCGGCAGCATGCTGCCAAGGATGAATGCAAATCAACCAGATGGCCTCCATGCTTTAGTGCCCCAAACCAGAAGAGGGACGCACACTCAGAACCTTTTAGAGTAGGAAGAGACCTGAAGTTCCACCAGTCCCTTTAAGAAGAGCTACTGCATAAATTTTTTTTTTTTTTTTGCGGTATGCGGGCCTCTCACTGCTGTGGCCTCTCCCGTGGCAGAGCACAGGCTCCGAACGCACAGGCTCAGCAGCCATGGCTCACGGGCCCAGCCGCTCCACAGCATGTGGTACCTTCCCGGACCGGGGCACGAACCCGTGTCCCCTGCATCGGCAGGTGGACTCTCAACCACTGCGCCACCAGGGAAGCCCCTGCATAAATCTTTTTAAACTCACAAAAGCATTTTAATATGCACCATCAGATCACATGTTACTTGAACACAGGAGTCATGGGGATTGAGGATCAGACTACAATCACCAGGATTCTATCAAAACCCATAATCAAGAAGAGTTTGGTTTTTCCATTATTCATTCTCTACTACAAGCAACACTGTATTGAAATCACATTATACCTAATAATTTTCAAACTGACCTCCAGTATTACTGGACAGGACAAGAAAATGGTATCAATTTGTGATGCCTTAGCCTAGAGATTAAACTCTGAGAAATCAAGATCAGCAACAGAATTTCTTGACAATATGCATTTACTCTGATATTTTTATAGGCTGACTCAACAACAAAAATCCCTGTTCTCAGAAAACTGACATTCCAATGATAAAAAATTAAACACACCCATATAGCACTTAAAAGGCATGCTAGGGCTTCCCTGGTGGCGCAGTGGTTAAGAATCCGCCTGCCAATGCAGGGGGCACGGGTTCGAGCCCTGGACCAGGAAGATCCCACATGCCGCGGAGCAACGAAGCTCGTGCACCACAACTACTGAGCCTGTGCTCTAGAGCCCGCGAGCCACAGCTGCTGAGCCTGCGTGCCTAGAGCCCGAGCTCCGCAACAAGAGCAGCCACTGGGATGAGAAGCCCGCGCACTGCAATGAAGAGTAGCCCCCACTCGCCGCCAACTAGAGAAAGCCCGCCTGCAGCAATGAAGACCTGACACAGCCAAAAATAAATAAATAAAATAAATTAAAAACAAACAAAAAAAAAGGTAATCTGAACATTTAAACCTAAGACTGGTGACCCACTTTATGTGAAATGACGACTCATTCAGGATGACAAGTGTTTTTTGTGCTACAGCATTTGTGCAATGGCTTCATTCAAATAACATTTCTTTCTGAATAAACTAAACAACATGCTCTAACTACTTACTTTTAGAACAAGTAGGAAAAGAGCAAGGTCAGCTTATAAATACTTTGGATAATTCCAAGAAATCAATTCAAGTTTCTTGCTACAAGGTACAAAAAGAAAATCTTTAATCCTAGAAAAACTGACCAGTAGGAATCACTCAGTACCCTTTAAAAATAACATGATTCACTGGGTTCCATTCCCAACTCAAATGAATACAAAGAAGCTCAGAAAATAGTAAGGATAAAAGTGAGAAATCAAAAGCTTTTTGATGATAGCAGTGAATTCTTCCACCCTAACCTCCTTATAAATTTTCAAGGATTTGAAAGAAAATTCCTTTCTCTCATTTGAAGAAAGTGGCTTTAGTGGCTTTAGCCTTTACTTTAGTGGCTCAATCTTGTAGATGCTACTTTACATGAAAAAAAAAAATCAGGGAAATTTTGTAAATTCTCAATTGTTTTTTAGTTTATAAAAGTCTTATGCAAGAGATATGTATATCTAATACTTTGTGAATGAGGGAAAAGTAACAGAAACAAAATGCGATTCTGTGAGTCTGAACAGGACTAACTGCAATAAATGGGGTAGCACAACTATTTTCTAAGATGCAAAATTCCAGAAATCAGTGTCTGAAGATACGGAAAGCCTGCTAAATTTTCAAGGGTATCTTCTGAAATACAGGTATCTATTAAAGGAAGAACATAAAATTAAATTTTGAATAGTGGAGATGACAGACATAAAGACAGATCATATTAATATTCACAAATATGATGATCAGAATATGAGTGCTTTGGGCCAAAGGCCATGGCCAGATGTATATGATAAAAGTAGACTGGATGATGGTTAAAATCAATGACAAATGTATATGTATAACTGAATCACTTTGCTATACACCTGAAACTAACACAACATTGTTAATCAACTATACTCCAATATAAAATAAAAATTTTTTAAAGGACTATCATTAAAGAAGGAATAAATGAAAGTAAAATTTTAAAAAATGTTTAAATCAATGACAAGACTCAAAATAAAATACTTTGGATATCTGATTTTTACTAGAGAAACCATCACACCTACAGTGAATTACTTAATGGATGCCTTAAAGGAATCAAAGCTTTTGATTCCTGAAGTAGAAAATGCAAATAAAATGTTGATGAATTAAGGTATAAACCCAGAAAAATTGAAAAGAAAAACATGTAATTTAGAAAATGTCCTGAAATCAGCTGCTTAATACCTTAAGAAATGTTAAGACTGAAGATCTTAAACCTTAAAAACCATCTTAGCAGGCACCAGTCTTAAGGTTGGTGAGGAAACCTGATGCAACAATATAAGCTCCAAGAGGGCAGGGACTCTTGTCACTTTTGTTCCATGCTTTACTGTATTAGGTGATCAGTAAGTAGCTAAATGGTTCAATGAAAGATGAAGGTAACAAAGCAAGCAACATCACCCGATGGAAATATCACCGTAATCCAGAGTGTGTGATTTTATTGCCTCTATACACAACTAGCAAGTGGACCTTGAGAAAGTCATTTAAATCTGAGCCCATCCGTGAACCTGAGAGGAACCATCTTGCCCAACGGATCAAAAAAAATCTCTCAAAAAGTCTTCCTTAAGCTCCTACATGCCTTTTTCAAATGAGGCTATAGATGTGAAAGATGTTAGTGCTAAAGCAATATAATGTAGGCTTTATGGCAGAGGACTGAAGTGGGTGGCCAACTTGCTTAGAAGAACAAAGAATAAATAGGGATTCTGAGCAAAAGCCTGGTCATAAATCAAAGTCCCATTTCATAAGTCTCAGATGACACAGCAGAGCAGTTAAGAGCCTGAGCTGGAGTCATAAGGACCTGTGTTTGAATCCTGCCTATCCCACTGACTAGCGATTGTAATCTTAGGCAAGTTACTTACCCTCTCTAAACCTCAATGTTCTCAGCTGTAAGTGGGGGGATAAAAAATAGCATCTATCTCCTAAAGCTGTTAAGAGTTAAATTAGTTAATGCATATAAAGTACCTAACACAGAGTGTAGCAGGCAGTAAGCATTCCTATTTTGGTCGCAATTTCTGTTAAACTGATTACAGCTTGATGGAACACAGTTCCAGTCAAGGAGAGGGAGCTCCAGCATACACCGAGCATCTGTAACATCTCATGCACGGAGCTAGGCGCTTGCACTTAATTCTCATAAAAAGCAGAAGTTTCAGGCCAATCAGTGGGGGTGCCAGATGTCAAACACGTGACTGACTCCAAGGACCAGGCTTTTTCCACAGGGGTGTAAAAACTGCTTTAAAGTGCCCCCCCATCACCAACACCACTGTCTTCTTAGCACTTTCCGTAGTCTAGCATCCACCTAGGAGACGGGTCTCATTCCAGGCCCCTCCCTCCAAAGGCTGAAAGAACTGTCGTTCAACAAATCATGAAAGTGCCCTGGGCCCTGCCTGCGTTCCAGCCCACAACTATCACGCTGCTCTGGCACCACAAGGGTAGGGGTGGATATGTGGGGGCGAAGTTCTGGTGGCCCTGGCAGAGGCCCACCCCATAGGCACGGAACCTCCTAAAGGCCTAACACACACACACACACACACACACACACACACACACACACACACACACCCCACCCCACCCCACCCCACCCCACCCCACCCCCGGGAAAGCATCTTTCTTCCCTCTTAGTCTCATCACCCGGGGCTTCGCACCCACTGGAGCCTTGTCAATGACTGTGTCTGTTGCTCCCAGTGCCCCCTGCTTTACTGAGGCCCAGATAACTATTCTGAGGAAGGCATCACAAGATGCTATGCAAAGCTAATGGATTCCAGCCAAAAAGATGACATAAAAACAAAATCTGTTATTTTTTTCCCGTCAGCAAGTCAGAATTATGGCTTTTCTATATGCTACTCCGGCCACACAGAATAACTCACTTCTAACTACAGCAGCAATTCCAGGAATACCCCAGAACCTTAAGTGCTGCTCCATTTACAATAAATTTCTAGGGATGATCAAACAATCAATGCCAACTCGATGATCCAGGGCTCTCTGCACTGCTCCCAGTGAGCCTGCTTTCCCTGAGAGACTGCTTCTGATCAAACTAAATTAAGTCAAAACGTGTTTTCCTAAAAGCCACACTGTATCAATATGCTTTGCTATCCCCCCCTTTTATTTCTTTTACCGCTAATACATCTATAATGTTATTAAAGAGCACAGAATACAGTGATCAAAATATGGTGACAGAAGTGGATGCTCCAAAGGTGGGGAAAATGGCTTGTCTGCACCTTCTGTGCTTTCCAATCGTTCATCACTAAAATACTTATTAAGCACTTGGACCATCACAATAAAACCTTGCATTTATATGGTACTTTATAGCTTAAAAAGAGCTTTCACATCTATAACCACATTCAAGTCTTACAGCTCCTTTCACAGATGAGAAGACTCAGCCTCAGACATTCCCATGGTCAAGTGGCTAGTGAGTGGCGAGGCCAGGCTCAGACACACTTCTCAGCCTCCAGCTTCACTGCCCTTTCAGTTTGCCACATTTCCTTGGGCAAGGCGCGGGCTTTGAGGGAATCTAAAGAAGAACCACGCTTAAAATCTAAGCCCACCAAAACCCTCCAGTCTATTATTAATAGTTGGCAAGCGTTAAGAACTACAGGAGTTAGAAGAGAGGGCTGTGAAGTGACCAGGTAGAGTGGACTCTGTTCCCAGCCTTGAGGAATAGAGACAATCTAAAAGGAAAGGAAGGGTGCAGCTGTCCTGGAAAAGGGCTGGAGGAAGGAAAATCAAGAGGGTGGAGCTGCAGGAAGGACTATGCAGACCAAGAGGGATCAGGCAGGAAAGAAGTAGACAGAGTGAAAAGGTGAGGCAGGGTCTGACTGAGGAGAGGGGGGTAGGGGCGGGGCGGGGGGGGGGAAGAGAGAGAGAGAGAGAGAGAGAGAGAGAGAGAGAGAGAGAGAGAGAGAGAGAGAGAGAGAGAGAGAGAGAACACGCACCTGTGGGCACCAGCTTCTGTCTGTAAGCAATACAAGAAAACTGCCTGGTATTGAAAAAATCTCTAAAGCTCTCTGAACACAAATCCTGTGTAACAAGGAAAGTATTAGATGACCTCTACAGTTCTTTACAGAACAGAAGCAGTTAGAAGCCTGGGCCTAGGGTCACCCTAACCTGGGTTCAGACCCCAGCTCTAATGTCTGTGTGACCTTAGCCACGTTTTTCAACCTCTACACGTTTCTGTTTCCTCTGGGATTAATAAAGTATCTACAGGGCTGTTGTGAAGATTCAAGATTTCTCTAAATCTCTTCCTCTAAAGTATGTTTTTACTGGCTCACACTCAAAAAGCTCACAGTTCATTAATCAGTTTTCTGTGAGTATACTCAAGGCTTTAAAAATGTTTAGATTAAAAAAAAAGTAACAAAGCAAACAAACCCTATCTTACAAATGTTTGAAATCATATTATGCTGCACCCTAATAAAACTAATTCCTCATTAACTTGTATTTCCAAAGTGTCGTGATGCAAAGACATAAAACCTCTTGCAGATATGCCATCTGGTGAAACTTCAAGGTAACTATAATTTGAAGGAATATACAGGAAGCAACCCTGAATCCCCTCCATGCCTTGCTAACTTTTACTAATTTATTTGTGTGTCTACTGCATATTTACCTACTCCCTCTCTGTTATGTACTAAGCTCTTTGGGAGCAGAAATCCATCTAACGTGTTTCCTGTTAAGTCTTTACCCACTTAGGGTTCTGGGATGCAAACAACAGAAACCAGCTCTGTTTACCTTAGGATGAAAATAAATTAAGGGGAAGATATAAGAACACAGGAACAGTCTGACAAGGACATCGTTCTAGCACGGCCACCACTGGTCACCAGCCATCACCACAACTGGACTCCTGATTCTGCTGCTTCCATGAATGATCTCAAGCCACCCCTATGTATTTGTACCATTCCTTCCAGAAGCTAAGTCTTGGGACAGAGGAATCCAACAGGCTGGACTTGGTTCACCACTAGTCATGTGTCTGTACCTCCTTCAGCTTCCACAGCAACAACGGATGATCACTCCAGAAATGAAGGGGGTTCAGAAGCTGGACAATGTCAATGCATGTTAATTGCTATCAAATGGCAATGTCCACTCCAGTCTATACCCCAAAGGAGCTCAGCTATTGCCTCAAAATATAAAGTGACGTTGGGGAGAGAAATAAAAGGAAATCTCAAGGAAAGTGTTTCCCTACATGGTCTCCTGCACCTCTCCTCAACCAAGAAACTGTAATCAGTTTTCATGTTTAGACCTGAAATAGCCTACCAACAGTCTCCAGTGCTGCACTAAGGCAGAGCTCTTCGCGAACTGTATTTGCACAGTGAGTAATCCACTCGGTCTTCACCAGGACAGCAGACTTGATCACCAGGTCAACACTGCTCCTCCACAGCACGGAGCCTCCTCTCTCTCCTCTCCACCTGCCCCACTTGTCTCTGGCACCAGCCAAGAGTCCAGTAATGGTTTCACACCACTATTTGACATCCTAGGAACCCATGCTGACCGCTTTTCAAACCTTTTTTACCATGATCTACAGTAAGCAATGTGTGTATGACAAAAAATGAATTTCACAGAAAAATAGCCTCACTACATGTAATTCACTCTGATATTTTCTATTCTATACTATTTTCTTCTCTTTAATAATAGATTTTAAATGCTAAATAAGACCCACAAAATCGATTTCATAGTCCACTAATGAATAATAAACCACCGTTTGAGAAACACTAGTTTAAAGGACTGAACAAGATTACCAAAACAGAATTTACTTTATAATCACTGTTTATAGTCAGCTGAATATAAAATAGTCAACTGCATTTCATCTGGAATTCCTCTATGAGAAGATCATCCCTCTTTTCCCAAACCATGCAGCCTATGATGTTTTAAAACAAACAGCTGCACTGAGATCCACACTGCCACACTCACAGTCATTTCACAATACAGGTTCTTCTCCCAGAAAGCTCTTCAGCTGTTTACTTCCTAAATCCATATAATGCTACCAGAGATCAAGAAAATGTAGAAACATACCCACAAGGCATGGAAGATTCAGATTTTAAATTCTGCCATTACCCATGATTTATTCCCATAAGCCCCAGTTTCTAACCTTAGAATCACATCTCCTAGTGATGCTTTGCAGGAAACTAAAGAATTCAAAACCCTTTCTGTTTCCTTCACATCTGTGCAAACTTTTCAATGTATTTTATGGAAATAACCACTGTAAATGGAGAGAAGAATTCAGCGTATGGTCATCAATGGATATTTCTAGGAAGGGGAAAGCTTCCCAAGTTTTGAAGGTTTAAATAGATGGTATATTATGATGAATTTGGCTAGGAGTCTTCTGCAGCAACTTAAAATTATGTTTTTCTACCAATGAACTGACAAAGGTGAGCAAATACAGCTATTCTTTCTCAAGATAAATGCTTACTTTATACTCTGCTCATAAGAAGGCAGAACCTCAATGAGACACTTTTTTGTATCCTTAAAGCGAGGCCCCAAGCAGGGCCAGAACATGACCACAGCCATAATTCTTTTATCAAAGGGCCCCTGTCTAACAGACAACAGGCATCCATCTCGTTGCACCAAAATATTCAGTGGCAATGCCTGCTCTTCATTCATTCAATTTTCCTGTTTAATTTTTTGGGGGAAGGAGGGTAATGGTACAGACTTCAGCCATGGAGCTTCTTTGGCCTCTCCTTTTAAGAGAAAAAAAATGTAGAAAGAGAAAAAGGGAGGATAATTTTCTAAGAGCACTGTGGAGGTAAATATTATGGTAGGATGTTAATGACAAATTAGACTAAAAAGAAAAACATAAACATAATAACAACTAGAAGGAATAACTCCCGCGCTCCTGGACATTTTCATTAAGTAAAATAACCAACCAAACAAAAACTCATTATGAAAAGCCTGTGAAGCACACTTTGGTGGGAATAAAAGAATGCAAGAAAAAATGTTATCATCAAAGAAGAGTTAGCAACCCAAGAATGTGAAATAGTAATAATATTGATACATGATTGATTGCCAAACACAAGACACATCCAACCAAGGCAAAGAGTATGCTCAGAGAAGGTGTGAGTGGGGGGTTGAGGTAATTAATCCAATCCAGAAGAATTCAGGAAAAACCAGCATGGTGGAGTTAACCATTCTGGTCAAGAAGAACTGAGCTAGAACACTGGCCCTGGCACTCAGTCGCTGGGATCAGGTTACTTTTTAACTTTCAGTGATTATTTTTTCATTTGCAAATAAAGATAACAGTAATTCTTTCACAGGACTGTTTTACACTCTGAGAGAAAAAATATATATAGGTCTAGTAGAACACCTGGCCCATATTAGGCATATAATAGTATGACCATTATGGGGCAGGTGGGATTTGAACTGGGCCTTTAGGAATGGGGAAGATACAAATAGGAAGAGAACAGCAGCCAACTGAGGGGAACATTCCAAATAATGGAAACATGAAGAAATAACAAAAGAAGGAAAGGGGCTGTGTAAAACCCTTTGGAGACTGACCAGAAGGTTTGTGTAGAATAGAAAGAAATGAGAAAAAGGAGAAAGCTGAGACCAGTTTACAGCAGACCATAAATGCCCAACTCAGGAGTATGGACTTTCCTTTGAGGAGACAACCCCAGAGGAGAACTCAAATCCCCAGACTCACATGAATTCTTCAGAAACAAGAAAAGTCCCCCAGTATGTGAATATGTGCTATGTAGAGATGGGGGGAACTCAGACACAAGGAGATGACAGGGAAAAGCATGGGGACACTTTAAATTCATCTGCAGAAAATAATATCCTCTTTTAAAATATTTTAAATGAGTCAACTAGTCCTTGATGGATATACAGGCACTGTACACTAAGATTCTCCACCTCCCCTTTCCCTCAGTGTGAACATCCCAGGACAATAAAAGTTAACTGAGCAAACAGCCCCAAATATTGCCACTGGTAAGAGCTAATTTGAATATTCATGGGGGGATCCATACTCTAACCCCACCTTACTACACACACATAACTCCCACAAAGAACAACTTTTAAAAAATAATAATAAAATAAGAAGCTAGAGGTTTTCTTCTGCAAATTACACTGTGAATGAGTCAGAAAAAACTTTCCCAAAGCTTTTGTCCTCATGGCTGAAGAGCCAGCCTGGCTGGGACATTTCCTAACAGCACTGCGGGAACGAATATTCTGCTGCTGTTGATTAATCATCCTCTGCAGTGCAGCCTCACAGAGTTGTTCATGGGGCTACCCTTGGGAGTCACTCTGAATTATTTTTATAACATCTTGTCCTTGGATAAAAGGAAACACAGAGTCAGAAATAGGAGGTTAGGAGGTCACCTATTACTCAGCAGAGTTGTTTACACAGCCTTGTTTCCCTCTTATCCAGAGTCAATGTCCTGGATAATTGATAGATATAAGGTACGCACATTTCCAGGGATCTAAATATGGCAGAATTCACAAAAATCATGTTCAATGGAAATTTCTCTGCCTTTGATGATTCAGAAGAGCATATCAGACCTTCTCAGGCCTTAGAATCATGATTATGACCAATTTTCATTTCACAGAACTGTAAGGGGTGGAACTGGGGGGCGGGAGGGGAATCCGGTTAGTGGAATTTGCACAAACAAGTTCCTTTGTGCTAGCATTCATTTCAACAGTCTCTGTGGCCATAAAAAAAAGAACGAAAATGTCATTTGCAGAGACAAGGATGGACCTAGAGACTGTCATACTGAGTGAAATAAGTCAGACAAAGACAAATATATGATATAGCTTATATGTAGAATCTAAAAAAATGGTACAAATGAACTTATTTACAAAACAGTAATAGAGTCACAGATGTAGAAAACAAACTTATAGTTACCAAGGAGGAAAGTGGGGAGGAGGGATAAATTGGGAGACTGGGATTGACATATACACACTACTATATATAAAACAGATAACTAATAAAAACCTACTGTATAGCACAGGGAACTCTACTCAATACTCTGTAATGACCTACATGGAAAAGAATCTAAAAAAAGAGTGGATATATGTATATGTATAATTGATTCACTTTGCTGTACAGCAGAAACACAACATTGTAAATCAACTATACTCCAATAAAAATTAACTTTAAAAAATAAAAGTAAAAGAATAAACAGTCTCCATTAGTTTACATGAACGTTTTATCAACCCATGCAGCTCTCTGATGTGTGTCTAGCCAGGTGGTACCTGAACATTTCTGTCTTGGCCAAAAGAACTGTGTTTGTCCAGTGCATTACACGTGTACACACAGCTAATAAGTAGCAGAAATGCAGCACAAAACTGATCCTCAGATGCCACATCTCATGGATCTCACACTGTACTAAAATAAATATTAATGAAGGAACCTCTGTCTTTTTAGCCTTTCTCCAAATGAATACAAAAAAGCAAAGTTGGTGTAACTATACATAACCATTAACTAATCAAAATCAATACAAAATCAATAAACACAGTCAATAAATACAATTATATACTTTTTACAGCTTACAAAAAGCACTTTCAATATATGATCTCCATTAATCCTCACAATAATTTTAAGTATCATTCCTCTTATTTTAATCATAAGTAAACTAAGGCCTAGAGATACTTAAGTGACTTGTAAAAGGTCATATGTATTTATTAACTGGGACTCAAATCCAAGTCATCAGGAGGCAAAGGAAATGGAAACAACTAAAGAAAAAATGACAAATGATCATGGTGAAAAGGTCATATTTCACTAACAGTCAAATTAAAATAACAGGATGCTATTTTTTATCTATCTAATCAGTAAAGGTGGTGTAGCTGCTTATAAACGTAGATACAATCCTGGATTAGTTAGAAGTATAAATTACTGTCATCTTCAAACTATAAAAGTTATTTAGACTCATGATAATAAAAATATACATTCAATAATATAGAAACATATCACTGAAAAGCTAAAGTTCCTCTCCCTACTTCCCAGAGATAATCACTACTCAGTTTTTTGGTGCAAACTTTCTTGAGGACAATTTGGCCTCATATATCAGTTTGGACTTCAAAATCTTCACATTCTGATTCAGTAACCCCACGATATGTTAATGAAAAAGGCAGGTTACAAAACAGCATGCAGAGGATGAGCCTAGCTATGTTGCATAGATACACACAAATAATCCTAGAGAGAGAAAAAAGATGGAAGATGGAGAGGACATTGCAGGAAAAATTACCCATTTAATAACAGTGATTATCTTGGGTGTCTGTGGGGATAGTGATGACTTCATTTTGTACATTCTTTAAGATTTTTCAAGTATTCTACCACAACTATGTGTTATTCCACTCAGGGGGGAAAAGTAATTCGCCCAAGTTACACAAGGAGTTAGGGCTGGGATTGGGGTGTTTAGGAGAGATGATTCCTAGTCCACTATTTAAGCCATCCTATCAATATATCCTGCTCTGCCTGCTGTAATTTTAAAACAGTTCAACAGTTACCAACAACCCAAAGCAACTAAGAGATGTGACAAGGCAAAATGTAATTATTTGTTAATAAGTGATAGAGGTATGAAGTGCTATGACTTCAGAGGAGAAAGAGGTCACTGGTGCACAGAACAATTCCAAAGGCTTCATAAGTCAGATTTAGAAAGGTAAAGAGAAGAAGCACGCTCCATTCCAGATCTCCAGATGAAGATCAAAGGCAGCAGGAAGAAAACCAGCAAGCCTATTTGGTGGACAGTAAGCAGACTTCAGCATATTCATGAAGAGAAGCAGGAAATCAGACTGAGAAAGGTACACTGGGGTCAGACTGAGATGGAAGAGACGATGGAGGAGTGAAGAGAGGGCCTGGGAGTCACAGATCGCTTGCACATCCAACTGGTGAATAAGCCCCAATCATTCTAACTCCTTTGTCTCCATCCACTTCTCTCCATCATCCCATGATTTCTCTCTCCAATTAGGGCAACACTGTCCTGAAAAGTTTCTGCTTTCCTTCTCATATGCCTCTATTCCAGTCTCCACAATGCAGCCTATTTCTAAACTGCAAATCTGAAAATCTTATGCTTTCTCTTAAACTCCTTTATTTTCTACTCTCTTAAGATGGCCTTCATAGCTACTTGTGATCTAACCTCCCATGGCTTATCAGTTTGTACCCCAAACTCCAATGTACTATTTGCAGTTCCTGGAATCCAGTACACCCTTGTCCTCCAAGCTTTTGCCACCCCCAATCATTCTTCAGTTCACAGCTCAGAAATCATATCCATCATCCAGGCTTCCCTGACTTGATGCACCTGCCAAGCTGAGGCATCCAGAGCAACCTGTGCTTACCTTTACAGCAGCACTTATAATCCTGCTCTGTGACCATCTGTAGAATTGTGTCTTCTCCACTGTCTTTGAGCCCCATGAGGGCAGGGACTGTAGCTATTATCTGGCTATACACAGCACCCAACAACAGTGCCTAGGGTACAGCAGATATTCAATAAATGCTTGTGGAAGGAACAGATGCTTAAACATTTCCTTTTCCAGGATGCCTCCCCTGACCATCCCCACTTCCCTCTAGAAGTACTCACCTAATCCATGTCAATATTATATACTGGTTTGCATTTAAGAAACTGTTTTATAAGAGTAAATGTGTAGTTACAGGCTTTATTGAATTGTGCAAAACTACTTAACTTTGTATTTTTTTGTATCTTCCCCCACCTGAGATTTTGCAACGTGTTGGGAGTTGCCTAGGCGAAATGATAAAGAAAGTCTAATACTGTAACATCAAATCAATTCAGTTGGGCCAGCAAGTGAAATAAAAACCCAAGTTCATAATAATTACGGACCAAATGTTGATTTCTGTTACAGAAGAATCAATGATAAATTGTGAACCAAATTTACAGGTAGTTTTAAAATATTCTCTTACCTACAATTATATTGCAAGGCATTTAAATTTTTTAAATTTATTTTTAAAGTATACAATTCAGCAACTTTTAGTATGTTCATAAAGTTGTACAACCATTACCACTATCTAATTCTAGAACATTTTCATGTTCATGCCCATTAGTAATCACTCTCCATTCTCCCCTCTACATCCCCTGACAGTCATTAATTTATTTGCCTATTCTGGACATTTCATATAAACGGAATCATACATTATGTGGCCTTTTGTGTCTGGCCTATTGCACCTAACATAATAACTTTTTCAAGGTTCATCCATGTTCCTAAATCTCTATGCCTCGATTTCTTTATAAAATGGGCTTCAATAAATAGTGTTTGGAAAACTGAACAGCCACATGCAAAACAATGAAACTGGATCCTGCCATTTACCACCTAAAATATTTATAATTTCACTTTTATAATTTCACATCTAAGGCTATTGTAGACAATTATAAAAACTGTCATCAACTAAGTGGAAATATTGTATATTAACATCATTCATTTATGCAACAATATTTGTTGTTTAAATTGTATTAAATTGTATTGAAGCAAATTATATTAAACTGCCTACAATCCTGTCTATAAAAAAAAAAAATGAAACTGGGCCACTATCTTATGCCATACACAAAAGTCAACTCAAAATAGATTATAGACTTAAACATAAGACCTGAAACCACAAAACTCCTAGAAGAAAACACAGGCAGTAAGTTCCTTGATGTCTTGATTTTAGTCTTGGTGATTTTTTTCAATTTGACACCAAAAGCAAAGGCAACAAAACAAAAAGAAACATGGGGTATTACATCAAGTTAAAATGCTTCTGCACAGCAAAGGAAACTATCAACAGAATGAAAAGGCAACCTACTGAATGGGAGAAAATATTTTCAAATCATATATCTGATAAGGGGTTAATATCCAAAATATATAAGGAACTCATAACTCAATAGCAAAAACAGAACAAAATTCCACAAACAATCCAATTAAAAAATGGTCAGAGGTTCTGAATAGATGTTTTTCCAAAGAAGACATACAGAGGGCCAACAGGTACATTAAAAAGCACTCAACATCACTAATCATCAGAGAAATGCAAACCAAAATCACAATGAGATATCACCTCACATCTGTTAGAATAGCTATTATCAAAAAAACAAAGAATAACAAGTGTTGACGAGGATATGGAGAAAAGAGAACTCTTGTGCACTGTTGGTGGGAATGTAAACTGGTGCAGCCACTATGAAATAGAGTATGGAGGTTCCTCAAAATATTAAAATAGAACTACCATATGATTCAGGTATCTGAAGGACATGAAAACACTAACTCAAAAAGATATCTGCATCCCCTATGTTTAACTGCAGCATTATTTACAATAGCCAAGACACAGAAACAGCTTAAGTGTCTATCAAAGAATGACTGATATAGAAAATTAATATATACATAATGGAATATTATTCAGCCACAAAAAAGGAGGAAACTCTGCCATTTGTGACAACATCAATGGACCTTGAAGGCACTATGCTAAGTAAAATAAGTCAGAGCAAGACATACTGCATGATCTCACTTACACGTGGAATCTTAAAAAAACAAAAACAAAAACCAAACTCACAGATACTGAGACTAGATTGGTGGTTGCCAGAGGTGGGGGGTAGAAGGGTAGGTGAAACGGGTGAAGGGGGTGAAAAGGTACAAACTTCCAGTTATAAGATAAATAAGTCCTGAGGATGTAATGTACAGCACAGCGACTACAGTTATCAATACTGTATTGTATATTTGTAAGTTACTGAAAGAGTAAATCTTAAAAGTTCTCATTGTAAGAAAAAAAATGGTAACTATGTGTGGTGATAGACGTTAAATTTACCGTGGTAATCATTTCCAAGTATAAACATATATCAAATTATGTTGTATACCTAAAACTAATAATGCTATATGTCAATTATATCTAAATGAATGAATGAATGATCTATATTGACCTGATTGAAACTAGAAGGTCTAAAGTAAACAACATATTAGAAATGTATTTTTTAAATGTGAAAAAAAAAAGAATAAAAGTTTGTAAGAATTAAAAAAAAAAATTTGACTAATACCAGATGATGGTAATATAAAGTCCTTGCCAGGGATAAAAGAACTACATGGCGGGGGCTTTCCTGGTGGCACAGTGGTTAAGAATCCGCCTGCCAATTCAGGGGACACGGGTTCAAGTCCTGGTCCAGGAAGATCCCACATGCCGTGGAGCAACTAAACCCGGCACCACAACTACTGAACCTGCACTCTAGGGCCCGCGAGCCACAACTACTGAAGCCTGCATGCCACAACTACTGAAGCCTGTGTGCCTAGAGCCCGTGCTCCGCAACAAGAGAAGCCACCACAATGAGAAGCCCGTGCACCGCAACGAAGAGCAGCCCCCGCTCACTGCAACTAGAGAAAGCCCATGCGCAGCAACAAAGACCCAACGCAGCCATAAATAAATAAACAAACAAAGAACTACGTGGTTGCTACCGTGACCATAAACTCTAAACGACACCTTTTCTCATGAAAGTTATGATGACACAACCCACCTGTGTTCTAGCCCACACATCTGACTCAGGGTCACAAATCATGTTCAATACATTATCATCCTACAGATTATCCTACAATCAAAATCTAACTTGGGTTTTCTCCCTGGCACATCCCATGCACTTGGGAAAGTCACCAGCTTGACTGTAAGTTCCTAGAGGGCAAGAACAAGATCTTTTCTTCTCAAGTCTTCTCTTGAGGCTTCAAGGCATAGTTGGCACAGTGCTGTGAAATTAATAGGTATATATATATTTGTTCAACAACACTTAGATACTACTATGTGCCAGGCACTGTACTAGGGGCTATGGTTATAATGAGAAACAAGAAAAACAAGATTCTTTAATACAGAAACAGATATAACTTCTTAACTGTTGGTTAGGTTAATGAATCTGAACCAGAAAATGTCACAGCCAGGAGTGACATTAGTGATTAATTCATTCAATCTACTCATTATAAACGTGGACAAAGACCAAGTCAGAAAGAGAAAAACAAGTATCCTATATTAACACATATATGTGGAATCTGAAAAAACTGGTATAGACGATATTATTTACAAAGCAGAAATAGAGACACATATGTAGAGAACAAACGTATGGACACCAAGGGGGAAGGTGGGGTGGGATGAATTGGGAGATTGGGATTGACATATATATACTACTGATACTATGTATAAAACAGATAACTAATGAGAACCTACTGTATAGCACAGGGAACTCTACTCAATGCTCTGTGGTGACCTAAATGGGAAGGAAATCCAAAAAAGAGGGGATATATGTATACGTAGAGCCGATTCACTTTGCTGTACAGTAGAAACTAACACAACATTGTAAAGCAACTCTACTCCAATAAAAATTAAAAACAACAACAACAACAACAACACAAAGACCAAGAGAAGTTAAGTGGCAAGTCCAAAATAAATACAAGGATTAGATTAAATCAGCATTCCCAAACCATGTTTTCTGGAACCTTGTATTTCTATGCAATGATAATTATTCTATACATATATAGTTCAGAAGACAGGGAGAAGGAAAAAGGAGGTCCGTAGTGAAATAAAGTGGGGAAACACTAGTTAAACAGTATTTTAAACAAGAACGCTCAGCGTTTTTAAAAAAATGTTTTATTGACATATAGCTGCTGTACGGTATTATATAAATTACAGGTGTACAATACAGTGATTTCACAATTTTTAAAGGTTATATTCCACATATAATTATAAAATATTGGCTATATTCTCCATGTTGTTCAAAATATCCTTGTAGCTTATTTTATACCTAATAGTTTATATACCTCTTAAGCCCCTAACCCTATATTGCTCTCTCCCCACTGGTAACCACTAGTTTAAAGAAACTCAGCCTTTAACCTGGTAATAAGTGTAGTAAGTCTCCACTTTTGCAAAATTATTTGACCTAGGGACTTCTTTTTTAATGGAATATATATTTGGAAAAGTCTGAGTCATATGATCTCTATGTTCTCTTTCACTTCTCAAATTCTATAAATTTACCTAGGAGTATCAGTCTCAGAAAGCCTTCATTCCTGGGGCTTTAAACTATCTAGTTTAATGTAACAGATTCTTCAGAAAAGGTATTCATTCATTATTCACCCACCTGTTCATTCAATCACGTATATTCATATTCTCTCTCTCTCTCTCTCCCCTCCTGACACACACACACACGTCCTCAAATTGGACAGACACAAGCACAGAAATAAAATCTAAAATTTCAGTTTAATCAGATCAACTAAAAAGGTACTCATAAAAGAGTGGGGGAGAACAGGGTATTTTTGTAATGTCACCTCAAGCGGCTGTTCTGCAAGGTAATGCCTGGGAAAAGTTACATTTCCCTATTACCCAATAACCCAAACACCTGGGGAAAGTCCTTGCAATTCTGAGAATAGCATCTGGTCACAAAGAAAACCCAGAGAGAGAGAGAGAGAGAGAGAGAGGGGAGCAGTCACCTGGGACAGAGTGGAGGCACCTTTCCCCAACTCTGTCCCAAATGATCCTCTGCCTTTAGCTGCCTCGGCCTTTTCGCTTCTTTCCCCTTCAACCCACTTGATTTTTCCTGTTTTCATCCCTGATCTTTTTGCAAGTCTTCTCTTTTCACCATGTGATTGGATAAGTTATATGACACACTGGCAGCTGGCCAGAGAGTCTTCCCAGAAGAGAGCCCACTTTTCAGGAAACCCTGCCTCGTTCCCAGTTAAGGGAAGACGATAGAAAAGACAGGGGGCAGAGATTGAGATATGGCAAGTTCAAACAGCTCACTAAAATTTGGGAACTCAAGCAGATACCTATTCACAAAAACAGAATCCAACTGTACCCAATTCATACTTAGTACACATACACAGAGATGTATACATGCATATAAAGTATGTCAAATATCGGTGTTAAATTCTTTTAATATGAGAACCCTGTTTTAGTAATAGCTCATGATCCTTCTGCTGTATATTTTCTTGGACTGATTAAAAAAAAAAACAAATAAAAGCATATTTAAAGCATACATCATGTGGTAGGCCTCTTGTAAAATTTCCCAAACATCCTCCCCAACCCCTTCCACTCTCCTCGCCAGTTGTAGAACCTACACAGTGGGAACCTCTGCGACATACCAAATTCAGACACACCTCATCCAATCCCATACGAACAGATTTTCAGAAGAAAAATCAAGTGGGAAAAGTAAATTTCCCTAAATAACTTCCCCTACTTCTATATTTATTCATGCAGTTTAGCACTTAATAATTTTCAGTGTGTGTTCAAGTGTAATATCTTACACAATCCTTATAACAATTGTGTGTGGAGGGGTCAGGTTCTAGCATCCTCATTTTCAGAGACTAGAGCCTCCTCTACTTCCCAATCCCCAAATACTGGTGAGCCCTGGGACTCAGGCCTGGATCTTCACCTTTCCTCTATCCACACTCACTACCAAAGCAATCACAATGAGTTGCATGATTGAAATGGCACTTACATGCTAACAATTTCCAAACATCTCTCGGAACTCCCATCGCAAATACCCAATTACTTCTTCAACATCTCCACTTGGGAGTTAATAAGCGTCTAAAGCCAATATAGAAAACAACACTTGATTACTGCAACACCACCACACACCACCTCCCTCCTACCCTGAGTTTGACAACTCAGTAAAGTGTCACCACTATTTACCACATTGAGCAAAAAGTTCAGAGGTCAGTCTTGACATCTTTTTCTCACATCCCATATCCAAACCATCACCAATTCTTATCAGCTTAGCTTCAAAAAGTCACACATCCAACAATTTCTCACCACCCCATTCTCAGTCACCATTTTCTTCTTAACGTAAGCACCAAGAAGGCAGGGCTGTGTCAGTTTTATTCTCTATTGTATCTGCAGTGTCTGACACAATAAATAGGGGACAAACAAACGAATATTGGCTCAGAGAGTAAGGACCCACAGAGTAAGATAATGACAAAAGCCAGGTCTTGAACCCAAATCTCCAAATACCTGGGGAAGGTTTGCTCCCACTACTCCATACTACCTTTTTTTTTTTTTTTTTTTTTTTTTGATACACGGGCCTCTCACTGTTGTGGCCTCTCCTGTTGCGGAGCACAGGCTCCGGACACGCAGGCTCAGCGGCCATGGCTCACGGGCCCAGCCGCTCCGCGGCACGTGGGACCTTCCCGGACCGGGGCACGAACCCGTGTCCTCTGCATCGGCAGGCGGACTCCCAACCACTGCGCCACCAGGGAAGCCCTCCATACTACCTTTTGAAGCTTTAAAGCAAAAGGAAGAGGGGAGCTAAATACTACTACCTTTCATGCCTGTACTTGTTTTTCTTTTTCCTTTACACTTCTCTCTCAAATGCACATACTCAAAACTTCTTTTCCAATAAACTTCTACTCTAAGCAGTGAGGAAATGCATACAAAGGAGAGAAATGTTCATGGATCCAATGTACAGTCAACTTTTCAGTAATACCTTTGGTCTGTTTTGGTAAAACAGTATAAAATGTTTTAAAGGTTAATAAGGATGATGGGAGAGGGGACCAGTTCAGATGCTTCCACAGCCTAATGTCAATTCTGAACTGAAAATATCAGGACACAGGGTTGGGCGTGGGGTTGCTTCTATGAAGTAAAGCAATATATGCGTACATTTTATCTAAGTGCACTTACATTGGGTTGGCCAGAAAGTTCATTCAGGCTTTTCTGTAACATCTTATGGGAAAACCCAAACGAACTTTTTGGCCAACCCAATACATTACTACTGGTGTCCTTAAGGAATAACTATTAGAAAATGAAAAAGATGGGTTCTGAAGGAAAGAATAACACTTTTCTAGCATAATAAACCTCTTTGGGCCCTTCCCAGACCTGCAGCAAAGTGGAATTTATAAAGTGTGCCAGGCCCATTATAGAGCCTGCCACAATAAATCTCCACCTTTCTGAGCCTCAGGTTCCTAGGTACAATGAAAGCATACAAATAAGATGTGTTAGAAGTGTGTGCTCAGCCCAGACATGCCAGGATTCCCCTAATTTTAAGGAACTCATGAGAAGGGCTCCTGAGAAGATACAGGAGCTACCTCTGAGTGCAATAAAACATGCTAGTGAAACGCAGGAGTAAAGACTACAAAAAAGCTAGAAGACTCAGCTCACACCAAAACCACCCACTGAATGGAATATAATTAAGACCTTTACTCTGCTATTCGCATTAGCCTAAATCCTTCCAAATCAGATTTTTCCCAGTTTGGAACTTGAGACATGTTCAAAAGTGTTTAGCATTGTACCATCTGTCCAAAACTATTAAGGAAAAGAATAATGACAAAGTAAAGGATACTACTGATCTCCTTAACAGATGGAACATTTCAGACACTCTTTTTATTTTGTATTGTATTTTATTTTATTATTTTTTTGCGGTACGCGGGCCTCTCACTGTTGTGGCCTCTCCCGTTGCAGAGCACAGGCTCTGGACGTGCAGGCTCAGCGGCCATAGCTCACGGGTCCAGCCGCTCCGCATCATGTGGGATCTTCCCGGACTGGGGCATGAACCTGTGTCCCCTGCATCGGCAGGAGGACTCTCAACCACTGTGCCACCAGGGAAGCCCTCAGACACTCTTAAAATGTCCATTTATCTCTAAAGAGAATTGGTGATGTAAAGTGAAGTCAAGTCAGCACTGCTCACGTTAAAATATTATGCACTGTAATCACAAATAATTTTTATCAAATCCTTAAACGTAAAACCTAAAACCATATTAAGCTATATAAAAAGCCATATAAGGCTAGCTTTTTGGTCCTTATTCTCATGGTGGTAATCCTCTCAAAATGACATACACATTAAGCTGTATCCTTATTAATTTTAACATGATAGAGGTCTTTCTACTGAGCTACCATTTCCAGCTATTCTTTATCTTTTAAGTTTAAATTTAAATTTTTTTGTATAACATGAGATAGATAACCTAGTTGACCTTTTAAAAATATGGATAAGCAACTGAACCAATACTATTTATTGCAAAGTTCCTCCTCTCCCATTACTCTTACTCTGCACTGTCGTTAACTTTTTATTATGTGTGGGTCTAATTTTAGACTCTGTACTTTATGTCCAGCCAATTTATCACCTCCCTTGGCAATACCACCTTGCCTAACTTGGGGCTGCTTTATGGCAAGTGTTGATAGCTGTGGTGTGGGCCCTCCATTCTCGTGTTCATTTTTACCATCATTTTGGGTCTTTCACACTTCCACGTACATTTTAGAGTCTGCCTGTCAAGTTCCATAGTATCCCTGTTAGAATCTGAATTGGCAATACACTGTATCTACAAATCAATTTAGGGAGGACTGATGTCTTTTTTTTTTTAATAGATCTTTATTGGAGGATAATTGCTTCACAATACTGTGTTAGTTCCTGTTGTACATCAAAGTGAATCAGCCATATGCAAACACATGTCCCCATATCCCCTTCCTCTTGAAACTCC
Source organism: Tursiops truncatus (assembly GCF_011762595.2). Taxonomy (NCBI): domain Eukaryota; kingdom Metazoa; phylum Chordata; class Mammalia; order Artiodactyla; family Delphinidae; genus Tursiops; species Tursiops truncatus. Next base: position 128,384,885 of record NC_047034.1, on the reverse strand, counting down.
CTCCCACCCTCCCTATCCCACCCCTCTAGGTCATCACAAAGCACCAAGCAGATCTCCCTGTGCTATGCTGCTGCTTCCCACTAGCTAACTATTTTACATTCGGTAGTGTACGTATGTCGATACTACTCTCACTTCACCCCAGCCTCCCCCTCCTACCCCGTGTACTCAAGTCCATTTTCTATGCCTACATCTTTATTCCTGCCCTGCAACTAGGCTCATCAGTACCATTTTTTTTTAAGATTCCATATATATACGTTAGAATATGGTATGTGTTTTTCTCCTTCTGACTTACCTCACTCTGCATGACAGACTCTAGGTCCATCCACCTCACTACAAATAACTCAATTTCATTTCTCTTTATGGCTGAGTAATATTCCACTGTATATATGTGCCACATCTTCTTTATCCATTCATCTGTCGATGGACATTTAGATTGGTTCCATGTCCTGGGTATTGTAAATAGTGCTGCAATGAACACTGTGGTACATGTCTCTTTTTGAATTATGGTTTTCTCAGGGTGTATGCCCAGTAGTGGGATTGCTGGGTCGTATGGTAGTTTTTAGTTCTTTAAGGAACCTCCATACTGTTCTCCATAGTGGCTGTATCAATTTACATTCCCACCAACAGTGCAAGAGGGTTCACTTTTCTGCACACCCTCTCCAGCATTTATTGTTTGGAGATTTTTTGATGATGGCCATTCTGACTGGTGTGAGGTGATACCTCACTGTAGTTTTGATTTGCATTTCTCTAATTATTAGTGATGTTGAGCATCCTTTCATGTGTTTGTTGGCATCTGTATATCTTCTTTGCAGAAATGTCTATTTAGGTCTTCTGCCCACTTATGGATTGGGTTGTTTATTTGAAATTGAGCTGCATGAGCTGCTTGTAGATTTTGGAGATTAATCCTTTCTCAGCTGCTTCATTTGCAAATATTTTCTCCCATTCTGAGGGTTGTCTTTTCGTCTTGTTTATGGTTTCCTTTGCTGTGTAAAAGCTTTTAAGTTTCATTAGGTCTCATTTATTTTTGGCTTTATTTCTCTAGGAGGTGGGTCAAAAAGGATCTTGCTATGATTTATGTCACAGAGTGTCCTGCCTATGTTTTCCTCTAAGAGTTTTACAGTGTCTGGCCTTACATTTAGGTCTTTAATCCATTTTGAGTTTATTTTTGTGTATGGTGTTAGGGAGTGTTTTAATTTCATTCTTTTACATGTAGCTGTAGTTTTCCCAGCAACATTTATTGAAGAGGCTGTCTTTTCTCCACTGTATATTCTTGCCTCCTTTATCAAAAATAAGGTGAAGGTGACCATATGTGTGTGGGTTTATCTCTGGGCCTTCTATCCTGTTCCACTGATCTATATTTCTGTTTCTGTGCCAGTACCATACTGTCTTGATTACTGTAGCTTTGTAGTATAGTCTGAAGTCAGAGTATACTACAGGGAGCCTGATTCCTCCAGCTCAGTTCTCCTTTCTCAAGATTGCTTTGGCTATTCGGGGTCTTTTGTGTTTCCACACAAATTGTGAAATTTTTTGCTCTAGTTCTGTGAAAACTGCCATTGGTAGTTTGATAGGGACTGCACTGAATCTGTAGATTGCTCTGGGTATTATAGTCATTTTCACAATGTTGATTCTTCCAATCCAAAAACATGGTATATCTCTCTGTTTGTATCATCTCTAATTTCTTTCATCAGTGTCTTATAGTTTTCTGCATACAGGTCTTTTGTCTCCTTAGGTAGGTTTATTCCTAGGTATTTTATTCTTTTTGTTGCAGTGGTAAATGGGAGTGTTTCCTTAATTTCACTTCCAGATTTTTCATCATTAGTGTATAGGAATGCAAGAGATTTCTGTGCATTGATTTTGTATCCTGCTACTTTACCAAATTCATTGATTAGCTCTAGTAGTTTTCTGGTAGCGTCTTTAGGATTCTCTATGTATAGTATGTCATCTGCAAACAGTGACAGCTTTATTTCTTCCTTTCTGATTTGGATTCCTTTTATTTCTTTTTCTTCTCTGATTGCTGTGGCTAAAACTTCCAAAACAGTGTTGAATAATAGTGGTGAGAGTGGGCAACCTTGTCTTGTTCCTGATCTTAGTGGAAATGGTTTCAGTTTTTCACCATTGAGAATGATGCTGGCTGTGGGTTTGTCACATATGGCCTTTATTATGTTGAGGTAAACTCCCTCTATGCCTACTTTCTGAAGGGTTTTTTTTTTTTTTTAAGTGGTACGCGGGCCTCTCACTGTTGTGGCCTCTCCTGTTGCGGAGCACAGGCTCCGGACGCGCAGGCTCAGCGGCCATGGCTCACGGGCCCAGCCGCTCTGCGGCATGTGGGATCTTCCCGGACCGGGGCACGAACCCACGCCCCCTGCATCGGCAGGCGGACCCTCAACCACTGTGCCACCAGGGAAGCCCTGAAGGGTTTCAGTTTTTCACCATTGAGAATGATGTTGGCTGTGGGTTTGTCATATATGGCCTTTATTATGTTGAAGTAAGTGCCCTCTATGCCTACTTTCTGGAGAGTTTTTATCATAAATGGGTGTTGAACTTTGTCGAAAGTTTTTTTCTGCATCTACTGAGGTGATCATATGGTTTTTATTCTTCAGGTTTGTTAATATGGTGTATCACATTGATTTAAATATATTGAATAATCCTTGCATTCCTGGGGTAAACCCCACTTGCTCATGGTGTATGATCCTTTTAATGTGCCATTGGATTCGCTAGTATTTTGTCGAGGCTTTCTGCATCTATGTTCATCAGTGATACTGGCTTGTAGTCTCCTTTCTTTGTGACATCATTGTCTGGTTTTGGTATCAGGGTGATGGTGGTCTTGTAGAATGAGTTTGGGAGTGTTCCCCCCTCTGCTATATTTTGGAAGAGTTTGAGAAGGATAGGTGTTAGCTCTTCTCTAAATGTTTGATAGAATTCACCTGTGAAGCCATCAGGTCCTGGACTTTTGTTTGTTGGAAGATTTTTAATCACTGTCTCAATTTCAGTGCTTGTGATTGGTCTGTTTATGTTTTCCATTTCTTCCTGGTTCAGTCTCGGAAGGCTGTGCTTTTCTAAGAATTTGTCCATTTCTTTCAGGTTGTCCATTTTATTGGCATATAGTTGCTTGTAGTAATCTCTCATGATCCTTTGTATTTCTGCAGTGTCAGTTGTTACGTCTCCTTTTTCATTTCTAATTCTACTGATTTGTGTCTTCTCCCTTTTCTTCTCAATGAGCCTGGCTAATGGTTTACCAATTTTGTTAATCTTCTCAAAGAACCAACCTTTAGTTTTACTGATCTTTGCTATCGTTTCCTTCATTTGTTTTTCATTTATTTCTGATCTGATCTTTATTATTTCTTTCCTTCTTCTACCTTTGGAGTTCTTTTGTTCTTCTTTCTCTAATTGCTTTAGGTGTAAGGTTAGGTTGTTTATTTGAGATGTTTCTTGTTTCTTGAGGTAGGATTGTATTGCTGTAAACTTCCCTCTTAGAACTGCTTTTGCTGCATCCCATAGGTTTTGGGTCGTCGTGTTTTCATTGTCATTTGTTTCTATGTATTTTTTGACTTCCTCTTTGATTTCCTCAGTGATCTCTAGGTTATTAAGTAGTGTATTGTTTAGCCTCCATGTATTTGTATTTTTTACAGACTTTTTCCTGTAACTGATGTCTAGTCTCATAGCATTGTGGTTGGAAAAGATACTTGATACAATTTCAATTTTCTTAAATTTACCAAGGCTTGATTTGTGACCCAAGGTATGATCTATCCTGGAGAATGTTCCGTGAGCACTGATGCAGGTATTCTTTATTCTTTTTTATGTATTCCACTGTTCAAGCTTTCAGACAAGTCTTCTTCCCCATTTGTTTCCAATTAGCAGAAGTTTCACTATGCAGATTTTTAAAATGAATTATGTTTTGCTTGAATTAGTGCATTTGGGAGAAGGTCCCAAAGACCCCAGAGCAGAAGCAGATGGCTAAGGCTCTTATCTTTTCCAGTCTTCATGTTTTTACTCCTTTTACTCACAAAATGCCATTTGAATAATCCTAATGAGACATTCAAATTACTGCATTTCATTCCAAGCTTACTAAAATGGAAACATACGCTCATAGTCTTTAGAAAACAATATATTGTATGTTCATGGCATACATACACACACACCTTCAGTGTACACTGTGTTAGTAAATATAACCTTGTTAGGTCTGAATTTTTTTGTCTCCCCAAAATTCACATGTTGGAATCCTAACACCCAGTGTGATGTGGAGCCTTTGGGAGGTGATTAGGCCAAGAGGGTGGAGCCCTCAGGTATTAGTGCTCTTGTAACAGACCCCACAGAGCTCTCCAGCCCCTTCTACAATGTGAGGTTACAACAAGAAGTCTGTGACCCAGAAGAAGGCCCTTACCCAACCACGTTGGCACTCTGATCTTGGACTTCCTGCCTTCAGAACTGTGAGAAATAAAATAATTTCTCTTCTCTATAAGATAGCCAGTCTCTGGTATTTTGTTATAGCAGTCCAAGTGTAATAAGACAAACTTCTATGCATAGGTGAAGTTGTGTCAGTAGAGGTGGCCTTTCTCCAGCTCAAAAAATCAAGCAAGCATTAAATTCCCACACAAGGTCACAGGCTTCACCAAGTTGTATTCATCAAAAGTCGAGACCACTGGGGACTTCCCTGGTGGTCCAGCGGTAAAGAACCCACCTTCCAATGCAGGGGACACAAGTTCAATCCCTGGTCAGGGACCTAAGATCCCTCATGCCGCGGGGCAACTAAGCCCGCACGACACAACTACTGAGCTCGTGCGCCTCAACAAGAGAGCCTGCGTGACACAAACTACAGAGCCCAGGCACTCTGGAGCCTATGCGCCACAACTAGAGAGGAGCCTGCACCACAACAAAAGATCCCACATGCCTCAACGAAGACCCGACACAGCCGAAAAAATAAAGAAATTAAAAAAAAAAAAAAAAAAAAAAAGCCCAGACCACTGAAACATTAGTGGCAATATAACAAACACAGAATAAGTGGATGCTGAGTGAATGAATGAGTGAACAAAGGACACAAGAACTTAGCTTCTACTGTTACTGCTGTGTAACATGCTAGCTACTGCCATGTTTTTATTTCTCATTCCTATCATTAACCTATTAGAATGTAATAAAAGGCATTCCAATCAAATCAGATGTGTTTTGGGGTTTTTTTCCAAATTACAACTTGGTATTTAATGATGTATTTCTTTTCCTGGTTTGAGGGTAGCTGGTTAGCACTGGTTGCTTCACACAGGAGCTGCTGACAAGCAAGCTGGCACAAGGTCTGAGGTGATTAGCAAGAGAGGGTTAGGGTCAGGGGCAGAAGTGGTTGAAATCAGGTGGGGGTGAAGTGGTGTTTAACAGAGCGGAGAAGATGATACGAAAGGGAAACTGGCTGGTGATGAAATACAAAGGCTTTAGGCTGGAAGGGAAGGAAAGGATAAGGTCAGGAAGAAAAGGTAAGACAGGAACAGTGAAGTTAAGAAAACTGAGAGAAAGAAAAAGATATGATGAAGAGACAAAGAGAGACAGTATCACGAGAATCATTTATAAAAAGATGTTCTCATCCAGGTCGAATTTTTGAAGTTTTAGTCCTTATCTTCATGGCAATGCTTCAGCACAACAATTTTATTGATTTTTTGTTCAAGAACTTTAACAGGCAACACGGTGAGCTAATTTGTTTTATTTAGCCCTTATTCTTCTGGGGAGGTGACCTCTTCAGTCGGATGGTACATAAATGTATACTCATTAGTATTCTTAGGTAATATAGATCTCTTTGCCACAAAAGCTTTTGCCTTTTAAATTCCAAACAGTTCCATGAAAATAATGTCAAAACTATAATGCTATCTTTACATTTGTTATTATTTACTCTCTGACTTAACCCACAAGATTCTAAGGCAGTTTATAAGAATATATTTAATAAAACAGAAATATATTAAAAAATAAAACAAGAATCCAGGACCAAGGAAATTATAACACAGGACAAAAAGTTAAAACAAGGGGAAAATTATTTGCAAGCTACAGCTTTCTAAACAGATGAGCCACAAACTCTGAGTTTCCTAGGTGTCAAAAAGACAAGGGAAATATGACTAAATACATTACTTTCATTGTCAAAAGGAACAAAGAAAATTCACCTGTTCTTTAAGAAATGGAATTTTTTTCTGGCCTTATTTATTTTTTAACATCTATGTTTGGTAGTGTATATATGTCCATGCCACTGTCTCACTTTGTTCCAGCTTACCCTTCCCCCTCCCCGTAACCTCAAGTCTATTCTCTAGTAGGTCTGCATCTTTATTCCCATCTTGCTCCTAGGTTCTTCTGATTTTTTTTTTTTTTGATTCCATATATATGTCTTAGCATACGGTATTTGTTTTTCTCTTTCTGACTTACTTCACTCTGTATGACAATCTCTAGGTCCATCCACCTCACTACAAATAACTCAGATATCATCTCACACCGGTCAGAATGGCCATCATCAAAAAATCTTCAAACAATAAATGCTGGAGAGGGTGTGGAGAAAAGGGAACACTCTTGCACTGTTGGTGGGAATGTAAATTGATACAGCCACTATGGAGAACAATATGGAGGTTCCTCAAAAAACTAAAAATAGAACTACCATACGACCCAGCAATCCCACTACTGGACATATACCCTGAGAAAACCATAATTCAAAAAGAGTCATGTACCAAAATGTTCATTGCAGCTCTTTTTACAATAGCCAGGACATGGAAGCAACCTAAGTGTCCATCAACAGATGAATGGATAAAGAAGATGTAGCACATATACACAATGGAATATTACTCAGCCATAAAAAGGAATGAGGGCTTCCCTGGTGGCGCAGTGGTTGAGAGTCCGCCTGCCGATGCAGGGGACAAGGGTTCGTGCCCCGGTCCGGGAAGATCCCACATGCCGCAGAGCGGCTTGGCCCGTGCGCCATGGCTGCTGAGCCTGCGCGTCTGGAGCCTGTGCTCCGCAACGGGAGAGGCCACAACAGTGAGAGGCCCGCACACCGTAAAAAAAAAAAAAAAAAAAAAGGAACGAATCTGGCCTTATTTCTAAAACAAATTTCTCATGCGGTGGGATGTAGCATTTGAAATTTGATCTCCTGAAGCTTCTGTAGTTCTCCCGAAGCTTCTGTAATTCTCCCAGTTACTCAGAGATTTATGCTGCACTTGGGAATATCAACATAGGTCATTTATATTCCAAAAAATCAAGTCAGGCCACCAGCCTAAAAACTGAAATTTCTCTCTTTTCTTTTTAGTATTTTTCCACAAAGCCACTTCCCCTCTATGATTCTGTCTTCTCCTTGGCACTTAAAATGTACTTCCACATACACTACCAAACGTAAAATAGATAGCTAGTGGGAAGCAGCCGCACAGCACAGGGAGATCAGCTCAGTGCTTTGTGACCACCTAGAGGGGTGGGATAGGGAGGGTGGGAGGCAGGGAGATGCAAGAGGGAAGAGGCATGGGAACATATGTATATGTATAACTGATTCACTTTGTTATAAAGCAGAAACTAACACACCATTGTAAAGCAATTATACTCCAATAAAGATGTTAAAAAAAATGTACTTCCTTAGGACACATCAGTCAAAATGGGCAACTGAAGTGTGTAAAATGCTAAAACCATGACAATTCTAGAAAAATGGAGAAACAAAAAAACATTCTTAACGACTGATCAATCTAGTTAGAGAGATGAGATTGACATAAAACTGAAGAAAATTACCAGAAAGCATCTAAGAAATGCTAAATTATTTGGGATTTGTAGGGATTTGGGGTTGCAAGAATAAGGCCAGAAAACCTTCCTACTGTGGCAGATTAAAAGTAAACAATAGACGGGTCACCCTGAATACAGGGTGACCAAATAATTTATCACCCAAACTGGTACCCCTGAGAGTTAAAGAGAGTGCTACTAATAATTACACCCAACCACAGATGTAGACCAGGGCCCTGCCAGTCAAACAGGAATATATGGTCATTCTGTGAGCTCATCGTGACTTTACATCCCTATCAAATATACTACTTCATTATACCCCCAACATCATATAGGATAGAGAAGGCCAATAATATTGCCCCATTTTACAGATAAAGAAAGCACAGGCCAAAGAGATTAGTTAAGTAACTCAAGTTTGCAAAGAGGAATATCACAGCAGAGACACAACCCAGGTCTATCAACTCCTAACCCAATAACCTTCCACTACATATCTAAGCCATGACCCGAATCAGACAAATATTACTGATGTGGACCTAAGTTCTTCTCTTGTCAATAACAGTGACAAAAGTTGAAGATATTTTCAGATATAGGGAGAAAATATCTTCCTTTATGTTTTAAATGCAAACCTCGGTTTATAATGTGTTGAGTATTTTACACTTATAACAGGATTTTTTTCTTGTTCCTGACTTCAGTTTTGTTTCTTCATTTCCAATAACCCAAATATAGGCAAGGATCCTGGATAAAAACATCATAGATGCATGACAGGCTTAAATTCAAAACTCTCATAAAATTTACTTCAGTTTAACTCAGTTAATTTCAGGCTCTCCATTTTAATACATTAACAGTAATCTGTCTCTGTTTTCTGACCCTAAAATGAGAATTACTACGCCATCACCTGCCCTACAACAAGCAGCAAATTATTAGAAAATGTTTTGTAGAATTACTGGGTAATAGTCACTTAATCTAGTAATTCTCAAACCCAGCTGTACATCAGAATCACCTGGGAGCTTTGAAAAAATATACTATTCCACACAATACCCCCGGACCTTTGAGTTCCTGAATCAGGAACTCAGAGAAGAATATTTTTTTAATTCTTCAGGTGATTCTGAGGCCCAGCCCTTCTAATCCCAATCCAAATTTGGCCAACCCAAGACTTCCAAGGTAGATGCAGGTAACACTAGACACCCCCATCAACCTGTTACATCATTCTAATCTCTCCTCTACAACCCATATCATTTTTTTCTATTAATTTTCTTTCTTTCCATTCTGCAATGCAGCGATGACAGGCGGCTGAGGACCTGCACATTGCAAAGAGAAAGCCATGCGGCAGATCCTATTCACTCTTCCCCCACCACCCTCATAAACATCTGAAGGAGCCTACATCCAAAGATAAAAGCTGCTCTTTGCTAAGCACTTACTACCGTGCCGCTGGCTGTGCTAATCGCTTTGCTAGCATGACCTCAATCTCCACCTTAACCGTGAAGAGGGAACTATTCTCATCTCCATTTCTCATTACAGAAGAGGTAAGCTCTTCTCAGTACACCCACCAACCAACCTGAAGCTATTCTGAGACCCCTTTGTCTTCAAGCTGCACACTACAGCCCAGGACCCCAATGAAGTCTCGATGGAAAAAGAATCAAAGAAGCTCTTAGATTTTCTATTAGACTGAAACTGAAATCTAAACGTTAGCATCAGGAAAGGGAAGCAAAAGTGCATTTCTGAATTATAAACTGCTCCTTATAAAAGTACTTCTAGAAAAAATCAGCAATCCTTCTGGAAAATGAAACATTTAGACTTTGAAGGTACATCAAAGGTGACTCTTACAATGTGCAATTTGGGACTTTCCTCTCTGCGTGGCTGGAGACAAACAGAATTCACTGTTTCAAATGCTATCTCATACCCAAGTATTTCTTCCTTTTTAGCTGCTCCACTGGATAAAGAAAAATGGGCCTCCACCTGGATGTGTTTGATTGGTGGGTGGCCATATAGTTTATTGTCCAAACTGGGAGACTAAAAAGTGAAAGTGGGGTGCTTTCATAATTATGCTGGAAAAATAGAAATAAGTGGAATTTATGGTACACTATGAATGACAGAATTCAGAGACAACAAAGGAAAAATCAATTACCATGGACTCACTGAGTTGAAAAAGCCAACTGCAGAATAACATGTATGGTAGGCTCCCATTTGGATGGATGGGTGGATGGATAGATGGACAGATGGATGGATGAAAACTGAAATGCAGTGCTGTGGGAGCAGAAAGCAGACTCCTCTAACTCTATATAAGGGTGGATCAGGCAAGGTTTCACAGGGAAGAGTATCCCGGGGCTGCGATTTGTGAAAAATAGTGGACATTAAATGGGAGAAACAGGTGAGAATGAAGACAGCACATTTTACACAGAAATAAAAGTACGTGTAAAGGGCACAGATTCAAAAGCATGCAGAGACCCTTCCATAAAATGCAGGATTGTGCAGTACCTGCAGCAGTGGGTGGCCAGGCTGAGGAGTCAGGAGTTTAGAGCGAAGGTTAGAGGAAGCCAATGAAGACTGCATTTGAGAAGGACCAATTTGTATTGGTCACCTTGGGCAGCAGGAGATATAAGGCAGAGAAACCAGCAGCGAGGAAGCAATGCAATGGATCAGAGAAGAAATGATATCCAACTGAAGCATGACAAACAGCTATGAATCCCTACCCCAGACAAGGGGCTGGGCACTAGGGGTTCAAAGATAAACAGAATTACTTGCTGCTTTATAGAAAGTGGGGTCCAACTGAAGGGAAAGATACAGGGACAATTTTCATAAGAGAGAATGACCATAGATAGTTTGAATAAAAGGCTGAAACAACAGCAAGTTTTTGACTCTAAACCCTTCAAGAACTGCTGAAGGGAATGCTAACACAAAGTTCAGAAGTCATGAAGTCCTGGAACAAAGAAATAAACAGCTGGGAAGAAAAAACCTTTCTGAGACAATTATTCAAGGTTGACCTCTTATGTATGTTTAAGGATAACTGAGAAATATGTGGGCTAATTTAAAAAATAACTATAATTAAAGTATTGCAACTTGAGGTATGTGTGATGGGGGAGTTTTTCCTGGGTACAAGGTGAAGCATAATACTATTCAACGAAAAAGACATCATATTTTTAAGCCTGACCCAAGTTCAAATCCCAATTACTGGCTACGTGATCTTAAGTCAATTATTTTACTTGCCTCTCTTCACTGTAAAAGGAAAATAGCCACACTTATACCTTATATCTCATAGAACTGTGCAGAGTAAATGAATCTGGATTCCTGGTTAAAACACCAGACTGAACACAGATGTACAATTTCATTCCCTCTTGAAACCCCACTAAATTATCTATGTGTGTATGTGTATAAAATAATAAATACAGTAAGACATTTTTGTTTTAAGACTGAAACTACAAAATGGGGTGGGGGGGAAACAGGCAAAGAGAAAACTGCAACTAACTTTTGGAAACTGGCAATTAGATAGATGTATAGAAAAATGACTTTGATGACCCAAGAAAACTGAATCCCAAGCTGACAGTGGCAAAAGCTGAAAACGAAATAAATGTATACCCCAGAAGGTTCAAATGTTACAGGAGTTGCAAGCACCCCGAAACTGGGGTAAAAGAGGAGGACTGGGGAGAGGTGTTTGAGGAACAGAATTCCTTTGCCCACTCCTCCACCCTGGCAAAAGTCTAGACTAGTACTGTCCAATTAAAATTTTCCATAATAATGGAAATATTCTCTATCTGCTCTGCCTGGCATTGTAGCCACTAGTCAGTCACATGAAGCTACTGAGAGCTTAAAATGTGACTAGGGCAAATGAGGAATTGATGTCTTAATTTTATTTAATGTTTATTAATTTAATTTAAATGGCTACATGTAGCTAGTGGCTATTGCATTTTAGGGCAGTACAGGCCTAGAGGCTTATATTCTGGAAAGGATAAAACATGGGATCCTGGGACTGGAGATGCCAGGCAATGGAGACATTATGGCACACAGCGCGACTGTGTCTGCACACACACGCACACAGAATGCTGAGGGCTTGGATGCTGCAACCTCCACCCTCTTAGCCACATGGCTCCAGAAATGCTGACAGCCAGTCCCTTGACCCTTCAGGCAAGAGACTGAAATATTCTTTTTGGAGGAATGAGAACAAACCTAAAGATACTGACATTGGGCGTTCCCCAATTAAAGGCCCATTCAAGTCAACCTTCAGTGAAGTTCAAAGTTCACAAGCCCCATGCACATGTTCAGCTTTCCCCTCGTGTTTAATCATGAACGGCCAAGGTAAACAAATGTCTGAGGAGAGCCTCTAACACAGAGACAACTCAGCATAAACAAAGTTAATTTACACACAGAAAAAAAAACTTTGTCTTCGGAGAGATAAAAGAATATGTTTTATCTATGAAGCAAGACTAAGACATTTTTTAAGTAACATTTCAGAGAGGAAGGAGCTCTTCAATATTATAAAGATGGTAAAAGAAGTGAAACAGGACTGGAGAAGGGCTGTATGGAACTTTCTAGGTTGACAGAAGTGTCCTATATTTTGCTTTGGGTGGTGTTTGCATGAGTGTATGCAACTGTAAAATCTAAGTGAAATAAAGAAGATTAGTGCACTTCACCGTATGCAAATTATACCTTTATTTTAAAAGTTTCAATAGAAGGGTTTGAGGATAAAGTTTGGGAAATAGCTCAGCAAAGAAGAGTTTGAAAATAAGAGAGAAAACTAAGAAATTAAGATCAGAAAGTCACACTTTGGAGTAAAAGACGTACCTACAGAAAAGAAAGAGAAGATGGAGAGAAAAAAATCATCAGCAAAATCATTTAAGAAAGATTTTCCAGAACTGAAGGTGACCAGTTGCCAGATTGGAAAGGCCCCAAAATAGAAAGGATAAAAAGACCTGCTCTGGGTATTACTGGGACCAATGGAAATAAAAGTCTGTAAAGCTTCCAAAAGAGAATAAAAGAAGCCACCTTCAAAAGATCAAGAATTGAGAATGTTTCAGGCTGGCTGGCTTTCTTCCTTTCTTCCAGAACTGAGAGGCTTTCTAACAGTTGCATGAAGCAAGGAGACAATCAGCCAGTGCCTTCAAAATTCTGAAAGGAAACAATTTCTAACCTAGAAGTCTACAACCAGCCAAATTATGAATAACGCATGAAGAAGGAATAAAGGCATATTTAGACATTCAAGATCTCAAAAAATTTACCTGCTATGCACCCTCAAGAAGCTAGTAGAGACATTTAGGGCTGTCATCAACAAGATCCCCACAGACTGCATCAAGGGGCAGAATGCCAGATTCCTAACTGAATTTGGCCTTTTTTAATCATACACTGATAAAGTTCCTTCTTGTTCTTCATCCCATATCCTGATGCCTCAATCAGTAAAGGACCATTTCGCCCCACAAAGTTCACATTCTGCTTTGGTCTACACCTGAGGGCTAAACATAAGCCAGAGTGAGCTGAGAAGCAAAACTAAAATACAGACCAGCCACTTCCCCTTGATTATACTATTTCAGGCTCCCAAAAGGTGGACCCACTGCAGTCTCCCACACAACCCCAACTGTGAGCAGCCCATTTCCCACAACTTTCTCATGACTTTTTCCACTGACTTTACTAAAAGGGTCCTACAGCCTCTCAACTCCAAATCCAGACTTGACCCAGAGCTTCTGTTCAGATCCAGGAGTGCTGAATTCAAATTAGGGCCATGAAGCCCTTTCTCCTGAGAAGAGTGATGGCAACACTGCCCTTTCCTTATATACCTAGGTTTGTGGTTGCTTTAGGGACATCTACATTGGAAAGAAGGGAATGATTAATACAAAAGTCAGGATGGTTGTTAGCTCTGAGGAAAGTGCAATGGGGAGGGGCACCAGGCGACTTCTAAAATACTGGTAATGCTCTAGTTCTCAACCTGAATGGTGACTACATGGGTATTTTTCTCTAACTACACACATTATGTACTCTTCCACATGTTTGATACATTTTTCAATTTAAAAAGTTCCCTCCCAAAAAGATTAAATGAGCTAATATATTTAAAGCCTCTAATACAATGAGGTTCTTATTAGATATTCATTAATTATCAATTACCTTATATCCTCTCCAGTTATTTGAATCCTGTGCTTCTCTAAAGATCATCTCAAGTGGTAGCAACGTTCTGAAGCCTTGACTATACAGTAATCCCCTTGACTTTTATTTACCAGTTTGTGTCGCTATTTACTGGTAATTATGTCTCCTTAGCTAGGTGAGAACAGACTCTTTTTTTTTCAAAAAATCATTATTTTTCCTAATGATTGTTTCCTTCTTTTGGCTGTCCATTATCTACTATAAAACACAAATATTCACTTTATATACAGCAGAAACTAACACAACAATGTAAAGCAATTACACTCCAATAAAAATGTTTAAAAAAAAAAAAAAAAACACAAATAGGGGTGGGATGGGGCCTGAGTGGCACTCTAGATTCTCTCAAGAGAAGTCAAGTTCTTATACAAGGTCCTTCCGTCACTGAATGCCTTCCTATTCCCAGCACCTACCTAGCACAGGGCCTGGCACAGATTAAGAACCCAAATGTTTGTTGATAAACAGTAAATTAAATCAAAAGATATAAGTTCTAAGAAGAGTGACAAATTTTGACTAAACTGATTAATAAAAAGTAGCCCCATATAGAAAGTAAAACTCATTGTGATCATAACTAGTTAAATAAAATCAAGCACAATTTTTAAGCATATCCTTTTAAGCATAAAAGGATAATTCTTGAAATTTATTTCCAAGTCTGAAAAGGACTAAACCAGAGGACAATGGCTTAAACTAAATGAACTGTGATTTTAAATGGAATGAACTGGTGGTGAAGGAGGGGGCCCTCTTAGCCAACACAGTGACCAAATCTTGGTGGAGTCTATCTCCCTGTCGTCACTGTGACACAGACTGGGTGAGTTCTAATCCTGCCTCTGCCATAATCTAGCTCCTAACATCAGTTTTCCCCACTGTAAAACAAATGGACAGAATAAGTGACCAAGAGGCTCCCTGAAGGTCAACAGGGTTGCAGGCATATGTTTCTGCTTTCTGATTCACTGAGTAAGAGTCAGAGCAGTACGCGGGGACACATCCAATGCAAAACTGCCTCTAATATCCTACTGGTAGGAAAATTAAAAGACAGAGTTTCAAATTCAGGTGCTTTCACACAGGGTTTAAGTTCTAAAAGCCTTTTATAAATGCTATGCTTTAAAGACAGTTAAATGCAGTGACTTTTAATCTGAAAACTGCTAAAGCTGAAAAAAATAAGCTTCCATTTTTTAAAGTAACTCATAAATGTGCATAACTCACACATCTAACATATATAGTGAATATAATGAGATGTTCCTTTATCATTTCGTCTTCCGGTGCCAGTAATCCCACATTACAGAGTGCCAAAGCCCTTTATAAGTGTAGCATGTGTTTCTGGCCACACTCCAAAACCCAGAACAGCAGCACTAGGAAAAAAAAACCCAGTGAGGATTTCTGGGCTTTAGAATGTAGAACATCCAGTCAGTTGCCCAAAATATGACTCCTCTCACCTGCCCATGTACAGCCACCTAGACTTCTGATACCTGAAACCATAACAATTATCCTTCTGGCCTATATATCACTTCTGGTTTCAAAGTGCTTTGAAGTTTACAAAGCACTTTCAAATCTGTTAACTTAGCTGATTCCCAGTGATCCACTAGAGTCCTTAAGGCAGACACCACTGTATCCATTTCACAGATGAAGAAACAAGGGTTCAGAAAATTTAAGTGACTTGCCCAAGGGTATCCAGCTAGCAAGTGGTAAAGCTAGCGCCTGCAAACCTGGGCTCTTCTCACCAAACTACTGTGTGATCTGGGGATAAGAAAACAAGCAAATAAAATAAAATCTCTTGGAAACTCTTGTGATTTTACTTATGGGAGTAGTTCAATCTTTTGTAAACAATGTAGATGAGAAAAATGATTCTTAAACTTCCTTCTCCCTTTCTTATGTATCTCCTTTGTACTGTGGATTGCTGGAGTTATCACTTCCACCTGTGAAAGTGTCGGCTAAAGAAAGCCAGAATATAATAAAAGCTATTACTTGTCACTTGTCCCTATCTCCAACAGCGCTAATGAGTGGATCCTTCTATTTCCAAAAAGAACAAGAAGTGATGGAGCCAAAATCAGAACCAGGCCCAGTGACAGTTCTATGGCTAAATCCAATCCAGTCTGCCCCCCTCACCTTTCCTTCTTGTCCCTCACAAAGTGGTCAGGGGAACCTCGGAAGCCTGGACAGGCAGGGGAAGAGAAGGGCAGGATAGAAATCCCAGGGGTGGGGAGAAGGGCCACTAGGATGGAAACTGAAACAGCCTACATTTTTGGGCTTGACCCCAGATTCCATTCCCAACTAAAGGAGACAATTGTTGACATGTGCCCTCAGAACAGAAATTGCTAGTTACCACACAGCTGGAGTTAATGGAGTCAAAAGAGAGACTAAGAAACTGGCCTCAAATCACAGAGTTGCATAGATAACATGGTGCAGCCTGGGACCTGCAACCCTCTCTCTACACGTAAATGTTTAGACATTTGGTAAGCCTTCCTGAGAAATACAGATTTCAGTAGTCCCTTCAGTGACAAAAATTCCCTCAGCATCCAAAGGTGTTGTTGAGTTCCTTATTTAACTATTTTTAAGAAGAAAAAAAAAAACTATTAAATGTCCTCCCCAGTTAGCTACTTGAGAACAGCTAGCCAGACCACCCTATTTTAAAAACAAGATTTTTTCATTGACCTGACAGTTTCATTGGCAGCTACAACTAACTTCACAATAGTTGTGGGCATGCAAATTCACTTTGTATCCTCACCTTTAATTATACAATAAGGGCTGGAATCCCCTGTCAGTTTATGAGCCAAGCTTACAATAAGTCACAATGAGGGAATTTCCAAAGCCAGACTAACATCAGTAGTAAAAATACACTCACCTAGGCTTCTCAGTTTACAAACACATTTTTTAAAGCAGACTAGTAACAATATAAAAATCTCCCCTACCCTTCACCACTTCAAACATTTAGTATGATTTAGGTTTTTGGTTAACCATGCTTGTCAAATGCTTTAAGCTGCTAAATTACTAACTGGGCTGGAACCTTCTAACCATACCTCATTTAAATACAATCATAGATTACATGTCAAAAACTTGAAACAAATCTCCAAGTCTTGGGCCAACAGAGATCTGCTTTATAATCTGGGTAGAAAAAAATGATGAGCAGACAATTTAATCATGATCACCATCTCCAGAATGAAGATATGGAAAGGCATTAAAGAATGGTTTTGGCATCTCTCAAATCTTGGCCCTGCCACTTCTGAGCTGTGTGGCCCTGGGCACTTGAGTTTCTAAGCTCAAGTTTCTGCATCTGTAATAACCAATTCCCTTTCATCTAACTGTTACCAAGGATCAGGCACAGAGGAAATCATACATAAGGTAGTAAATTAAAGGTATCTATTAATTACTATGAATGTAAATTCAAACTACAAGCCAAGGTGACTGCTTGGGTAACAGCAGCATGGAATTTCAGGGTAAGAAATACTTAACAGCTTTTTTATATTCTACTCTCCTCCCTTTGAGGTCCACCCCAACCTAACCTCCTCCTCCACCAGCTATTTCCATCAACCCCAGCCTCCAATGACTGACACCTAATATAATTAGCACTTTATTAAATATTTTATTATGTTTCCAGGATCACTACTCAGCTGGTCTTAACACCTATTTGTTTAAGGCCTTAGGGGAAGAGTTCTGCTTTTCTAACTTCCACTCTCATTACCCCTTCATTACCCTGGCTGATTATAAACTACAAAGACCATAAGCAATTACACAACACCGTTTAATTAGAATTGCGGAAGCTTGAAAATGCAAAACTCACCCTTGAACAGTAACAGATAACTTTAACATTTTAAAAGAACATGCTGACAACGCTCTGCTCTGAAACTGCTTTGGTTCAGATCACAGCGGGCCACTCCCATTGGCTGGCTGGTGAATATGACAAGAATTAGAGTCCCTCGGGCTGAGATTCTCAGGTGCAGGGTACTGTGGACTAAACCACTACAACCATTTCACATCCATTCAGATACACCCATTTTCTAGAACTTCAAACCGTCAGCTAAAAACAACTCTTTATTCAAATGAGTTTAGAATCAAGGCTCCACAGGAGTTCCCTTGTGGCCTAGTTGTTAGGATTCCGGACTTTCACTGCCGTGGTCCAAGTTCAATCCCTGGTCGGGGAACTGAGTCCTGCAAGCCACGCAACACAGAAAAAAAAGAAATAAAAAGGAAGAAGAGGGGGCTTCCCTGGTAGCGCAGCGGTTGAGAGTCCACCTGCCGATGCAGGGGACACAGGTTCGTGCCCCGGTCCGGGAGGATCCCACATGCCACGAAGCGGCTGGGCCCGTGAGCCATGGCCGCTGAGCCTGCGCATCCGGAGCCTTTGCTCCGCAATGGGAGAGGCCACAGCGGTGAGAGGCCCGTGTACTGCAAAAAAATGAAAAAAAAAAAAAAAGGAAGAAGAAGAATCAAGGCTACACATACCATGACTTAAAGCAGAGTTTAAACCCTCCCTACAAACTTCTCTGCACTTTGCCAGGTCTGATTGATATGAAACCAGTGCACTAGACTAATGATGCTCAACATTCCCCTCCCCGTTTTTTAAACATGTATTTTATATTGTTCCCTTTACTACCCTGAAATGAAAATCAAAAAATATATAAACTATTTACATGCAAAATTTCAAAGTAATCAATATAATATCCAAATTACACATGAAGGAGGATTTAAAGAAATTTATAAGAATCTGTATTTCAATATGTAATTGCTCTGTCATAAGTACACTAGCAGATATAATGAAGTAGTCTAATACTTGCAGCAGTAGAAGAACCATGAATATAATAACTACAAATGCAGACAGACACTGGAGTGTTCTTGGCGACACAAATACAAGCACAGCGATATTGGTTACATGATTTTTAAAAATGGTGAAGAGCTGCTGATGAAGTACCAAACAAAATAAAATAGTATACTATTTATATAGTGTAGTATATCAATTTATATAGTAGTTGCATTCCTAGAAAACTCAGGGTATACCAAAATGATGCATAAGGTACTCTATGTAAAATGAAATCAGGTTCTAGGCTCATAAAGTTATAAACAGGTTTTTTTCCCCTTCAAGAATATCTGGATAGAGGTTTGAAAGTCGTGTAAGCTACAGAAAAATTCTTTTTTGCATAGTATTGTCCCTATGGACATGATAGGATTCTTAGTATTCCTGGCCACGCCCTTTAGGTGCCAAAGGTGCGCACCCCACCATCAACCTGCAAAGCTCCACAGAAATCACTGAGCCAGGTGTGTGCTGCTGTGAGGCCAAGTGGAGTCTTACTGTCTTTGTGTTTCATGTACTGAGCTTAAAATTATGCTTAGCTCCTAAGTAGGTGCTCAGTAAGTCTGAGGAACTGAGTGATAGTTCTTCTAAAACTTCTCTATTCCTTCTTAGATAGCAGAAAAACAGTCAATATTTTCAGTCAATAGCAAGATGGCATCTACTGGACTGGAATGTAAACTGCTGACATTCCACTCACAATGGAAAATGCTTTAAAGGATGCTATTGTTCCTGCCCCATAATGACAGTCTAACGCTAGGACAGCAAATACACATAACGACATGACATCCCGAGTGTGGGAATGGCTTTAAAATCCATCTCAACATGGCTCCAATGAGTCCTGCCAACTGTTTAGGCTTCCTAACCTCAGAAATATGAGAGAAGGCAATTAGTAGGCTCAAACAGACTTCCTGTGGGCACTGAGGGCCTTCCACACCACGCAATCTAGTAACTTCCACTACGATCATCTGAACACTTACTGTGTGCTTTAGGCATGTAGTGCTAAATGCTTATTTGACCCTTACACAACAATATGAGGTGCTATAAACCTCTACTTCACAGGAAGCTAACTGAGGCCCAAACACAAGGCCCAACGTCAAAAGCTGGTAAGAGAACCTGAATTCCAGTCCAGCTCTACCTGGCTCCAAAGTCTGTGCTAGTTACTTGTCTGCAACCACCTATAAAACAACCTGTCTGGAAGAGTCAGGTAATAAAGCTTCCTACTAGAGTGGCACTTATCTGTGTGGACACAGGAGGTCCATATCTAGGTGGACAGCCAGACAGCATGCTAAATAAAAGCCAAAACGAAAACCTCCTCTCTTACTGACTCAGCCAGAAGCCAATCTGAGACTTCTGGGCTACTCCAATTTGGAGTAGTCCCAAATTAGATCTTTAAGCCAAGCTTCGGACACCAGGCCTCCACATTCGCTGATGCATTAAAGACCCAGAGCTTCAGCTGACTAGAACGAGTCCAACCCATCATAACTCTGCCTACACCTGGTTCTTGCTTCTCTCCTTGGAATGGCCAGCGTGCTGCCCCACACCCTGACTTTCAGCCTCTGGGCAAATACTAGATAGATCTTTGCTCACCCAGTGGCTTAGAGGATATGTCCCTCTTACCTGCTCTGTATATTTCAGTCCTGCCCATCTTTCAAGGTCTACAGTAAGGTCCTCTTCCCCCACCCCCAAGCCTCTCCTCATTCTCCAGCTGGAAGGGACTGACCCCACTTCAGAGCCTTCATAGAACTTTTTCTTTTTTAAATAAATTTATTTATTTATTTTTGGTTGTGTTGGGTCTTCGTTGCTGCGCACAGGCTTTCTCTAGTTGCAGCGAACGGGGGCTACTCTTCGTTGTGGTGCACGGGCTTCTCATTGTTGTGGCTTCTCTTGCTGTGGAGCACGGGCTCTAGGCATGCAGGCTTCAGGAGTTGTGGCTCGTGGGCTCTAGGGCGCAGGCTCAGTAGTTGTGGCGCACAGGCTTAGTTGCTCCGCGGCACGTGGGATTTCCCTGGACCAGGGATCAAACCCGTGTCCCCTGCACTGGCAAGTGGACTCTCAACCACTGCGCCACCAGGGAAGTCCCCTTCATAGCACTTTCTTCAGGGCCCTTACCCCACTCCTCCTTGCATCACAGTAATCAATATGCATGTCCCTTCCCTAGAGCTTTAGTCCCTTATTTACTCCTGTATCCTCTCACAATACTAACTACCACTATCACCACACCACCACCACTACTAGATATAAGGTCCACTTAATGAATACCTCCTGATAGGCCACTCTATACACATTATCTCCCGTATTAGTTCCATTTCACTGATGAAGAAACTGAGGCCTGACATGATCCAGCCTCCATCGACACTATAACATCGTGAATCCGAGCACAGTCTAGAATCAGACTGCTTGTGTTTGAATACCTGCTCTTACCATTTACCAGCTGCGAAATCCTGGGTAAGTTATTTAGCCCTCTGTGCCTCAGTTTCCTCATCTGTAAAATGAGGATAATAATATATACTTCATAGGACTGTTATCAGCATTAACAGAGCTAATATATGGGGAGGCACTCAGCACAGTGCCTGGCACATGGTACGGACTAAAGAAGTGTTTGCTATTGTTACTCTCAGTGCTGCCTCCGACCTTGTCTCACATTATGCTCCAAGTTCATATTTTGAGGTCTTCAAATAAATCAAAGTATTTCCCAGCTTTGTCCAAGCTGCCTTGACTGCTCTTTGCCACCAGCTCCTTACCATTCTCTGGGTCTGATTGTGTGCTTGTCTCAGAAGGACATTCCCTGACAACCTTATTCAAGAAGATCCTTGTCATCCAGGCCTGGTCTCTAGTGCTCTCTCCCCTTACTCACAACTCCTATTTGCACCTTACCACACCCTTGTTTATTTTCCTTAGAGTACTTATCACAACCTAGAATTCCATTACTTATTGGTCTGTGTATTTGTTTGGGGTCCACCTCCTTCACAGGAAGATGAGAGAAAGAACCACCTCTGTCTTTCTCATCACTGTATCTTATGCACCCAGCCCAGGGCCTGGCATATAATCAATGCTAAATAAACATTTGTTGCAACCCTGCCTTCTTCTACACAGTAAGTGCTCAAGAAATATCTGGTGAATTAATAAATGAGTGAACTATAGAATTCTTAAGTTAATGTGTGGATGGGCATTGCTGCTATGAGGACAGGTATCACCCTGCAAAGTACCATTTTCTGTATCTGGTCAACTCTGATTTATCAGTCAACCAAACATCTATTAAGCACCCACAATGAGCAAATCTGTATGTCCTCTGTACAGTGCAAAACAATAAAGTCACTGTATTTGGCTGGAAGATAATAGGCAGAATCAGGATTAGAGTACATGGCTGGGCAGGTTGTGCACTGCCAAGAGCACCCAGCTGAGGTGAGGGAGTGATGGTTGAAATCCTGCCTGCCTTCTACTAGCCAGGCCACACTCCCCAGCACAGGACTGCCCCGCCCAGACAAGGCACTGTTTTCTCATTCTCACAAATGCAACATAGAGATCAGTAGCAGCCCAGAGGAGGGGAAGTCTTATTTCTCAAGGTTGGGTCTCTGCATCATGGGATTTTAAGGGCACGAAAGACACTGACTATCAAGAACATCTGCCCACCCTCCCGCGTCCCTAGAACAGCCACTTGGGGGAAAAAGCATTCTATTCCATGAGATGCTTATGATAATACAAAAACAGGGAGGAGGAGCCAGTCAGCTCACTCCCACCTTTAACTCAGACTAGTTTATCAGATTAGCTACTCTCACTTGTCAGAGCAGAGATGCCTGAAAGTAGAGTTCTGAAAAGATTCCATTTTCATGCAGCAAAAAGTGGTGAGACAGAGTCAGAACAAGGACTACGGCCAGGAAAGGCAAGCTCAGTCTGTGGACCCCAAACTTCATACACTTCACCCTCGTACCTGAAGCTACCACCTCTCATGGTATCTGGTGTGAGTCAGTGCACAGGAATGCATTCATGTGCCTACACACATGCACACAAAACTGAAGGAGGCGGCCACTTATATCTCCCTGTTTCTGACCCCTCAGGGAGTCCCAACTGTTAGGCAGATAAAACAGCACAGAGAAAGAAGCATAAAGAGACCCAAGCAATCCCTCTTCTCAGCTTTCCAGTAACTTGCAGAGTGACTTTTGGAGAGTCACCTCCTCTCTCTAGGAAGGACTCAATTTCATCATTTGTAGAATAAGTGAAGCTGTAATATGTAACAGATAAGGATTTTCAAGTTCTGTTCTAAGGAACCAAAAGGTTCTGT
Organism: Tursiops truncatus; assembly: GCF_011762595.2. Taxonomy (NCBI): domain Eukaryota; kingdom Metazoa; phylum Chordata; class Mammalia; order Artiodactyla; family Delphinidae; genus Tursiops; species Tursiops truncatus. Next base: position 128,361,987 of record NC_047034.1, on the reverse strand, counting down.
GTGCTATATATACTGAGGAAAAAAATGTATTCAGATTTCATTTTTAAGATATATTTGAACAATTTTTGAAATTATAATAAACCCCCACAAATTCAAATTTTATAGCAAATTTTAACCCACTGAAGATTACCAATGAATTCATATTCTCTTTCTGCAGACCTCAGAATATTTTTTCATCAATTCCGAGCTTATATTTGAACAGTTTATAAATATGTCATTGATTCTGAAGGAAGCTGGAACTCTTTTTAAAATTCAGGCCTATACTTGTCTGCCCTCTTAAAATTGCTCAAGCAAGTATACTACTAAGCACACTTGCAGCATGCTCAATTAATTGCCAGGCAAATCTCAGGTACATCTTCTGGGACCATACTCTAATCACAAGGGAATAGTCAGTTATGCCGTAACAAATGAATCCCTAACAGGTTGCACTAGGATCTGTCCTGCTCTGTGTCATAGAGAATGAAAGCATTTGTAAAATACTGTGATTCTACCTTGTGGTAAAAGTTCCCTCTATTCTTCTTTCAGGCTTCTGGGTCAATTTAATTAATTGACGAGTATCCAGAAACTATAAGTTAGTAGTAAACTACCTGCAATTATTTATCCACACGAATCAGATTTTTACATACTGCAACCAAAGCTAAATTCAGAAGTAAACAGGGTAGTAAAACTGGCAGATGATGGAGACTGCCACTCTGAACCCAACTCAAAACTCAGTCAGTGCTCATGAAATCAGCTTCACTGTTCTCTTGTCTTTATCATAAGTCAGTGTTGTGATACTTATAAGTTATATTACAAGTCTGAATTTATAAAATTAATCTCTTTAGTACATTGAGGTTCCATGTGGGACTGGATTTGAAATGGGTTCCTTGACTTCCAAGGAGTCAAAATCTACCGTACCAGATACCCTCAAAGTCTTTGTCAAGCTCTAATATTCATGAAGGAAGGCAATTTCTAATTAGGTCTGTATTACCTGCCCACCCCACTCTCCCCCACTCCCGCAGACTGCAGCTCCCAGGGGAAGGAGGGCCTAAGCAAAAGTACTCCCTTTCTGTTCCCCTATCTGTCAACAGTAAGGTTCTGTACACCCGGGGCAGCTGTCAGCTGTCTACCTTGGCTGCCAGTCATCTGAGTCCCCGTCCCCAACCACAGGGTAAAAGCGATCCAGACCACCCTAACCATGGCAGTGGGGCACTAGCTATTTGGCCCAAGACTGACTGCTTGTGCCCTGGGGAATGACGCTCTGGGAGTTCAGGCCATCATTCAGAGGGGGCCCTCAAACTTTAACATTAGTGTGAAAAGGGCACCTCTTCTGTGTAGGGGCTACTCACCTGGCACCTCAATCTCCTATTTCTGCCTATCAAAAATCTGTTCTCTGCACTGCTGCGGGGAATGGCAGACTGTTACAAACTATCTGGAGGCAATCTGGTAATGGAATAAAAGACCTAAAAAACAGGAACCATGTGACTCCCAGAAATATATCGTAAGAAAACATACTGTATGCACACAGAAATTTAGCTATAAGGCTAAATCAAGATGTTGTTTATAAAAGCAAAAAATTGAAAGCAACCTTAATGTACCAAAAAAAAAGGATAATGGTTAAAAAAACAGGGGTATCCAAACAAGAGACTATCAATACTATCACTCGTCTCCAACAAGCATGTAGTAAGTATCTATTGTGTGCCAGGCATGGTGCTACGTGCCAGTTTTGTTGCTGGTGCTTTTCTTAACTTTTTTTTTTGCCTTTTTTTTTCTTTTTACTGTAATAAAAGCACATAAATTTACCCTCTTAACAATTACTAAGTGTACATTACAGTTCTGTTAAGTAAGTGTACATTACTGTTTTCATCTTGCAAGAATGAAATTCTATAACCATTGAACAACTCTCTGTTTCCCCTGATTTCTAAAAACTTATTCTGAAATAATTTTAGATTTACAGAAGACCTGCAAGGACAGTACAAAGAGTTCTCATGTGCCTTTGTTCAACTTCTCCTAATACTAACACTATGGCATTTTTTAAACTGGCAAAATGGAATAATCATTGATTGTGTCATCAAATAATCCCAAGCGCCCAGCAATGTGCCAGGCAGTAAGCAGCTCTGGCTGGTGCCTCTGCCTACACATCTCTGTTCCCCACTGATTTCTGACTCTGCACTGCCCTGTCCCCTGCACCACTCTCCAAGGACAAGGGAAGGAAATTAAGAAAAAAAAAACTACGCTAACAAAAGTTCCTTCCTCCCAGTAAGAATTCTTAAGCCACTGCCAATGGAGCCTAAAGCCATAGAAAGAGTTGTTTTCTAAATGAGTACAGAACCTCAGAGAAATCTCAGATAAGAAAGAATATTAATGAGGAAAATAAATAAATATAAGCAAACACTACATCAGTGTTAGCTATATATACAGGAACCATGCCAAGCCTTTTACCTGTAAGGTGGGTAACATTATTATCCCCATTTTACAGATGAGTAAACCCAGGTGCAAAGAAGTTCAATTTTACTGAGAGTTCCGCAGCCAGTAAAAACACTTCCCTCGTCTGGGAAGAGAGAGAACACAGGGCTCCCACCCTGTGCTTTGAACGTCTAAATTCCTAGATTCTTGGTCTCAAGAAGCTGTTTTAAATAACAGTGGCCACCATCCAGACAGCAAATCTGGCCAATCTCCAGCTCAGCAAAACTACTGGCAAGTACAACATTTGTCAGCCCCTGAGTAATCCTTCTAAAAGAGCGATGTATCCCTATCTTGCACGTTTCCAGGGGAAGTAAAGAAACTTCTGAGGGACTTGCACAACACCTCCTAAAAGCGGAATTCCAGAAGGCCTTTCACATGTGCTTTCACGATGACCCGGGTCATCACCCACCTCCCACCTGCACCCTCCCCTCATGATCCACTAAGGCAACATGCTGATTGATGCTCACTCTTCAATAAAAATTCAAAGGACACACTGGACAGACACCCTTCCTTCTCATGCTTCTCTATCACAGCGACTCTCCACAAAATTATGGTGCCAGAATTCACTTCAAAGCATCCTCATGTCTCTGACAACCCAGTAGGATGGAGAGTATAAAAAGAGAACAGTGTTCTTTCTGGTACCACAAAACCAAACTATTTGCTTCACCAAACATGCTGCTCCAAGTTAAAGGTTTTGCTTTCAAAGAATCCTTGGTTTGCCTTTAGACTCATTGTCTCATACTGAAGTGACTAACTTTGAATCATTCAAATCTGTTCTTTAGGATTTGAGGGCAATACAGACTGTACAATTACTATATAAATATGGATACTCTCCAGTAATACAAACACACTAACAAGACAAAGCGAAGGGCCTAACTCAGGTTCACCTTCACCTTTGAAACTGGGGAACTGGAAGAAAGTGACCCAGACACTATCAGGAATCCTAAACAAGAGGAAAGAAAAACACTGACCAAAACCCAGGAAGGACAGAGTATCTTAGGAAGCCAGAAAACCGATGGAGAAATGGGAAAGGACCAAAAGCAGCCTCTGTTCCTAGTCACCAATTGAGATCAGTGAGGAAGGGTTTCAGTGGGATCTGAAGAGGCATCGCTCAAACGCCCTGCAGTCTGGTCCTTGCTCAATAAATGGCACAAAGGCACAACATATGATGCTGTTTTGAGAAGGGGAGAGCAAAAGGTGGGGGCAGCCACAAGCAGGGGAACCAGGCAATAAAGACTAGGTTTTCTCATTGGCGGTACCTGGCATCATTGCAAATAGAAGTTGCAGTGATTGATGAAGATGAATTCATAGAACAATAAAGAAAAAAACAGTAAAGGGATAGCTTGGCATTCCAGTTACAAAACAAGAGGGGTACGGACCTTGGATCATGGATCCCCAAAGTGCCCCCTCAACCCTGACTGTTCCTAACGCTCTGTCTTCCTGAGATTTTTCTGAGAGCAGTTCCCATCAGAACTGAAGAATTCTGGTTCATTCTCTAAAAGTCCAGTTCAAATGCCTCCTCTTCCTGTGAAGTCCTCCAGAGTCGCTCTCTTCTCTGTGCTCCCACAGTATTCCATTAAACATGTTAATTACAACCTTAGCTTGCTTTTTTGTGTGTAAATATCACCCACCACACTATAACTAGGGGCTGAGGCTGTGTTTATTCATTCTTATTTCTCACAGTCAGTGCTTAGAACATAGTAGGCACTCAGTAGACGAATGAATGACACATGCAGGACCATCCAGAGACCCCAGGGCCATAGCAGTTCGCAGGAAGAGTGATAATCAACTTACGAAAACCAACTTGAAGACCAATCAGATCCTAGCCATGGGGATATACACCTCTCCCTTATTCCAAAACAGGATTGAGGGAGCTTCTTCTCCCTTGATTGCCCTCTAGAGATGGGAATGAGAATACACACGCAGCTGACATCTTGGGGGAGGACACCACCAAACAAATTAAACTAGTTTTCAATCTCATAACCACTGTGACCAAACTAAAACACCAAACTTGGAAGGTGTTGAAAAATACCTTAAAAATACTTACAAAATATATTTCTAAGCTTTTCCTTCCTCTGTTCATCAGAGGATGAAACAAGGAAGACTGATCATAGTCCATTTTAAACCACGTCTCCAACAACAGGTGTCTCCCTCCTACTCAGTCTGAATGGGAAGTCATCTGGGTCCCTGGCAGTCACTTGCTGCTTGTCCAGCCTTTCCTGCTCTGATAGAATACCTGAGACGTTGATGACAGAACAGCCTACAACCACAATGGCTCATCTCTAATGCTAAGGGAGAAAAAAAGGGAAAGTCCCTGGAAAACCACTGTATGAGCCTTTACAATTTTATTCAATAGATGTCAGAACCATAACTGGTATACAAATAAATCAGGAAAGGCTTGAGTGTGACTAGATAGGATCCAGTAGGACCATCCCAGAACCGATCTAATAGAATAGGTGTGTGTCTCAACACCTAGGACAGCTGCCCCAGAAGATGGTCCAAGGACACACCCCTCCCCTCCCCACTTCACACAGCTCCCATGGGGCCTAATCTCCTAGCCCCAAGCCTTGCTCCACCAATATCAATACGGGACAAGGCAAGCAAGAGGCCAATGAGCAATTCCTAAATTAAACTCCCTCGCAGCTGAGTCACTTCTTTTCCTTTCATGTCTAAGATCAAAGACATTAAGCGACACAGAGGAGAGGCAGGGGTTTATTAGAGAACTACAGGATTTCAAGCCTGGAATGGATTCTACCAAACAAACATTAGCCCTCCTCTCCCAAGACAATAATCATCTATACTTTCATTATTAGGGCCAACAAGTCTCTACCCTTACCCTCAACTCCAGGGGCCTAAAGACTGCAAAAGTATCCTTGTTAAGTCTCAAAAACTCTTGTACTGTAGAAGACTTAATTCATTTTTAGGGGAAAATTAAGTTCTTTTTTCCCATGAAGTCAAAAAGAGACACCTATGTACTTGCCCATCAGCTGCGCAGACACCCAGGACTTTCACAAGTATGTCTGGGGAGGTGGAGCCAAATAGAAGTGCTGAGAAGCAGTACAGCTTCATGACTAGACTGCCTGGGTATGAACCCAGCTCCACTACTCACTAGCAGTGATCTTAAAAGCAGGGAAAATACTAGGACCTACCTCATGATTGTTAAGAGGATTAAGTTAGTTAATCTTACAAACAGTAAATGCTGTATTTCCTTTATAAATAAGGAGGTTGAGACAATGTGTTCCCTGGAAACATGTTATTCCACAACCATAAGAATTTTCAGTGTGACAGCACAAAACATTAGGTTTACCTGTATAAAACCTCCAACATTGGACTTTTTTTTTTTAAACCTACAAGAATGGCAATTTCATACGGTTAAATCAAATAGGTATGAATAAGAACATAAAGCCGTGCATTTTTAACTCATCCTGAGTGCCTGAAGCAGCTCAGGCCTTTTAGAGAAAATCCTTCAAATGACTGTTTTTTAAAAATGCTGGGGGAAGGGTTTGGTCTGCAGGACCCAGTTTGGTCTGCAGGACCTTGTGAAGGTTGAGCAACCTCAGCTATTTGGGGAGCTGACTGGGTGCCAAGCTGGCTTCCAGCCATCACCTGTTACTTTGACAACTGTAACTCCAGAACTACTAGTACTATTTGCAAAATCCCAAGCACTTACAGGAAGCTTAAAGGCTCAAGAGGCTCAAGTTGGAGTGACCAGAGAACTCCACAGCATTTTTCTCCTGCTAAAGGTGCTTCTGGCTTCCAGGGAACCACTTCATGTATCTGACACAGACACAGCTGTGACCACAGCCATCTGGATTTCAGCCATTATTCTCATTGTGTCTGAAGTTATTCAGAAAACTAGTTCACAAGTTTCAGAGACCCAACACTGAGTGTCTTTCATCTTAGAAAGTTTCTCCCTAAGTCTAAAACCTTTAAAAATTAAAGAGAAAAGCACATCACTTATGTTAAAGTTCAACTAAACAACACAGGCTCTCTCTGTACTAAATTTGCAACTTCCTGCCAATCTATAATTATTTCAAAGTTTTTAAAAAATTAAGTTCAATTATACAAAGACATAGAAATGGCCCTTTAGTAAAGAACAACTTTAATCAAAATTTTTAGATGCACTGTGTGATTTTATGCCTGTTTTTCCATTAATAACAGAAAGGCTCTTTTCAACTATTGGCCCAGTCACTAATAATGGGATAGGAGCACAATCTTTCTCTGGCCTATACACTAAGCCTAGTTATAAAAAATTATCCAGAAGCACTTGTACATATTTGAACCCTTGATTCCATGTTATTACATCAACTAAGTGAAGGCTTGGACCAAGATCATCAATCAGTCTTATATGAAGGCACACAGATGTTCTGATTAGTTTGGGCTTAATGGCCATGTTCCAGCCTGATTTTATTGCTCTACTTCCCTCAACACCAGAACTATTTATCTTTTCTACTTCTCTCAACACCAGAACCATTTATAAAGCCCAAAACAGTATTAGCTCTAAATGAAACTATTAAGTAAACTCTTTCTCAACCCAGACCATATACTTGCATGTTTCTCAGCTAAAACTAAGAGTTCATTGCAAGAGAAACTGAAAAACTAACACTTCCTCATGGAGTCTCTCTTCATAATATTTTATGTCTACATAAGGATGTGATGGGGCAGAAGTAGATGGCAGGACTATACTATCTCAGGACATCCTTCCTAGCACTCCAGAACAGAATCATGGGCACTTGCCCTCCCCTGGCATTCTTATGTAATGTTATAATGAACTGAATATTTATTTAATAATTAAATTAATTGAACTAAGCTGAAGATCCAGTCAGGATTCTTTTCATAGGAACTCTGTTGGCTCACATGTGTTTAGATCACTATCTGAAAGGGGATAACATATTTTGCCCTAAAGATATCCTTGTTCCATGGCTCACTGATCTGGCTGCCATGGGTCCTCTTTTCTAGAGGCAGGAGGATGCCAGATGATCCTGTGAGCAATAGCTCTCTGCATGAATGTACACCTATATGAGCACCACACACACCTCTAAGAGTGACCATGCAGGTGGGCACAGAAAATGGTAGCTTACTGCTCATTACACAGGAAAAGGGAATAAGTACAAACATCTACCCCACCCCAATTTCACCCCAAGTTCACAAGAGCGTCACAGTTTGCAGAAGTTTGGAGTCACTAGTTCAGAGCTAACATATAGCATGGTTTACGGGTAAAAGCATGAGCTTTGCAGTCAGACAAGAGTTACTCATATTTAAAATAAAAAAGTTACTTAATTTCTCCAAATCTTGGTTTCCTCATCTTTAACTGGGAATAATTCCATCCAACTCACACAGTTGGGCACATAGTAGATGTGTAATCTATAAGGTCAAGGTCAAGGATATAATCCCCAAACAAGGCTTAAAACAAGGTGGTGGTGTGATGAATTGGGAGATTGGGATTGACTTATGTACACCAATATGTATAAAATGGATAACTAACAAGAACCTGCTGTATAAATAAATAAATAAAATTCAAAAAAAACCCGTAACAAAACAAAAACACCTCACAGAAAATCACATGGTTTCAATCTGTACTGTGAAACTCAGATGTATTATACCACTAGTGTATGCATGCCACACAAGTCAATAAAAGGGGGTCAGGAAATAAAAGAAAAACAACTTAGACTATGTGTCTCACTACTGGGTGGCTCCATACTATTCCTTTCTAAATAAAGACCAGTATGCAACATACTCTTTATGCTTTAATGGTGCTAAGCTGCATTGTTTTGGAACACACATAAAATATGAGTTCAACAAAAAGAAATGCTGCAGAAATTTCACACAAATATTCATGAACATTACATATTGCCAGGCCTTTTCACTTAGAGTTGTGTATAAAATAAGAATGACTAGATGCCAAAAAGTCTGTAAATCCTATGAGAAGAGGCCCTAGAGGCACCCTGATGGCTTCAAGAAGTGAAAACAGGGAAAGTGACAGAAAAACTATAGAAAACACAGCAAGAATTCTAGTCCAAAGCTAGTTAGTATGAAACAAATACACTGTGTGTGTTGTATATATACACAACTCAATAGACCCTGGAAGACATCCCTATCACAATAATACTTTAGAGAAGATCTATCTTATATCAAGCTTTTCAATCTCAATTTCTTAAAAAATTAGGAAAGTGAGGTTAAGAGGGATTTACTGTTACAAGGCAACAAAGTCAATAATTGATAAAAAATTAAATTTAAACCCAGGGCTTTATACTTGAAAACATGCTACGAGCACAGTACTTAGCATAAGTTATGTTCATAACTGAACCTGATTAATAAAGAAAAATAAATTGTATTCAGTTAACTCAGTGCAAAGGAATACAGCAAATACATTTTCAAACTTTCTCATGAAAGTAGTTAAAAATTTTAAAATATGGCGATTATAATGATAAATTCTCACTCATCTGGAAAATTTGGTTATCCCAAAATGATTCATCCGTAAGAGTTCAAAAGAGTCAAGGATTTACTGTAACTTGTATCCATATTTGAAAAAAAAAAAATCATTCCTTAACTCTATGGAAACATTTTTTATTTTTTAACATCTTTATTGGACTATAATTGCTTAACAATGGTGTGTTAGTTTCTGCTTTATAACAAAGTAAATCAGCTATACATATATATATATATATATATATATATATATATATGCCCATATCTCCTCCCTCTTGTGTCTCCCTCCCTCCCACCCTCCCTATCCCACCCCCCCCAGGTGGTCACAAAGCACCGAGCTGATCTCCCTGTGCTATGTGACTGCTTCCCACTAGCTATCAATTTTGCATTTGGTAGTGTATACATGTCCATGCCACGCTTTCACTTTGTCCCAGCTTACCCTTCCCCCTCCCCGTGTCCTCAAGTCCATTCTCTAGTAGGTTTGCGTCTTTATCCCCGTCCTTCCCCTAGGTTCTTCAGAAGCACTTTTTTTTTTTTTTAGATTCCACATATATGTGTTAGCATACGGTATTTGTTTTTCCCTTTCTGACTTATGACTTACTTCACTCTGTATGACAGACTCATATGACAGGTCCATCCACCTCACTACGAATAACTCAATTTCGTTTCTTTTTATGGCTGAGTAATATTCCATTGTGCATATGTGCCACATCTTCTTTACCCAGTCATCTGTCAATGGACACTTAGGTTGCTTCCATGTCCTGGCTATTGTAAATAGAACTGCAATGAACATTGTGGTACATGACTCTTTTTGAATTATGGTTTTCTCAGGGTATACGCCCAGTAGTGGGATTGCTGGGTCATATGGTAGCTCTATTTGTAGTTTTTTAAGGAACCTCCATACTGTTCTCCATAGTGGCTGTACCAATTCACATTCCCACCAACAGTGCAAGAGGGTTCCCTTTTCTCCACACCCTCTCCAGCATTTACTGTTTGGAGATCTTTTGATGATGGCCACTCTGGTGTGAGGTAATACCTCATCGTAGTTTTGAGCTGCATTTCTCTAATGATTAGTGACATTGAGCATCTTTTCATGTGTTGGTTGGCAATCTGTATATCTTCTTTGGAGAAATGTCTATTTAGGTCTTCTGCCCAGTTTTGGATTGGGTTGTTTGTTTTTTTTTGATATTGAGCTGCATGAGCTGCTTGTAAATTTTGGAGATTAATCCTTTGTCAGTTGCTTCATTTGCAAATATTTTCTCCCATTCTGAGGGTTGTCTTTTCGTTTTGTTTATGGTTTCCTTTGCTGTGCAAAAGCTTTTAAGTTCCATTAGGTCTCATTTATTTTTGTTTTTATTTCCCTTTCTCTAGAAGGTGGGTCAAAAAGGATCTTGCTATGATTTATGTCACAGAGTGTTCTGCCTATGTTTTCCTCTAAGAGTTTTATAGTGTCTGGCCTTACATTTAGCTCTTTAATCCATTTTGAGTTTATTTTTGTGTATGGTGTTAGGGAGTGTTCTAATTTCATTCTTTTACATGTAGCTGTCCAGTTTTCCCAGCACCACTTATTGAAGACGCTGTCTTTTCTCCATTGTATATTCTTGCCTCCTTTAGCAAAAATAAGGTGACCATATGTGCATGGGTTCACCTCTGGGCTTTCTATCCTGTTCCACTGATCTATATTTCTGTTTCTGTGTCAGTACCATACTGTCTTGATTACTGTAGCTTTGTAGTATAGTCTGAAGTCAAGGAGCCTGATTCCTCCAGTTCCATTTTTCTTTCTCAAGATTGCTTTGGGGTCTTTTGTGTTTCCATACAAATTGTGAAATTTTTTGTTCTAGTTCTGTGAAAAATGCCATTGGCAGTTTGACAGGGATTGCATTGAATCTGTAGATTGCTTTGGGTAGTATAGTCATTTTCACAATGTTGATTCTTCCAATCCAAAAACACGGTATATCTCTCCATCTGTTTGTATCATCTCTAATTTCTTTCATCAGTATCTTATAATTTTCTGCATACAGGTCTTTTGTCTCCTTAGATAGGTTTATTCCTAGGTATTTTATTCTTTTTGTTGCAATGGTAAATGCAAGTGTTCCCTTAATTTCTCTTTCAAATTTTTCATCATTAGTGTATAGGAATGCAAGAGATTTCTGTGCATTAATTCTGTATTCTGCTACTCTACCATATTCATTGATTAGCTCTAGTAGTTTTCTGGTAGCATCTTTAGGATACTCTATGTATAGTATCATATCATCTGTAAACAGTGACAGCTTTACTTTTTCTTTGATTTGGATTCCTTTTATTATTTCTTTTTCTTCTCTGACTGCTGTGGCTAAAACTTCCAAAACAGTGTTGAATAATAGTGGTGAGAGTGGGCAACCTTGTCTTGTTCCTGATCTCAGTGGAAATGGTTTGTTTTTCACCATTGAGGACGATACTGACTGTGGATTTGTCATATATGGCCTTTATTACATTGAGAAAAGTTCCCTCTATGCCTAGTTTCTGGAGGGTTTTTATCATAAATGGGTGTTGAATTTTGTTGAAAGCTTTTTCTGCATCCACTGAGTTGATCATATGGTTTTTATTCAATTTGTTAACACGGTGTATCACATTGATTTGTATATATTGAAGGATGCTGGCATTCCTGGGGTAAACCCCACTTGATCATGGTGTATGATCCTTTTAATGTGCTGTTGGATTCTGTTTGCTAGTATTTTGTTGAGGATTTTTGCTTCTATGTTCAACAGTGATATTGGCCTGTAGTTTTCTTTCTTTGTGACATCTTTGTCTGGTTTTGGTATCAGGGTGATGGTGGCCTCACAGAATGAATTTGGGAGTGTTCCTCCCTCTGCTATACTTTGGAAGAGTTTGAGAAGGATAGGTGTTAGCTCTTCTCTAAATGTTTGATAGAATTCGCCTGTGAAGCCATCTGGTCCTGGGCTTTTGATTGTTGGAAGATTTTTAATCACTGTCTCAATTTCAGTGCTTGTGATTGGTCTGTTTATGTTTTCCATTTCTTCCTGGTTCAGTCTCGGAAGGTTGTGCTTTTCTAAGAACTTGTCCATTTCTTCCAGGTTGTCCATTTTATTGGCATATAGTTGCTTGTAGTAATCTCTCATGATCCTTTGTATTTCTGCAGTGTCAGCTGTTACTTCTCCTTTTTCATTTCTAATTCTATTGATTTGTGTCTTCTCCCTTTTTTTCTTGATGAGTCTGGCTAATGGTTTATCAATTTTATCTTCTCAAAGAACCAGCTTTTAGTTTTATTGATCTTTGCTACTGTTTCCTTCATTTCTTTTTCATTTATTTCTGATCTAATCTTTGAAACACTTTTAAATACAGAACACAATGACATTACTGGAAATTCTTTCATTTGACTTATCTGAGGTTTATCTGCTTCACTGAGGCTTATATTCTTATTACTCTCTTAATAATCAGACATGAGGGCTTCCCTGGTGGCGCAGTGGTTGAGAGTCCACCTGCCGCGCAGGGGACACGGGTTCGTGTCCCGGTCTGGGAAGATCCCACATGCCGTGGAGCGGCTAGGCCCGTGAGCCATGGCCGCTGAGCCTGCGCGTCCAGAACCTGTGCTCCACAACGGACACAGTGAGAGGCTCGCATACCACCAAAAAAAAAAAAAAAAATCAGACATGAAAGGTAAAAATGAAGATCATTTGGCTTGTATTTTAGAGACAAAAAAAATTAAGTAAAGTAAATTAACAGTTATTTCAAATTTCCCTTGGTTGGAATGTAAAAAAACTGGCCTCCTTTCCAAGAAATTGGTGCTGGAAAGAGGCCTCAACACTGTGATATTACATTCAAACTCCTACAAAGGCACTTCATTTTACAGATGAAGAAACCAAAGCTCAGAGGCATGAAATGACTTACCTATGGTCTCAAACTCAGTGACTATCAAATCCCCAATATGAATCCATGTACCTGACTCTGTAAGTTTATTGGCAATGTCTGAATCTAAAGACCAAATGAAGAGCTGTGTCTCATCAGTGCCCCACTCCACACACACCCCCATCCCCCACGATTTGCAAGCAATTCTCCAGATGAGGCAGGGAAGGTGGAGAACATATGGTATATGGACCAGTGGAAACTCAATCAACTGAAGTCCCATCAGCCTAGAGCCACTATATCAGCTTGGTGTCTTTTACTGGAAACAGGTTGCTAACAAATATGAGAATGATCCAGAATTAGACAAAATCCAAAAAGAGAGAAATTACTCCTGGATGAACAGAATAACTATATGCAAATAAACTACCAAACTAGAAGAAAAGATTAAGATGTTTTATGAAGAACATCTGAATAATGAAATTTGATATATCTTAGAGGGAAGCAGATATTTGGGTATAAGAGATAAAGAGGACAGTGGATCCAGACTTTCATGGGGAAAGAAGACATGCTAACTCTTCCTGCAGGAACTTATCACCGCTTCACACTGTGTCTGCTGGAGAACCAGGGTGGACCATCTTGATGCTCAAGGAGAGTACATGAAATTTTTGGCACAGGCAGCACCGTGGTGCTCTCTAGAGACTAATACACTACTTGTAAAGGTCCTAAACATAGCTGAGCAGAAAATTAAGTATTGACTATTGTTTACTTTTTGCATTTTTATTGTAGACTCAAAGCTAGATTATCTTTCCTTTGCAAGATTATTTCATCAGAATGTTTTTCAGTAAAAGGAACAACAAAACTGATGTTTACTTGGAAGGAACTGTGGAAATGTAGACAAATCACATTCATCTTCTTTAATTAATCAAGAATAGTGGTTCAGTAACTCTTCATTTGCACACACATTCAACTGTAACCCAAATGGAAGTTTCATTTCCCAAAATGCAACCACTTAGCATGCTCTATGTGAATATGATTCTTAGACCTTAAGCCAGATATCAGTCAATGCCATGCCTGCCTTAGAACAAGTAATAGTAGATAACATAATTAACCAAATATAATACATTTTTTCTCCCAAAATTTTTTTTTTTTTTTTGCGGTACGCGGGCCTCTCACTATTGTGGCCTCTCCCGTTGCGGAGCACAGGTTCCGGACGTGCAGGCTCAGCGGCCATGGCTCACGGGCCCAGCCCCTCCGCGGCATGTGGGATCTTCCCAGACCGGCGCACGAACCCGTGTCCCCTGCATCGGCAGGCGGACTCTCAACCACTGTGCCACCAGGGAAGCCCCTCTCCCAAAATTTTATCTTGGGGTTGGAGCAAATGGGAGAAGAACATATCATGGAGCCTATACAGTTGCTTATACCACTTTTGTGTTCAAAGTAAAGTAACTGTCTTAATTTTTTTAAAAAGAAAGAAAAAGACCAAATGAAGAATATCATAATGTGAAAAGTGTAGCATTACATTTGCTTTCTATGTTTAATCATTAAGGAAATTAATTACTGTATTTAATCCCTATCAAGATAAAAATTTTTTTTTTTTTATTTCAGTGATAGGGTTCTATTTGTTCCCATTAGGGAATTTACTCAAATGCCAGAGAAGCTCTTTTGTTGGTTTTTCTAATATGCCCCAAACACAAAATGTAACCTTTTATTATGCTGTGTTACTAGTTTAAGTGTGGCTCTAGAGCCTCAGGAATACCTGGCCCCATCCTAATTAGTAGTATTATAAACACTTATTCTCTATACAGAACTTCATGATTTATATCCATTACCTCATCAGATCCTCATTAACAACTCTGGTTGAAGGTCAGTCCTGACTTCACAGAAGAAATCGAGTCAAAGAGAGGGTTAAGCTACCTGCTTAATATCACCCTGGCACCAATGGCCTGAAAACAGTCCAGAGCTCTAATGTCTTTTTAATAGAGTTTTAGTATAAATCTTCAAGTATGTTTAAGAAAACAGAACAAGTTTTAAAGACATGGATTTCAAGTTGGTGGGAAGAATGATAATTTTTTTTTGTGGTGAGACAACTGGATAGCCAGTTAGAAAAAATATTAAGAAAGCTAGCATTCATCTGACACCACATACTAAAATGTGTTCTGTCATTTAAAAATATCAAATATACCTAATACTAAGTCTAAATAGAGATAAATGTTTATATAATTAGGGAAGTCAAAAGGTCTCTCCAACATGACATCAAAAGTAGAAACCTTGGGGTTTCCCTGGTGGCACAGTGGTTAAGACTCTGCCTGCCAATGCAAGGGACACAGGTTCGAGCCCTGGTCCGGGAGGATCCCACATGCCATGGAGCAACTGAGCCCGTGTGCCACAACTACTGAGCCTGCGCTCTGGAGCCCATAAGCCACAACTACTGAGCCCACGAGCCACAACTACTGAAGCCCATGTGCCTACAGCCCGTGCTCCACAACAGGAGAGGCCACCTCAATGCGAGGCCCGCACACCACAACAAAGAGTAGCCCCCACTCGCCACAGTTGGAGAAAGCCCGCGTGCAGCAGTGAAGAAGCAATGCAGCCTAAAATAAATAAATTTTAAAAAAGAAAAAGAAATGTTTGATAGGTATGAGTACATGAAAATATAAAACTTCTGTATAAAAAGACCCTAAATATATACGCAAACAACCTGAAAAAAAATATTTGTACCATGTATCACAAAAAGTTAATATTCTTAACATATAGCTTTAAAAAAAGAAAAAAGAAAAACACAAACACACCAATAATAAAATGGACAAAGGGCTTGACAAGGCAATCCACAAAGAAAACATGAATTCTCAACATGAAAAACAAAGTTTAAATATACTAATAACCAAATATCTATGAAGTAAAATAGAGATTTACCATTTTTTTACAAATAGACTGGCAAATTTTTTAAAATTATAATATCCACAAATTGATTAAATGCGACAAAGCAAGTACTCTCATTTAGAAATATAAACATCACGTGAGTTCTGCAATCTGTAAATGTCCTTTGACCCAGAAGTTCTTTCTACTTCTAAGCAAATAACGATGATATACAAGATTTAGCTACAAGGGTCTTCATCACAAAGTTATTTAGAACGACTAACAAAACAATCTTAAATATTCATCCAGGAACACAGAATCACAGTGAAGCCATCTAACAGAATTCTACACTGAAAAAAATAATAACATATGTATATACACATATATATGTAATTATGTATATATATACATGTGTATATATATATGTATAATTATTGGAAGATGGAACAATATTCATGATTCACTAACAAAGGAAAGGTTATAAAACATCATGCAGTATATAAACACAATTTATGTTGGGCATGTGCAAATAAAATTGAGAGGATATTCATCAAAATACTGACTACGGTTATGGGATTCCAAATGGCTTTTATTCTATTCTCTGGATTCTAAATCTTCAATAAATAAGAAAAACTTTTGCAAAAAACAGTGAATATAACTTCTTAAAAATAACTTCCAAAAAAGGAGACAGCAGCCAATAATATTTTATGTACAGAGTAAGTGACTGTCCCCCAGACCTACTTGGTAAATCAGGCACACAATACAACCAGCCATTCCATCCTCAGATCCCAAGACAGGAAGAAGAGTAGATCAGGATGGGCAGAATGCCTAGTCGCACACCACAGTATAACTCTGTGTCTTACTACTCAGGTTGGAAAACACTAGACTTGAACTGCCCACTACAACTTAGGAAACATGAGATGGGATCTCCTCCACTTGTACAACTCCCTCCCCATTGCCAAGACAGCAGCTCAAAAAATGGTATGGAGGATGGGGTGAGAGCTGTCTGCAGTGCAAAAAAATACATGCCAATGTATGCAAAATGGTATGAGCCCAGTGGAGACCAATTTACAATCTTGATAAAAATTATTTTTGAAAAATTATAAATGCACTTATCTTTTAACCCAACGACCTTGGGAATTTACCCAACCTTGTACATATGAGTTATACAAAGAAGCACTGTTTGCAGTAATAATAGCATGGAAACAAATAATATATCCATGAATATGGAGACTGGTTAAGTAAACCATGGTACAGAACACGCCGGAGCTCTAATAAATATGTACATACATACATGTAACATACACACACATGAATAAGGAAATATTCCAGGTCCATTCCAGGTCCTAATACAGAAAGAGAGGAGGATATACTGTAAAATGAAAAAAGCAAAGTGCAGAATAGTATATAGAGTATGCTACCTTTTGTATAGAGAAGAATATATACTTGTGTTTAATTGTATCTGGACACAAGAAATGCATAAAAGAGGTTATTTAAGGGGGCAGGGAAGGAAGCTGATAGTGACAAAAACTGGAGCAAGCCTTTTCAATTTGTACTAAGTTATACTGGTTTACTTTCTGAAGCATGTGAATATAGTACCCATGTCAAACAAAATATCAACAATGACAACAACAATAACAACAATAATAATGAAAAGTTTAAAATGCTTACCAATAAAGCCTTGGTAAGAGGCAAATTTGCCACCACAGAGGGAGGAGCATCAGAGCTGAGCAACAGATTACACAGGAATTTCTCTTCTGCCTCCGTTGGAAAGAGAGAGAAGAGGTGAAACCATTTACAGATCACCTACCACAGGAAAGTTTTCTGCATGCTATCACATTAATATTCAAATTAACCCTAGTTAAGTATAACCAGCCTCATTTCTGCAAATAAGTAAATGGTGGTACATAGTAAATGGCAAGCCATTAGGTCACGTGTCCAAAGTCACAGGGCTATGACTGAAACTCATGCTCTTACCCGCTCAAACTCTCAAAGAAAAAATATTTAAGTCTCAGTAAAAATAAAAATCCTCTAAGTCAGTCACTCACACATAACCACACTTCCTTCTGCAGTGTTTCCTCTAAAATTATTTACTAAGTTTTGAGAATAAATGTTTAAGTAAAGCAAACACTCTACACCAGCAGTCCCCAACCTTTCTGGCACCAGGGACCGGTTTTGTGGAAGACAATTTTTCTACGGACTTGGGGGCGGGGGGGGGGGGGGGGGGGGGGGGGGCGGGGATGGTTCAGGCAGTAATGCGAGCGATGGGAAGCAGCAGATAAAGCTTCGCTTGCTCGCTGCTCACCTCCTGCTGCGCGGCCCGGTTCCTAATAGGCCACAGACCAATATCGGTCCGTGGCCTGGGGACTGGGGACCCCTGCTCTACACTAATAAAAGGATGATCTATATTTTCCAAATTAATGAGCTCCAAAAATGTTAATTACTGGGAGCATTATCAGATGCATTTTTTTCCTTCGTTGAGGATTAACTATGAAATGCATGCAAAATCACTGAATAATGAACTTCACAGGAATCGTAAATCATCTTTTGCAGTAAGATGATAAAAAATGATATTACCATGGAGGGAGGGAGGGAGGGAAGACAGAAATAGCAACTAACATTTATTGGGCACTTATATATACCAGTCACTGTTCTAAGTGCTTTGAATATAAGGACTCACCTATTCTCATAAAACCCTATGAAGTACGTACTAGTACTATATTCATTTTACAGATGAGTAAACTAAGACACAGAAAGTTAAATAACCTGTCCACACAGACTGTCCAAACTCCACTGCCCATACTACTCCCCACCATACAATATTTCCAGGCTGCAGCAACTGAGAATGAACAAGAGGACGGCTCTTCTCTAACAAATCAGTGAATGATTTGTAATCTTACGTATTTCACTGTCTAAGCTGTTTTATTCCAAGAAAAGGAGGCTTCAACTGACTGTCAAATGGATCAATAAGACAAAAAAGATTTAAACCCCCTGATTTCAGAGACTGGGCTGCAATCTAAGCCAGAGATGAAACCTACAGAAAGGCAGTAAGGAGTGGGCGTGAAAAGGCAAAGAGCAGTGAGAACAGTATTTCTTTCTCAACTTCATACACGTTAAGTGAAAAGGTAGCTCCATGGTCATATATCTGGAAAACAGTTGACTAATATTCAATAGTTTCTTATTTTAGTTCTCCAAGAAAAGGATAAACTAAGCAACATCAAGCGATTCCCAAACTTATCTGACCATGAAATTCTTTACTCACAGAGCACCTTGAGAACAAACCACACTCAGGGAAGCTATTGGACTAAAAGGATACTCAAGAGTTAAAAATCTATCAAACTTGGTGACTAACAGTCCAGGAGAGATGAGTCAAAATAAGCCCCACAATATGGCTTAGGTAACCAGTGAAGGTGATATGAGAGGGAGGTTAAGATAAAGGGCAGTTTTTTATGGAAAAAGGTGAACTTAGTTCACCTGTTTGACCTAAGAGTTGTGTAAAAAACTGCCAGTTCACAAAACAATTGAAACCAGCATCTCGAAGAGATATTTGTACGTCTATGTTCATAGCAGCATTATTCACAATAGCCAAAAGGTGGAAGCAACCCAAGTGTCTGTCGATGAACGATAAACAAAATGTGGTATATACACTGAATAGAATATTATTCAGTTTTAAAAAGGAAGGAAATTCTGACATATACTACAATGTGGATGAACCTTGAGAACATTACACCAAGTGAAATAAGTCAATCACAAAAAGATAAATACTGTATGATTCCACTTAAATGAGCTACACAGAGTAGTCAAATTCATAGAGACAGAAAGTAGAATGGTGGCTGCGAAGGGCTGGGGGGAGGGGAGGATGGGGTGGAGGGGTGTTGTTTAATGGGTATAGAGTTTCAGTTTTGGAAGACAAAAAGCATTCTGGAGATAGGTTGCACAATGATGTGAATGTACTTAACACTACTGAACTGTAACTTAAAAATGGTCCAGATGGTAAATTTTATGTTGTGTATCTTACCACAATTAGAAAAAAATTTTAACTGCCAATTCAAGATGTTGTTAGACATTTGCTGTCTCTATCTGTGTAGAAACCTCTCATGCCATGTGGTCCTGCTAGGACTACAGATCACAGTGTCCTGCCCTGACCCCTACTGATGACTGTCCACCTACGTGACCAAAGGATGACCCAAGCAAAAGTCCTTTGGAGAGATCTGACAAATGGAAGCCAGAAAAACACCACCTTGGGGCGGCCAGTTGTTCTCTTTTGAGCCATTTGGAGAAAACCTCATTGTGGCAAGAAATGAGACCAATGAAAGAAAAGCAGAACCAAGTAGGACTCCTAAAGAGATCATGCCTTGACATCGCTGGAGCTCATGGATTCTCTTCCCCTGCTCTTTAGAGGCTCCAGTTACCTGGGCCAATAAATCTCAACACCTTTCCTGTGCAAACCTCCTCCCCCCACACCTCAAACACCAAAAGAGAACAGGGACATCCAAAAGAAAAGCAATTTCACTGAGCAATACGACCCTTTACAAGAATTTTCTCTCCATAGTTCCTTTGAAATTTTATCTGCAGTATCACATACTAGAACAGTAGTACACAGTTCCATAATTTAGTAAGTACAATTCCAAATTTAACACAATCTTTCCAGTTGGTAAATACATCATCGTGTTAGGCCAGAATATTTTTACATTTCTGAAGAAACAATAATTTAAAAAAATTATCAATCTAAATCTATACTAGATTATATAGAGGGAGAGCTATACAATGCATAAAATAGAAATAAATTTAGAAATACAAGTGTTTCTAAATTATCTGAAGTATAAAATAAAAGAGAACACCTAAGCATTACCCTGAAAACTGAGGCTTTGGAGGAACATTCTAATACTTAAGTCAAAGAACAGAAGAATATACAGATAAGATCTTTTATCTGTGCCTTATTTGAAGAACTTTGCCCTTTCCAAGTTGTTCAACTCAATGCTCCATAACTATAGGTTCCCTTGGTTTAGTTTTCACTAATAATTGACAAGGTCTAATTTTATTAAATACGAATCTAATCAATAATGTTTATGACTGCCTAGGTATAATTACTCTCTTTTGTGAACCAGGAGACATGGAGAAAGGAGCAAATAAAGGGAGAAGGAATGCTGCTAGCTCTGCAGACTTCATCTGACTTAGGCAAAGAGGAGATCTAAAAAGCTGTCATGCTAGGAACTAATGTCAAACCAGTTTCATATCTGGAATCTTAAGGACTCACAGCATAAGGCTGCAGAGAGATGCCTGAAGCAAAATCTTAAAAGTAAACTGCGCTCCCCAGGGAGTGTAGTTATGAACTTGTTGTCACAAGTCTTTGCAAAGATAAGCTAGCCGTGTTGATTTCACTGAAGCAGACCTGACCAATAAAATAACTTCACAACACTGGGAATACCATCCATGTGAAATCTTTACAACCACTAATCAGGAAATGATCCATCTTCTGAAACTGCTCTCTCTTTATCATGAAAGATTAGCAGCCAGCATTTTAATCATAAGGGGGGTGGGGGGGAAGACCCTATTTTACTTGGAAGGGTTTTAAAGGTTCAATGCTGCACACCTGGTAAACACAAAAATGACAAAGCCTGTCTCTTCCCCAGGATTATCTTCCAGCTATTTAAGGTGGCTTCTATCTCACACCTCCAGAGCAAATCTTAGAATCTGGCAGCCCAGAATGTTTACAGTGCTCAGGGGAAGATCTAACTGTTAGAAGCATGGCTCAGGCATCCCGCAGTCCCCAGGACCATTTATTTGTCAAGGAACCTACAGAACTTACTGTCTTAGAAAAAACCAACTGGGCAGATTTATGATATTTCTGTTAAAATACAGTGTGTGCTTTTTAAATCATGGCATAAATAATACCCAAAATCTTAAAATGTGAATAACTTTCAGACAACAATACCATTTACAGTCTCCTAATGGAAATAATCAGAAAATTCAAAAAAAAAAAAAGGAGGCACAAAGGTGTCTGTAACAGGATTATTTATAGTAGGAAAAACAAATAATATATATGCAACAGATTAAAGGGTTAGGTAAACAAACTTTCATTCATCCACACCATGTACCATAAAAAGCTGTCACCCTAACCAAAAGTTATTACCTCATAGGGGTAAAATTATGAGAAGTCACTTGGTGAACAAACCAGATTACAGCACTATGTTCTATGATCTCCTTGGAAATTTTTTAACTTAATAGTTCCATATATGCACGAAACAAAGTCTGAAACAATAAACACTAAAATATTAACAAAAATGTTTATCTGAGTGACATCTTAGAATTATTTATTTCTGATTTTCATAAAATGCAAATATGTTATTTCTTTAAAATGTTAATTAAATTTTTAAAGAATTCACCAGTAGCCATAGCAAATTTCTAATGACTGCCTCGTAAGGGCCAATATTAGGCTTACATCCTGACTTCTCTAAAAGTAAATGCAAGAATGGCTAACAGTATTCTATATGAAACTACTTTTTGAACATAGCTTGGATAAATTATCTAAAATTAATTCAAAAATAACTCTTTAGAGAAACAACTAAAAATGCAACAGCCTAATGTCTCTAGAAAGGAAACATAATACAGATCAATGGAGATCCCATAAAATATGTATCTTTCCTGTATAAAATTAAAAAGTTACAATTAGTTTTAATTCACAGCCCGAAGCTTTTTAATGACTAAAGAAAAAGGTAAAAGGAAAAGAAGAAATAAAAACTTTTCTCTCCTCAGAGGCCCAAGTCAGGGTTAGCAGATTGCCTGCTTTGAGGCACCCTGTTTCAGTCATAAATACCTTGACCGAATTACTTCCCAGGCTTCATTCCCACGGTGAGAATGTGCTGAGAGCAGGCCCCACTGCAAGAACAAGACAAAGACAGGTGGCATGTGGTATGTGGGCAGGGCCTTGAGTGTGACCAGAGGCAGCAGGCCTGAAGACCAGGCCTCCAGGAGGCTCTGTGAAACCAGGTGGCAGCAGAGGCACCCGTGAGCAGCGGGACTTGAGCAGACTGTCAGAGGGGAGGCATTACAGGCTGTGCTGTTCCCCAAAACCAGTCAAGAGCAGTGCAGCCACGGGGCACAGTGGGCGAGTACAGGGCTTGGGGCTAACTCAAAATCACTTCACCTCTCTGAATCTCAGTTGCCTGAAGTCTCAAACGAAAGTTATACAAGAGAGCACCTTTTTATCTGTAATGACCTCTCAACACTTTGTTTTTCCTGTTCTTAATATAACTGTTACCTCCATTAAGGTCTAATTAGATTAGGGGTGCTGTGTCAAGTGGTTTTTCTCTTGACAAAAGGAAAAACACAAAAAAAGAAATGCCAGCCAAACAATCAAATAGGCCTTCCACAAGACAAACCCACAGTTAGTGTCTATGCCGGGCATTCATGTGATCAGTAATACTCCACTACTGACCAGCTGCTCACTAGCAGGCACAAGGCTGACTAGGACTAGAAGGATAAACAAGAGGGACTTGGTCCCTAACCTCTGCAAATTCCAGGGTGGCAAGGGCCGAAAACAACAGTTTGCCATCTCTTCTCCCACGAGATACTGCCCTTCATAATATCCACGGTAATGACTGGACCCTACATAATCCTAATTTCTCTCAGATAATTTCCAAATCTCCTACCCACAAATACATCTTAGATGTCTCAGAACTATTTGAACAAATGGGTACATATTTAGTTACCTAAGTTCTACATCTGACTACCTTCTGTATCATTTATGACTCAATCACAAATTGAGCGTGATGCTAAAGTGGTGGCCCACAGAGGTCTTGGGTGAGTCACTAAGTGCTCTCTTAGTTTTCTCTGTTGTAAAACTGGGGAAGGAAGTGTCCCTGGGAGGCTTTGCTTTCTTCAAACTCTTAAAATTATTATAAGATGTTATGATCATTGTGTAGCTACAAACCCTTAAACAGTACTTACTAGAAAATGTCTATAAACTTAGAACTAAATATGCTGGCATTTCATAGCAGACCTGTCTCCATGTTCTCTTAAAACCATTAGAGCTATTAGTTCTAACCTAAGAAAAGTAAACAAGACTCGAAGCCAAGAAGGAACTCGTTTGACTGCTTTCCTTGCCTCCCAATAATCAAAGCAATATTCTCATAAGTGTCTGGCTCCCAAATACCTGTAAATGTCTTAATTCCGCCTAGCATAAGCAGTATTTTCATCCGATTCGTAGCTGCATGGCAATATTCCTCTTTCAATGTTGCCTGACGTTCCATTGATTTTTTTCTTACTGAAATATATCTAGCTACAGAAAAGTATAAAAAAACCATGGATTTTTTAAAGAGGACTAAATAGGTCTCCTCACTGGATCCCTACTATGTGGCAAACACAATGGTAGTGGTTGGTGATACAAAGGTCAGCCACAGATGAGGACAGACAACTAAGCAAATTAGTGCAATAATGTGTATACCATTCCAGACTGTGTCTGGTTCAAGTATGACACATAAGCCTTTAAAGTATATCAACGAAGGTAATATACTCTAACAACTACACTGGTAGTCTTGAGTTTATAAACAGTTGGGCGTTTTTAAAAATTCATTCCCAGTTGGTTGTTTGAAATTTGGAGCACATTTTCCCCCAATACACACTACTATAAATGTGGTTAGGTTTCCAAGCCAACACACAAAAGACCAATTTAACACAAAGTATCTGAAACACTATACAGCTGCCCTAGCAAATGAGCAGAATATTACTGCAGCCAAAGAGAACCATGAGTGATCTTGTCATCTGAAAGCTGGAGTTTGAGGGAAAGTCAAGTGTACGTTAATAAGGGGTGCAGATGGAGTGGCGAGGAGGTGCCTGTAGTTTTATGGCAACTAAGTTCAGGGATTTTGAGACCAAGGGCCAGGTAGGCCTGGCCTAACTCAAATCCAAGTTCCCCCAGACAAAAGCTGGGTGCCTTTAAACATGTTATTCAACCATTCTAAGCCTCAGTTTATTAATCTGAATGACTGGCACAGAGTAAGCATTCCATAAACAATACTTTACATACATTTTTTTCATTTGCTTGAGATTATACAACTTTCATCTTCCTTGGAATAAAAGTATCCTGGGGCTTCCCTGGTGGCACAGTGGTTGAGAGTCCGCCTGCCGATGCAGGGGACACAGGTTCGTGCCCCGGTCTGGGAAGATCCCACATGCCGCAGAGCGGCTGGGCCCGTGAGCCATGGCCGCTAAGCCTGTGCGTCCGGAGCCTGTGCTCCGCGACGGGAGAGGCCACAACAGTGAGAGGCCCGCATGACACACACACACACAAAAAAAAGTATCCTGAACACGTAGCTGGGATTATCAGTCACTGTTAGAAAATGTTTGGAGTTTCACATAAAACAGATTTTTTTAAGTGTCTAGGCAAGAAATGTACAAAGAAGGGGATTGATGAAAGTGCATTACACATGAGAAAAGGGTAGCATGAACTAAAATGCAGTAACCAGGAAGAGACTGAAGACAGAGGGAAAAGACAGGTATATGATGTACGGAGGATTCTCCCGATCAGAGAAGATATGAGATGGAATCCCAGGGACTTTCCAGATGACTTACTGGCTGTCTATACAATAAGAAGATGGGAGGATAACAAATAGTAACAGTGGCAAACCTTTATAGGATGTTGGTATACAAATATACATACTTGCTCATTTAATCCTTACAACCCTATAAGGTAGGTGGTATTATCCTCATTTTGCAGTTGAGAAAACTGAGGTTGAATAACTTGCTAGTAAAATAAACTCAGCTTGTAAAATAAAGCAGGATTCAGACCCACAGATGCTGGTTCCAGATTTGGGAGTCCGAACCACTATCTTATACTGATGCTTTTGTAGTAGTAGGAACCCAGCTATTTGCATAAGTGGGCTTCCTGCATCAGAAGTTCATAACTTGAATAATATGTATCTATAAAGTCTCCACTTATAAACATAAATGTTACATAACACTGCATTTACAGACTTTCTGGCAATGTTCAATATTTGGGATGGGGGTGGGTAACTAACATTTATTAAATGCTACTGAATCTCAGGCACTGTCTGAAGCAGTGTTCTACCTCATTTAACCTTCACAAAACCACCTTGGTGATAGGTTCTATTAAATCCACTTTACACTTAAGAAAAACTGAGGATCAATTTTGAGCCCAAAATCACAGAGCTAGTGTCAGAGGAAAGCCTAAGACTGGTTCTAAGTCCAGAGTGCTTTTCATAACACATCTAGTATACTCAGATCCAAACAGGTAATCGTGGGACATGTTACATAATAACCAGGTAATATAAAATAACAGTAAATCAAGTTCGACTTTAAAATGTCAAAGACGTTTCACAGGAAAATACTAAATTATCTTTAGGACAGCTAAATTAACCCAATTACCCATCTCACCTCCCACACCCTCATCCCTGCCAAAAAAAAAAAAAAAAAAAAATTCCTTTCAGATCCTCTTTATTACTTAGCACCTAACAATACCAAATACAACATAGGTGGCTAGAGACACTTCTCCAAAAGCCTAAAACTACTTCAGAAGCATTACGTTGGAAAACAGGATAGGAACGCATTCCATGGGTTCTCATTTAAATGCCAATGTCAGAAATAAAAGGGAGGGGGGACAACTAACAAGACAATAGAAAGGAGGCTTTTTTAAGAGTTGAAGGGTTTTCCAATTATATCTCAGTAAAGCTGGGGGACAGTGGAAGAGTAGAAAGTTTTTTGTTTTGTTTTGTTTTGTTTTTAGTGAGAGCGCTGCACATTTGAATTCCAGCTCTGCCATTTATTAGCTTTGTTTGCTTATCTGGGAAATGATGCCATTAAGATCCAACTCTCTGGCTATTAGAAGATTAAATTAAATATCAAATTCAAAGCATGTAAACAGCTGACGTAATAAAAGCTGCCTAATCTTTTTTTTTTAACATCTTTATTGGAGTATAATTGCTTTACAATGGTGTGTTAGTTTCTGCTTTATAACAAAGTGAATCAGTTATACATATACATATGTTCCCATATCTCTTCCCTCTTCTGTCTCCCTCCCTCCCACCCTCCCTATCCCACCCCTCTAGGTGGTCACAATCCACCTAGCTGATCTCCCTGTGCTATGTGGCTACTTCCCGTTTGGTAGTGTATATATGTCCATGCCACTCTCTTCATTTCATCCCAGCTTACCCTTCCCCCTCCCCATATCCTCAAGTCCATGCTCTAATAGGTCTGTGTCTTTATTCCCATCTTACCCCTAGGTTCTTCATGACCTTTTTTTTTTTTTCCTTAGATTCCATATATATGTGTTAGCATATGGTATTTTTCTCTTCCTGACTTACTTCACTCTGTATGACAGACTCTAGGTCCATCCACCTCACTACAAATAACTCAATTTCGTTTCTTTTTATGGCTGAGTAATATTCCATTGTATATATGTGCAACATCTTCTTTATCCATTCATCTGTTGATGGACACTTAGGTTGCTTCCATGTCCTGGCTATTGTAAATAGAGCTGCAATGAACATTTTGGTACATGACTCTTTTTGAATTATGGTTTTCTCAGGGTATATGCCCAGTAGTGGGATTGCTGGGTCATATGGTAGTTCTATTTGTAGTTTTTTAAGGAACCTCCATACTGTTCTCCATAGTGGCTGTACCAATTCACATTCCCACCAACAGTGCAAGAGGGTTCCCTTTTCTGCACACTCTCTCCAGCATTTACTGTTTCTAGATTTTTTGATGATGGCCATTCTGACTGGTGTGAGATGATATCTCACTGTAGTTTTGATTTGCATTTCTCTAATGATTAATGATGTTGAGCATTCTTTCATGTGTTTGTTGGCAATCTGTATATCTTCCTTAGAGAAATGTCTCTTTAGGTCTTTTGCCCATTTTTGGATTGGGTTGTTTGTTTTTTTGTTATTGAGCTGCTTGTAACTTTTGGAAATTAATCCTTTGTCAGTTGCTTCATTTGCAAATATTTTCTCCCATTCTGAGGGTTGTCTTTTGGTCTTGTTTATCGTTTCCTTTGCTGTGCAAAAGCTTTGAAGTTTCATTAGGTCCCATTTGTTTATTTTTGTTTTTATTTCCATTTCTCTAGGAGGTGGGTCAAAAAGGATCTTGCTATGATTTATGTCATAGAATGTTCTGCCTATGTCTTCCTCTAAGAGTTTGTTACCATTGCAACAAAAAGAACAGAATATCTAGGAATAAACCTACCTAAGGAGACAAAAGACCTGTATGCAGAAAATTGTAAGATACTAATGAAAGAAATTAAAGATGATACAAATAGATGGAGATATATACCATGTTCTTGGATTGGAAGAATCAACATTGTGAAAATGACTCTACTACCCAAAGCAATCTACAGATTCAATACAATCCCTATCAAACTACCACTGGCATTTTTCACGGAACTAGAACAAAAAATTTCACAATTTGTATGGAAACACAAATGACCCCGAATAGCCAAAGCAATCTTAAGAATGAAAATTGGAGCGGGAGGAATCAGGCTCCCTGACTTCAGACTATACTACAAAGCTATAGTTATCAAGACAGTATGGTACTGGCACAAAAACAGAAATATAGATCAATGGAACAGGATAGAAAGCCCAGAGAAAAACCCATGCACATATGGTCACTTTTTTTTTTTTTTTTTTTTTTTTTGCAGTACGAGGGCCTCTCACTGTTGTGGCCTCTCCCGTTGCGGAGCACAGGCTCCGGACGCGCAGGCTCAGCGGCCATGGCTTACGGGCCCAGCCACTCTGCGGCATGTGGGATCTTCCCAGACTGGGGCACAAACCCGTGTCCCCTTCATCGGCAGGTGGACTCTCAACCACTGTGCCACCAGGGAAGCCCTGGTCACCTTATCTTTGATAAAGGAGGCAAGAATATACAGTGGAGAAAAGACAGCATCTTCAATAAGTGGTGCTGGGAAAACTGGACAGGTACATGTAAAAGTATGAAATTAGAACACTCCCTAACACCATACACAAAAATAAACTCAAAATGGATTAAAGACCTAAATGTAAGACCAGACACTATCAAACTCTTATTAGAGGAAAGCTGCCTAATCTTGAGTCTCATCCTCTTGCTCCCTCTCCTTCCCATTGGACAAGATGTGCTGCTACACATCCCACAAACCTGAAAGCTACCCCAAGCACAAGTTCACCAGAAGATTGAGAAAGTGCTTTTCTCATTTTCCACCAAACCCACATCATGATTCCCATATTGCCTCAGAGCCTTTTTTTGCCTGCTCCTTTCAAGATATTTACCATCTTGGTGTCACCTCAGGTTGGGTAAATCAAGGGCCTACTATTTATTATTTAAATTTCTATTTCTCACCAAAATATAAGTTGGGGCTACTCATATAAATATATAAGACTTACAAAACAGAACCATTCATTAAAAGGAGGACTTAATACATGTGAAAAGTGATCTGGTGGGAGACTGAGGCAGGGAGATCACTGTAAGAAAAATGAATAGCAACCTAAAATAAGCAAATAACTTGGCCTCGAGTTTTCGG